>NC_045968.1:7086666-7430416 GCF_010909765.2 Amblyraja radiata | reverse complement strand
GACTGATCTGCCAGCCCACCAGGCCTGAGTGACTGAGCTGCCAGCCCAAGAATCCGTTCAGCCAACAATGTCCATACTAGCCATCTGGAAACCAGTCCCCTACAACACCCATACTAGCACCCCAGAAAGCCCCCTGCCCCACTGGCCACCAATATTGGAATTGGTGGAGAGGTGGAATATTGCATTGGGGAACATGTATGAACATGGAACCCAACGGGTCCCACTTAGTCTAGTATGTACATATACATATACATCCCCAAGTCTATATAATTAGGAGCCTGTTTACAGTTTGAAGTGTTTCATAGCCTGATAGTCGTAGCGAAAAGGTTGCTTCTGAACCTGAATGGTATAGGTGTTTTCATGTTCCTATACCTTCACTCCAATAGCAGGAGGAACATGAGAGCATGGCCAGGGTGGTGTGGGTCTCTGATGATGCTGGGTGCCTAACCATCTTCTCAAGAGCAGTTGCCTGATGCTCTCATTTGTACCAGCACTGTATGTTTTTAAATGTAGCATTTCAGAGTTTTCAGCATCTCACACAAAACTTGGGATTTTATTTGGAGCAGCAGCTGGACATTGGCAGTATTCCAAATCTCGCAGTAAGACTCGTACTTCCATGTTTAATAATGCATGTACAGAAATCCGGGATTTACTGCTGCTTAAGTGGCTAAACGTTGGTGTTTCCAGCCGGGATTGACAGCAATATCCAGTGGCATCTGGCCCATTATATCTACAGAAATGCTGATAAATAAAATGTGAAATTGAGGCCCAACAAAAATCTTCCTCCAAGTCATATGTTTAGTTAGAATGATTTATTTCAAATGTTGGATTTTGCACCTGTTCTTGAAGATTTTTTTTTTAAACATTGCAGTTTTATAATTTGAATTCATAACTTTGGTTTTATCAGGACCATGACAAGTTGGTAATTTATGAAGTGGAGCACATTCATCTATTTCATGCTCCTCTATCCATTAAAAGATAAATGATAAATGCAGTGCTGCTTAAATCTCCAGCTATTGCTGTAATGCTCTCTTAAATTCAAGTAGAAACTCAATTTGATTGCAATTTGAATGCCAAAATACTAAACCCCCAAGAGGTCGATTTAATGCAGAGAGCTTGTTAAAATCCTGGGAAGTGAAGGGGAAGAAAAAGCAGTCAAGGGCACCGTCGCTGACATGTCCCAGTGCAGTGCAAAAAATGCTGCCAAATACATTAATCATCTCCATAGTGTTGGGGTGTTTCTTGGATGAGTTTAAATCATCTTGGGCTTACGAGCAGATCTTGTACTGTCTGCCTCCCAGTTATTCACCTGTGACTTATTTGAATAATTATTTCAACTAACAGTTCAATAGGAAATTGGAGTAAGCAACCCTGCTTGCCAATTGCATCGATGGTGCACAAAAGTAGAGTTGACACTACACATCCAAATGTTTTCTAAACCATTGTCCAAATAGTGGTTTCCATCCAAAAGTGCTTGAGGCTGTATGTAAAGAAACAGATCAATTCCATTATATAAAATGCCTTCAGTGCATCAAGTGAGACTGCCAGGATTTGAATATTCAGATCTGATATTACACACAGTGTGCCTTGTCAGCAGACTTTGCTTTGTCAGTAAAAAAAAGAGAAAAGGTGCCAGGAAATAAATGTATGAATAAAAATGTAATCAAAGGGTAAGAAATGTTTGCAAAAACCTTTAAAATGCAGATACATCCTTGAGGCTTGTTTAGATTTTATTTTCTTATCCCAAGTTCCACTAAAGCAATAAAATATTAAAAAGGTAAATATTTGATTGTCCTGTTTTTTGGGAATTTAGACTAACCTGAAAATAGAAACTGCAAATATTTGATCAGGCCAATCCATTGAAGTTGTAGATGTAACCAATGAAAGACACCAAATGCTGCAGTAACTCAGCAGGTCATAGAAACATAGAAAATAGGTGCAGGAGTAGGCCATTTGGCCCTTCGAGCCTGCACCGCCATTCAATATGATCATGGCTGATCATCCAACTCAGTATCCTGTACCTGCCTTCTCTCCATACCCCCTGATCCCTTTAGCCACAAGGGCCACATCTAACTCCCTCAGGGAACATCTCAGGAGAAAATTGATAGGCGATGTTTCAGGTCTGGGCCCTTCATCAGACAGGTTAAAATACATCTTTAGAGTTTTATTAAATCAATCACTGATTTCTTTAAAGTTAAATGCTGCTTACCTTGATACCGCTCATGGAATGAATTCTCAAACTTAAAAATAGTCTAATTTAAGGTAACATATTAAGAATTAAAAAAAACAAAACAAATATAAGGAATGAAAGAGATTTTCAAAATATGACACTGTTGATGGCAATTCTGAGAAGTGAAGGCTGCACCTGTGTGAATATCTTGAGTCTTTGACTTTTCTAATAATGCATCCATTAAGCGGCCTTTTCACAGGGCGACTTGACGCAAGAGTTAACCGGAGTTTAACATCGTGGGAACCTCGTGCGATAACAGTACGGCATTCGTGGACCACCGTGGACCACCGTAGCGCTAACGGCAGGTCATCGTGTAACTTGGTCACTCGGGAGAAAATTCAAGAAAGTTTGAATTTCTCCAAGATTGACTTGTACACTTGTGGTTGAGTATTGCAACATTATATGAACGTAGTGGCCAGTGCGATATCCGTAATAACTCTTGCAGGTACCGTGGGAACTCCTGCGAACGGTGAACCCGGAAGCTGGACAGAGGGGACAGAAGGTGAGTAAAAATTATCTTCTGTGGGATTGAATTTAAAAAATAAATAAAAATAAAGATTTGCATCCGCATATGGACATCAACTTATTCATGAGTTATGTTAATGAGATTCAAGAAAATAACTATAATCTTTAAAAGGGACTTTAAAAGGGACTTTACTGAAAGGTTACGCATTTTTATGGTCCGTGAGAAATTTTTCACATGTACTTCTTTGAGAGATACAGGTCGGAGTCCTCGCCGACTAGCGATCGATGCCTTTCCGAAGGAGGGTCCGGAACGCTACCAATCAATGTTGTACAGAGACCCGTGTAAGGAGTGAACTGCACATGCTGGTTTAAACCGAAGACAGACACAAAACGCTGGAGTAACTCAGCGAGTCAAGCAGCATCTCTGGAGAAAAATAGCTGATGTTTCGGGACGAGACACATCTTCAGACTCAATTCCGATTAGGATGTCTGAAGAAGGGTTCCGATTCGAATCGCCACCTATTCTTTTTCTCCAGAGATATCGAGACCCTTCTGATATGCTGCCTGTGGTCGATAAATGCGTAACCTTTCAGTAAAGTCACTTTTAAAGTCCCTTTTAAAGATTATAGTCGAGGGAGAGGAGGGGGAGACAGATGGGGGTGTCTTCATTTACTGGCGGCGGGTGTCTGTCACTGAAACAGGCAGGTGAGATTTCACATCCACCTTGTGTGTGCCTCTCTCTCTCTCTCCCTCCCTCTTACACAGGCTGAGAGACTCTGCCTCTGTGAGTGTACGTCTCTTTCTCCCCCTCTCCCACACACAGTAAGACCGAGGTACTGTGCTCAGTCCATCTGTGTCTCCCACATACACAGTAAAACATGTCTCCAAATGAGCCAATTCAACCAAGGGAGGATATTTATAGTGTGTGAAAAAAAAGTTACATCATTTGTGTCACGTGTAGTTCACGATGTTCATTCAAGATTTAACGCGAAAGCTCGGGAGACGGACAAGTCACTCGCACAAATAACAGAAATGCCGAGTACCGTGGGAACTCTTTATCTACCCCCCGTTATATCGTGTGAGACTCGTGCTGGACCACGACCACTTCACTCTGGTGACATCTTGCGTCAACTCGCCCCGTGAAAAAGCCCCATTACTCTGATAAAATAACGAATGAATAGCTGTACGGATCCAAGCCGACAAATGCTGCACTTACAGCGAGACTGTAAAGACCAGGGATATAAAAGGCTGGAAATGATCTAGCAGCCTCCATGGAGAGTGAACCCGACTTAATGATTCAGGTTGATGACCTTTCAGCAAGACTCCAGCAGGGACACACAGCAAGTTTCTTGGAGAGTCTTGTGAATTAATCACGGAAAGAGATGGAATAATGGCAACGAATGCATCACTAAAGTATGAAGGAGCAGCAAGTGTACGGAGAGATAAAAATGGCATAACTGCCTGATGTTTCCCAAAATAGGTTTGGATTTAATAACCCCACATGCAACGAGTGATGGATGCCCAATTTAGCTGCACAAGACCAGATGTTCAGAAGCCTTGGGTATCAATTTGTATCCATTTTTACATACAATTGGCACATACATTTTTAAACACATGTCACACTAGCCACAATAAAGAATGCAGAGCCACAAGTCACTTTCATAGAAACATAGAAACATAGAAAGTAGGTGCGAGAGTAGACCACCAGGTCCGTCGAGCCCGCACCGCCATTCGCTCATGGCTGAACACTAAACAGACACACTTACCCACAAACAGTAGACACAAGACACAGAACACAAGACACTACCCTCCCCTTTATACCGCTATCACCCCTCTCCACCCCAAAAACCTCGTGATCTCCTGGGGGAGGCAAAAAACCGGATAAAAACCCAGGTCCAATTCGGGAAAAAAATCCGGGAAATTCCTCTCCGACCCCAATCTAGGCGATCGACACTTGTCCAGGAGATCACTCAGGTCTTACTATACTAACCATACCTAGGTCCATATCCCTGCCCTCTCCCCGTAGCCCCTTATCCCCTTGGCAGCTAAAAATCCATCTATTTTAGTCTTAAATATATTTAAAGTTTCTGCTTCCACTGCTCCCTGGGGCAGTGAATTCCATAAATTAACCACCCTCTGGGTGAAGAAGTTCTTCCTCATCTCAGTTTTAAAAGAGCCCCCCCTTATTCTGCAACTATGTCCCCTAGTTCTAGTTTCCCCGATCATTGGGAACATCCTCGGTGCATCCACCCGATCAAGGCCCCTCACGATCTTATATGTTTCAATGAGATCGCCTCTCATTCTTCTAAACTCCAAAGAGTAGAGTTCCAGCCTACTTAACCTTTCCTCATATGTCAATCCCCTCATTGCAGGAATTAATCTTGTAAACCTTCGCTGCACTGCCTCCAGGGCTAGTACATCCTTTCTTAAGTATGGACCCCAGAACTGTACACAGTATTCCAAATGTGGTCTCACTAATACTGTGTACAGCTGCAGCAAGACCTCCGTGTTTTTATACTCAATCCCCCTAGCAATAAAGGCCAAAACTCCATTGGCCTTCCTGATTGCTTGCTGCACCTGCATACTAACTTTTAGTGATTCATGTACTAATACCCCTAGATCCCTTTGCGTTGCATTACAACGCAGCTCCTCCTCATTTAGAAAATAACTTGCCCTATCATTTTTTTTCCCAAAGTGAATGACTTCACATTTATTAGTATTAAACTTCATCTGCCAAGTTGTTGCCCACTCACCTAGCTTATCTATATCCTTTTGCAGACTCTTCCTATCCTCCTCATCCCCTACTTTTCCTCCCATTTTTGTATCGTCCGCAAATTTTGATATATTACACTTGGTTCCCTCCTCCAAATCATTTATATAAATTGTGAACAACTGGGGTCCCAGCACCGACCCTTGCGGAACCCCGCTAGTTACCGGTTGCCATCCCGAGTATGAACCATTTATCCCCACTCTCTGCTTCCTATTTGTTAGCCAATCCTCTACCCATGCTAATATATTACCCCCAATTCCATAATTTTTTATTTTTAGCAATAGTCTCTTATGTGGCACCTTGTCAAAAGCCTTTTGGAAGTCCAAGTATACCACATCCACCGGTTCCCCTTTATCCACCCGGGTTGTTACTTCCTCAAAGAATTCGAGCAAATTCGTTAAACAGGACTTCCCCTTCACAAAACCATGCTGGTTCTGTCCGATGAAGTCATGTTTATCCAAGTGCCCCGTTAGTGTTTCTTTAATAATTGTCTCTAACATTTTACCCACCACCGATGTTAGACTAACCGGTCTATAGTTACCCGCTTTCTGTTTACTTCCTTTTTTAAATATAGGTGTTACATTGGCCATTTTCCAATCCACTGGGACCGTTCCTGCCTCCAGGGAGTTTTGGAAAATTATCACCAATGCATCCACAATCCCCACCGCTATCTCCCTCAAGACCCTTGGATGTAATCCATCAGGCCCAGGGGATTTATCCTCCTTCAGTCTCATTAATTTCCCTAATACCACCTCCTTGGTGATCTTAATAGTATTTAGCTCCTCCATTCCTACCGCCCCCTGTTTATCCAACGTTGGAATATTTTTTGTGTCTTCTATGGTGAAGACTGATACAAAATACTCGTTTAATGCCTTTGCCATTTCCATGTTCCCCACCAACAACTCTCCAGTCTCACCCTCCAATGGACCAACGTTCACCTTAGCCACCCTTTTTCTTTTTATATAGCTATAAAAACTCTTACTATTAGTTTTTATGTTGTTTGCTAAATTCCTTTCATAGTCTATTTTCCCCGTCTTAATTAATCTCTTAGTTATTTTTTGCTGACCTTTAAATGCTTCCCAATCCTCTACCCTCCCACTATCTCTGGCTACCTTATATGCCCTTGCCTTCAGCCGAATACTATCCTTTATAGTTTTACTGAGCCATGGCTGACTGTTCTTACCCTTACCCCTTTTTTTCTTCATAGGAATAAATTTTTCTTGAAGGTTATACAGTAGACCCTTAAACGTACACCACTGCTCATGTACCGTCTTATTCTTGAGTCTGCTATCCCAGTCAACTTTGATCAGCTCAGTCCTCATACCTTCATAATCCCCCTTATTTAGACTAAGCACCCTAGCCTGAGTTTCAACCTGCTCCCCTTCTATTTGAATATGGAATTCGACCATATTGTGGTCACTTGTTCCCAACGAGTCCCTAACTATGACATTTTTAATTAATCCTGCTTCATTACACAGGACCAGATCCAAGATTGCCTCCCCCCTTGTCGGTTCTGTGACATACTGTTCTAGGAACCCGTCTCTAATACATTCTATAAACTCTTCCTCTAGTCTACCCTGCCCAGTTTGGTTTGCCCAATTAATATGAAAATTGAAGTCCCCCGTGATTACAGCAGTTCCCTTTTTACATGCGTCAACTATTTGCAGATTTATGTTCTGACTAACAGCGTCACAGCTATTTGGAGGTCTATAAATTACACCCACTAGTGTTTTTTTCCCCTTGTTATTCTCTATCTGTACCCAAGCTGTTTCACTGTCCTGATCCTTCAACGCAATATCCTTCCTCTCTATTGCCGTTATTCCCTCCCTTATTAAAAGGGCCACCCCTCCTCCCTTTCTTTCCTGTCTATCTTTCCTAATTGTCGAGTACCCCTCTATATTTAACTCCCATGTACCAGTAGCAGGCAGATTGTGTTGTCGATCAACATGAAACAGTGTGAACATAGGGACCATTAATTACTTGCAAATGAATTTGTGTCATCGAGCTGCAGATCAGGGTGGGCACGGTGGCACAGCCATAGATTTGCTGCCTTACACCACCAGGCACCTGGGTTCGATCCCGACCACGGATGCTTCGTCCGTACAGAGGTTGTATGTTCTCCCAGTGACCTGTGTGGGTTTTCTCCGGGATCTCTGGTTTCCTCCCACAATCCAAAGACGTACAGGTTTGTAGGTTAATTGGCTTGGTCTAATTGTGAATTGTCCCAAGTATGTCTAAGATTGCGTTAGTGCGGAAGGGGGGGGGGGGGTCGTTGGTTGGCGCTGCCTGGGTGGGCCAAAGGGCCTGTTTCCATGCAGTTTCACTAAACTAAAGCAGGCCCTTCGGCCCAAGTCATTCATGCTAACCAGTAGTCTCACTCGCTTACACTTGGCCCATATTCCTCCAACCCATTCCTATCCATGCACCTGTCCAAATGTCCTGTAACTGTCATAAATGTGCCTGCCTCCACCACTTCCTCTGGCAGCTAGTTTCATATACATACACCTTGTTCTGTATGAAAATGTTATCCTCTGGTCTCTTTTAAATCTTTCCCTTCTCATCTCAAATCTATTTTCAGATTTCCTTACCCATAGGAAAAGACTGAAGCTATTCATCTCCTCTATGCCCCTTGTGATTTTATAAACCTCTATAAAGGTCACCACTCAGCCATTTGTGTTCCAATGAATATAGATGCAGCCAATCCAGCCTTCCAGATGCAGTTATATCCTCATAACTCTTCCTAGCACCCTTTCCAGTTCAGTGACAATTTTCCTGCACACAGTATTCCAAACATGACCCGACCAATGTACTGTACCACTGTAACATGAAACCCCATCTCCTAGTCTCAATACCATGACCGATGGAGCTAAGCATGTCAAATGCTTTTTCACCATCCCATCTACCCGTGTCACCCCTTCTATGGAACGATGTACCTTGATTGATTGATTGATTATACCTTTAATAATCCTTTACAGGAAATTACAGTGCCACGACAGCTTCAAGACAGACATAACACCACACATTTCCTCAAATGGCTTCCATACTTAACAAGTTAAAATACAAGTTAAAATACAAGTTAAAATACAATTAATTAAAAAAAAGTGCAGTTATTTATGCGCATTATATAACCTTATAGCAGCTGGTAAACAGGACTTCCTATGTCCCTTCACCCCAAAATCTCCCAGTTCTGCACACGCCCCAAGGAGCGGCCTTTTCACGGGGCGACTTGACGCAAGAGTTAACCGGAGTTTAACATCGTGGGAACCTCGTGCGATAACAGTGCGGCATTCGTGGACCACCGTGTACCACCGTAGCGCTAACGGCAGGTCATCGTGTAACTTGGTCACTCGGGAGAAAATTCAAGAAAGTTTGAATTTCTCCAAGAGTGACTTGTACACTTGTGGTTGAGTATTGCAACATTATATGAACGTAGTGGCCAGTGCGATATCCATAATAACTCTTGCGGGTACCGTGGGAACTCCTGCGAACGGTGAACCCGGAAGCTGGACAGAGGGAACAGAAGGTGAGTAAAAATTATCTTATGTGGGATTGAATTTAAAAAATAAATAAAAATAAAGATTTGCATCCGCATATGGACATCAACTTATTCATGAGTTATGTTAATGAGATTCAAGAAAATAACTATAATCTTTAAAAGGGACTTTAAAAGGGACTTTACTGAAAGGTTACGCATTTTTATGGTCCGTGAGAAATTTTTCACATGTACTTCTTTGAGAGATACAGGTCGGAGTCCTCGGGTCCAGGGGTCCGGAACGCTACCAATCAATGTTGTACAGAGACCCGTGTAAGGAGTGAACTGCACATGCTGGTTTAAACCGAAGACAGACACAAAAAGCTGGAGTAACTCAGCGAGTCAAGCAGCATCTCTGGAGAAAAAAAGCTGATGTTTCGGGACGAGACACATCTTCAGACTCAATTCCGATTAGGCTGTCTGAAGAAGGGTTCCGGTGTTGGGGGAGTCCAGAACCAGGGTCCCAGTTTTACAGTCTACCGTGGGAACTCTTTAACTCAGTAAAGTAAAGTAGCCTTTATTGTCATATCAGCGCACAGGCAGCAGTTGACTGTTGCTCTATTCAGTTTCCCAGGGGGTCGGGACGGGACTGGAGTTGGGAGAGAAAGGTGGGGGAGTCGAGGGAGAGGAGGGGGAGACAGATGGGGGTGTCTTCATTTACTGACGGCGGGTGTCTGTCACTGAAACAGGCAGGTGAGATTTCACATCCACCTTGTGTGTGCCTCTCTCTCTCTCTCCCTCCCTCTTACACAGGCTGAGAGACTCTGCCTCTGTGAGTGTACGTCTCTTTCTCCCCCTCTCCCACACACAGTAAGACCGAGGTACTGTGCTCAGTCCATCTGTGTCTCCCACATACACAGTAAAATATGTCTCCAAATGAGCCAATTCAACCAAGGGAGGATATATATAGTGTGTGAAAAAAAAAGTTACATCATTTGTGTCACGTGTAGTTCACGATGTTCATTCAAGATTTAACGGGAAAGCTCGGGAAACGGACAAGTCAATCGCACAAATAGCAGAAATGCCGAGTACCGTGGGAACTCTTTATCTACTGCCGTTATATCGTGCGAGACTCGTGCTGGACCACGACCTCTTCACTCTGGTGACATCTTGCGTCAACTCGCCCCGTGAAAAGGCCGCTTTACCATTTACCGTACAAGTCCTGGCCTGGCTTGACTTATCACAATGCAACACTCCATTATTACACTCCATTTACAATTCCTCAACCATTTGCCCAGTTGATCATGATCTCATTGTAATCATAGTTAATCTGCTTTCAATTGCACCAAATTCAATGTCATCCATAAACTTACTAACAATGCCTTCTACGTTTGCATCAAAATCGTCAACATAAATAAACAATAGCAGACCATGCACTGATCTCTTTGGCACACACTGGTCATAGGCCTTTAGTCTGAACAACAACCCTCTTCCACCACCTTCTGTCTCCTACCTGCAAGCCAATTTTGTGTCCATTTCGCGAGCTTGCCCCAAATTCCATGTGATATAACCTTACTAGACAACCTACTGCAACCGAAGTAGCAGCTTGCTTTCACTGTCCCGCCAAAGGCCTTGATAAAGCTGATGTGGACAATGTCTACTGCATTGTTCTCATCTATCATCTTGTTAATTTCTTTAAAAAAATCTCAGTTATAAATCATGATTTCTCACTCACAAAGCCATGCTGGCCATCCCTAATCAGTCCTTGTCTTTCCAAATGCATGTACATCCTACCTCTTAGAATCCCCTGCATTAACTTATGGGCCTGTCCCACACAGGTGACTTTTAGGCAACTGCAGGAGACTATGCAGTCACCACATGGTCGCCATATGTTCTCGAGTGGTTGCCGGAGAGTTGTCTTCATGGTCATGAGGAGTTCCCCCATTCTGGGAACTAGTCGTGGCCTCATAATGGTCGCCGCAAATATTTCAACATGTCGACAAATTGATGGTGACTAGATTGAAGCCGCCCTGGTGAGTAGCGAGAATTCCCGTCCCGTAGGTGGGTCGAACAGATAGTCCTGCTCAAAGCTTAATCCCATCAGTTGCCCAAGAGGCTTGACCTGCCTTCCAAAGGTGCAAGTCAAGAGTGTTTTATTGTCATATGTCCCAGATAGAACAACAAAATACTTACTTGCTGCAACAAAACAGAATATGTAAACATAGTACACTGTAAATAATGTGATAAACGAGAGGGGGAAACAAGTTCAGTGTGTATATGCACATACTCACAAGTACACACACACACATTTATATAATTAAAAGTGTCATCTTGGCCACTTCCTGTCTGCGCTGTATATTGATTTTAGAAAAAATGCTACACCATATATCGCTATAATTTTTGGCCACCTTACTCACAGTCCTATTATGCTGAGCAGGCCCTGAGGAATTTTCCCATCGATGAAAAATAAAAAAGTTATGAGTGTTTAAAAAAGCCTTGAGGTCCTCTTGCCTGTCAATCACCGCGATGAAGGTAACGCCCCTTCCGGGGAGGGGGGGGTGTGGGCAGGACTATAAACCCCGGATGCCTTTGCGTGACTCAGTCACTCTGCAAGATCGTGAGGGAGAGGCCACAACTCTCATTCTAAGCTGTGAATCAACTGAACTGTGAGTCTGCAATGTATTTACAATAAATGATTTGTTAGCCCTTAATGAAAATGAAATGAGTTGTTTGGCATGCCCTGTGCTTGAAACTGCAATGGCAATGGAAGTGAAATGAAAATGCAAAAATCCAATATATATATATATATATATATATATACACACCTACATATATACACATACATACACACAAAAACAAACAATATTAGTGCAATAATAATAATAGTCTATTATAGTTCAGAGCTTACTTGAGGTTGTAGTGTTTAAGCAAGCAAGCTACCTATTGTATGGATCCCACTCAAACCTGGGAATGTTACTGAGGCACAACTCAAAATAGGACTGAGATGAGGAAAACATTTTCGTCCTGAGAGTTGTGAATCTGTGGAATTCTCTGCCACAGAAGGCAATGGAGGCCAATTCACTGAGAGTGTTAGATATAGTAGGTATGTTGCAAAGCCTACCTGAAGATCGCTGAAAATCTGTCAGCCCGTGTGCGCGATTTTGGCGCCGTTTAGAGGGGGGCGGGTTTGAAACGCGATTTTCCCTAGGCTGTTCAAATCGAGGTTTTTCAGCCTAGTTAATTATTAACGAAAAATCGCTGGAAGATTCCGTAGCTGGAGCTATTTTTAGTTTTAAGAGCTTTCTTTACTTGTTATAGTAGGTTAAAAATTAACCTCTAAACCCGCGACCGCCGACAACAGGTCGGATCTCATACAGGGGAAAACGGAAGGTAGGCTGTTTATTTTTACGTTAAAAAGGGCTTCTTATGATCCCTTTATACAAAGTTTAATGTTGCGAGTAGCTAATTTGAGCCCCATTATATCCCGCAGTATTTTTCTGGGCATTTGAGGGCACAAATCTACCGCAATGTGAACGTTCTAAACCAGCGCGTTCACAGGATCCCACTAGAAAGCTGATTTAAATGGACTTTAATTTACCGCAATTGAACACTAAATTCCTTCCATTTGGCCTATAAATTAATGTAAATGAGATTTTAAAATCATGTTTTATTGTGAATTATTTGTGAATAGTATTTGGACACTTAGGCTATTTAAAAATGTTAATCATTTATTAAGAAATGGATAGATGTTTAGATCTAGTAATTGAAGTTTGAAATTAGCTACAATTGGGTAACTAACTAATTATATGCTTTAATTTCAGGTCATCCAAGTAAGATTATTTTATATTTGTTACAGAATGCTTCAATCTATGATAACTGAAAATTTCATTCAGTTCTCTTAATTTTTAAGAAAGTTATGTGCTTTTGACTGTCCACGATCACAGCTTTTTTGTTATGTCCATAGAAAATCAATAGGGAACAAGATGCTAATTTCCCAGTATGAAAATGGCCATAACTTTTTAAATACTTGAGATATGAAAGTGAATTAGGTGTCAAATTAAACTTCTTTTTATGCTTTATCTGATGGGATAAATGCAGACTTGATTTTTAAAATCTCAAAATTTTGTAACATTGCTAGATATAGCTCTTAGGGCTAACGGAATCAAGGGATATGGGGAGAAAGCAGGAACGGGGTACTGATTTTCGATGATCAGCCATGATCACATTGAATGGCTCGAAGGGCCGAATGACCTACTCCTGCACCTACTTTCTACGTTTCTATAATTAGCAATGTTACAAAATTTTGAGATTTTAAAAATCAAGTCTGTAATTTATCCCATCAGATAAAGCACAAAAATAAGTTTAATTTGACACCTAATTCACTTTCATATCTCAAGTATTTAAAAAGTTATGGCCATTTTCATACTCGGAAATGAGCATCTTGTTCCCTATTGATTTTCTATGGACATAACAAAAAAGTTGTGATCGTGAATAGTCAAAAGCCCATAACTTTCTTAAAAATTAAGAGAACTGAATGAAATTTTCAGTTATCATAGATTGAAGCATTCTGAAACAAATATAAAATAATCTTACTTGGATGACCTGAAATTAAAGCATATAATTAGTTAGTTACCTAATTGTAGCTAATTTCAGACTTCAATTACTAGATCTAAACATCTATCCATTTCTTAATAAATGATTAACATTTTTAAATAGCCTAAATGTCCAAATAATATTCACAAATAATTCACAATAAAACATGATTTTTAAATCTCATTTACATTAATTTATAGGCCAAATGGAAGGAATTTAGTGTTTAATTGCTGTAAATAAATGCCCATTTAAATCAGCTTTCCAGTGGGTCCCTGTGGAACGCGCTGGTTTAGAACGTTCACATTGCGGTAGATTTGTGCCCCAAATGCCCAGAAAAATACTGCGCGATATAATGGGGCCAAAATGAGCTACTCGCAATAGTAAACTTTGTATAAAGGGATCTTTAGAAGCCCTTTTTAATGTAAAAATATACAACCTTCCCTTCAGTTGTCTGCTTTATGAGACCCTGCGGTTGCTGGCGGTCCCGGGTTTAGAGATTGATTTTTAAACTACTATAACTATTATTCAAGGCCTTTAAACCTAATAATAGCTTTTGCGACGGGGTCTTCCAGCGATTTTTCGTTAATAATTAACTAGGCTGAACATCTTCGATTTGAACAGCCTAGAGAAAATCGCGTTTTAAACCCGCCCCCTCTAAACGGCGCCAAAATCGCGCACACCCGTAGCGGCAGATTTTCAAAGACGCTTCAGGTAGGCTTTGCAACATACCTACTATAATAACATGGATAATGCTGACTGCATTTTCTAATCGTATCAATGAGCTAGCAGCAGAATGTTAGCATGCTGCCTACACCTGCCAACTTAAGAGTGGATTAATAGCAGCCTGCAACATCCTTCCTGTTTTCTGGTGCAGTCTAATTAATCCTCCATAGTCTCTTATTCAACTTAAAAAGTACATTCATAAATCTGAAGGTATTACACTGTGCACTAAATTAGTATTGGGATTTACTTGCAAAGGCATCGTGAATAAGCTACAGCCTTTTGCAATAGATTCATGCTTGTTGAAATCTTGCCTTTTGTGTTGAAAGTCAAGAGTCAAGAGTGTTTTATTGTCATATGTCGCAGATAGAACAATGAAATTCTTACTTGTGCAGCACAACAGAATATGTAAACATAGTATGATATGATAAACGAGGGAGAAAATAAAAGTTCAGTGTGTATATATACATACTCATAATATATATTATATACTAGAATGTGGGACCCGCTGGATCCCAGCATCACATGGGAGGGCTGGTCCCCCAACGCAATATTCCACCTCTCCACCAATTCCAATATTGGTGGCCAGTGGGGGTGGGGAGCTCTCTACTATGCACCAGTAGAAGTTCAAGAGAATCCTCTTTGACATACCGAATCTTCGTGATCTTCTCAGGAAGTAGAGGCGCTTATATGCTTTTCACATAATTGCATCAGTGTGCTGGGTCCAGGAAAGACCTTCGGAAATATGCACGCCCAGGAATTTGAGGTTTTTGCTCTCTCCACCAATTCTCCACAGAGAATTGATGAAAACGCTCAGATTGTTGCCGTGAACAGTCTCTGACTGATAATGACCAACATTTCTTTAACAGGAAGAAAAAAAAGAGTGAATATAGCATCTCAGGACTGACTTCAGGAAGAGTGAATCCTAGTGATTCACTTAAGAAACTCTGAAGGAACCAGGGATATGGAAGGGAAATCCATGTGAATGAAATGCTAAAGATCACATGCAAGTTATGACTTCTCTTTGGAAGCCAACTCTTTGAGGAAAGTCCTAAGGGAGCCTACACAACGGAAAAATAGGATGATATAAAAATTAATAATATTACGCAATGTTCTCTTCTACGAATATCAGTCAGTGTTTTTATTGTGACTGTACACACTAGTATTGTGTATTGGCACGTAAAATTTTGAATGCCATTATTTTGTTTTCCAGGCACATGACATAGGCTTATTAAAGGAGCCTATTGACACCATTTAGACACAAAATGCTGAAGCAACTCAGTGGGTCAGGCAGCATCTCTGGAGAACAGGAATATGTGACGTTTCAGGTCGAGACCCTTCTTCAGACTAGAGTGTGGTGCTGACTCTAGTCTGAAGAAGGATGTCGACCTGAAGCGTCACCCATCCCTTCTCTCCAGAGATGCTGTCCGTCCCACTCAGTTACTCCAGCATTTTGTGTCTCTCTTTGGTTTAAAACAGCATCTGTAGATCCTTCCTGTACATACTGACACCATTTTGTCTACAAAAAGAGCACTGATTACACTGATACGGAATAGGGGGGGGGGGGGGGGTTTAATAGCTGCCATTGGTATAAACATCGGCCCATTTTATGTTCATAAGTCATAGGAGCTGAATTAGGCCAATCGGCCCATCGAGTCTACTCCGCTATTTAATAATGACCGATCTATCTTTCTCTCTCAACCTCATTCTCCCGCCTTCTCCCCACATCCTTACTTATCAGGAACCAATCAATTTCTGCTCTAAAAATACCCAAAGACTTGGCCTCCGCAGCAGGCCGAGGCAGTGAATGCCACAGATTTACCACTGCTTTTACCTTTCCGAATCCTCTCAAAATGAATGCTAACATTGCAATTGCCTTCCTTGCTACGGGTTCAACCTGCAAATTAAGCTTTTGGGATTCCTGCACCAGCTCTCCGAAGTCCTTTGCGCCTCCGATTTCTGAATCCTCTCCCCTATTCCTTGGAAAATAGTCTATGCCTTTATTCCTACTACCAAAGTGATTCTTCGTTTCTCGAGTTTATCATCTCAAATTAATAGGCCTCGAAGAAAAATTGACCAAGCCAAGAACAAGACGTGGAAGTGCATTTTTGAGTGGAAGCTGATTGCACTTTAGGTGTTAGAAGCAGTTGGACGATGATCATATGGTCCTGCAATGAAATTGCTAAAGAGGCAATGCATCAGAAACACAGAAGACTCATTTGAAAATGTGCCACAGTTCAGAAGGAAAAGATGATTCCAATACCATTCATCGTGGTTTTTCTACAATGCAGAGTATTCTGAAGCACGGTGAGAATTTTGGCTTACACCCCACAAATCACAGAAAGCTTCTGACATACAGCTCCACAGATTTAATAAGAAATAATCTCAAGCTGTATGCCCTGAGGGTTTGGTACCTTTTGAAGGGATGAGATCTCTTCTGAAGCTTCCTAATGAGTCTCACTTCTATGGCTGCCTTCTGTTCATCTACAAATAAATCAGCAAAGGCCGGAAGGAAGGGACAGGCTAGGAGGGGAGGATATTAAATAAAGACTACATCAATATCTACCAAAAGCTATCCGAAAATAGTGAGCCACCATCAAGCAGGATGTAGTAATTTGCCTTTGAATTTCCAATAATAATTTAATGTTATAGTGATATGATCACATTCTAATATAGAAATGGTTAAATTCAACATTAACAATATCGTTACAAATTAAACTATCACTTGCATAACCTCATACAGATGCAGTTTATACCCTCCCATACTTCCACTGGAATTTGGGCCAGAACATTTTTCAAACCAGTGTCCCCACCCATGGTCAGGATTGAACCTGGGCATTTGGCCACACATTCTAATTCCCCTATTCTCCCCGCCCCCAGACTGGTACACCAGCACTGGTAAATCTTTGGCATTGTGGAACCATTCTTACTTTATTGCATTTGTAATTGCATCTGCGATAAGCAACCATTTCTACACAGCTCTATTGCTGTTATATTGCACTTGTTTGAATACCATGGGCTTTAAGTTGAAGACACACTAACCAGGATAAAACTACCCTTGGAGTCAAGTCCTTCACAGAACACTTGGCCTGTCTGTGGAGTCAAATATTTTGTGTAAGAAAGAACTGCAGATACTGGTTTAAATCGAAGGTTGACACCAAATGCTGGAGTAACTCAGCGGAACAGGCAGCATCTCTGGAGAGAAGGAATGGGTGACGTTTCGGGTCGAGACCCTTCTTCAGACTGATGAAGGGTCTCCAACCGAAACGTCACCCATTTGTTTTCTCCAGAGATGCTGCCTGCCCTGCTGAGTTACTCCAGCATTTGGTGTCTACCTTTGTGTCAAATATTTCACTGCATTTCATGCTGGTCTAAAGTCTTAACCAACATCAACTCAGCGTTTAATTCTGAATGTAGCTTGATGTCTTTGGCTCCAAACATCACATCAAGATCTTGGACCAAATAGATTTATACCGTAAAACTATTAATTTCAAGGAAGTTGTGTACTTTTAGAAAGAAAGAAAAATTATTTCATTAATTTCAACTAGTGTAGGCAGGAAGACTCTTTTCAAACCTGGGATGATCAAATTTATCCCAGGTTTGAAAAGAGTCTTCCTGCCTACGCTAGTTGAAATTAATGAAATCATTTTTCTTTAATTCTAAAAGTGCAAAACTTCCTTGAAATTAATAGTTTGGGTTGATCAAGGAGCCGGATAAATCAGGTTAAAACACAACTATGTAAATGAATGAGAAAAATATAAAGATATCAAGATCATTTTCTTAATATCATCCTGAGCATTGTTCATTTTACAACTGCTTGTCTTATGTTGCAGTTACATCTCGCCAGGACACTTGGGGAATCAACATTATAACATACTGTAATTCATTACACAATAAGAATTGCAACCTGCTACCTTGGAAATTCAGTATAAATGTTCTGCTCAATATGAGGTTACAATATTAAGTATTCACAGGCCAGGTGTGGAATGAATGGATTAACTATATTGATTGCCTCCATAATTGCCTTGACAACATACCTTAACCATAACCTTCAGAAAAAGAGATTGCACCCTTGTGGCACTCCAATTGTCCATACTCTCTAATGGACCCCTCACAGAGAGACTGCATAATTAAATGCCAATTACTTGCCCTCTCCAGTGCTATATGCATTCAGTGAGAAATTAAAACTGCTCCTGTTCTCCAACCGTTACTCTCGCTACATAAATTAAGTATGCTATAAGAGTACAAATAGCAACTTGGCTGTCACTGAAGATGCATTAACCATCTCGTGGTGGCTTTACTACCACACGCTGAAGAGGTACTTATTTTCACATTTATTCCAAGGGCCTGCATAATTATTGGTAAAACATCAGCAACGTCACAGGAAACCTGTCCTGGGAGACTAGAAAGAGAAGGAATATTACCAAGGACTAAACTGCAGTCGAACCAAAACAGCATCACTCTGAATATTATGTCCAGCTATGTCAGATGGTCGAAAATATGATGAATAAACAAATCTGTCCCCTTCCCTTCTCTGCATGCAGAAGATTGGAAATGATAATTTCACAACTCAATCCTACTTGTTACTCGTTTTGTCCAGTAACACTAATGGGTGTCACGAAGGCGCAGCGGTAGAGTTGCTGCCTCACAGCGCCAGAGATCTGGGTTCGATCCTGACAATGGATGCTGTCTGTATGGAGTTGGTATGCTCTCCCCATGACCATGTGGGTTTTCCTCGGGTTCTCCGGTTTCCTCCCACACTCCAAGGACGTATAGGTTTGTGGTTTTATTGGCTGTGGTTGGAATTGTAAATCGTCTCTAGTATGTAGGATAGTCCTAGTGTGTTCGGGAATCGCTGGTCAACTTGGTGGGCCGGAGAGCCTGTTTCCACGTTGTATCTCTAAAACTAAAACTAAAGCCGACATAAACGATGATGCCTGGATTTCCAAACCAGATAGTTGTCAGTTTGAGGACAGAGACAGCCAGGCATTTGAGGTTGCTGTATCAGATAACACTGGCAGTTCTTTTCTCGACTGCAGTAGTAAATTAATCACTTTTCTGTGATGGGTGCTATACGAGGATGAGAAATGGAAGGGGGAAGAGTTAACATAGATTCTTCAGAAGCAGAAACATGATGAATTATCATTGGACATGGCTGAGCAGATGCATAGTATTTTGTAACTGTCTCCACTGCAGAAATCCATTAATGATACCAGAAATAATGTGGAAACCAATGTCCGATGAGAGGAAAGTAGGTGGAGTGGATCATATTTGATCCAAACCATCACCCCGCATATTGTCCCAGTGCTAATCCTGCAGCACCATTGACTCACAGGACCCATTTCACTGAAACCTCCATTCCACTGCCTTCTGCAAGATGGATTAAGCTATAAGTGGCAAACAAGTCTAGGGTTCTGCCTCTTGCCCCCTCCGTACCCCGGCTTCTTCTCACGACCAAGAGCAAGCATTTGTTAATATCTATAAAGAACAAAGGTATAAAAAAATCGGTCGACATAAAGTGCTAGAGCCACTCAGCGGGTCAACTAACACGCTGAGTTACTCCAGCACTGTGTCTATCTTGAGTCTAAACCAGCATAGAAACATAGAAACATAGAAAATAGGTGCAGGAGTAGGCCATTCGGCCCTTCGAGCCTGCACCGCCATTCAATATGATCATGGCTGATCATCCAACTCAGTATCCTGTACCTGCCTTCTCTCCATACCCCCGGTGGGTGTTGTGTACAGGCCACCTAACAGTAGTAGTGAAGTTGGAGATGGTATCAAACAGGAAATTAGAAATGCGTGCGACAAAGGCAAAACCGTTATAATGGGTGACTTCAATCTACATATAGATTGGGTGAATCAAATTGGCAGGGGTGCTGAGGAAGAGGATTTTTTGGAATGTATGCGGGATAGTTATCTAAATCAACATGTAGAGGAACCAACGAGAGAGCAGGCTATTTTAGACTGGGTATTGAGTAATGAGGAAGGGTTAGTTAGCAGTCTTGTTGTACGTGCCCCCTTGGGCAAGAGTGACCATAATATGGTTGAGTTCTTCATTAGGATGGAGAGTGACATTGTTAATTCAGAAACAATGGTTCTGAACTTAAAGAAAGGTAACTTTGAGGGTATGAGACGTGAATTGGCCAAGATTGACTGGCAATTAATTCTAAAAGGGTTGACGGTGGATATGCAATGGAAGACATTTAAAGACTGCATGGATGAACTACAAAAATTGTTCATCCCAGTTTGGCAAAAGAATAAATCAGGGAAGGTAGTGCATCCGTGGATAACAAGGGAAATCAGGGATAGTATCAAAGCGAAGGATGATGCGTACAAATTAGCCGGAAAAAGCAGCATACCGGAGGACTGGGAGAAATTCAGAGACCAGCAGAGGAGGACAAAGGGCTTAATTAGGAAAGGAAAAATAGATTATGAAAGAAAACTGGCAGGGAACATAAAAACTGACTGCAAAAGTTTTTATAGATATGTGAAAAGAAAGAGATTAGTTAAAACAAATGTAGGTCCCTTGCAGTCAGAAACAGGTGAGTTGATCATGGGGAACAAGGATATGGCGGACCAATTGAATAACTACTTTGGTTCCGTCTTCACTAAGGAAGACATAAATAATCTGCCGGAAATAGCAGGGGACCGCGGGTCAAAGGAGTTGGAGGAATTGAGTGAAATCCAGGTTAGCCGGGAAGTGGTGTTGGGTAAATTAAATGGATTAAAGGCCGATAAATCCCCAGGGCCAGATAGGCTGCATCCCAAAGTACTTAAGGAAGTAGCTCCAGAAATAGTGGATGCATTAGTAATAATCTTTCAAAACTCTTTAGATTCTGGAGTAGTTCCTGAGGATTGGCGGGTAGCAAACGTAACCCCACTTTTTAAGAAGGGAGGGAGAGAGAAAACGGGGAATTACAGACCAGTTAGTCTAACATCGGTAGTGGGGAAACTGCTAGAGTCAGTTATTAAAGATGGGATAGCAGCACATTTGGAAAGTGGTGAAATCATTGGACAAAGTCAGCATGGATTTACAAAAGGTAAATCATGTCTGACGAATCTTATAGAATTTTTCGAGGATGTAACTAGTAGCGTGGATAGGGGAGAACCAGTGGATGTGGTGTATCTGGACTTCCAGAAGGCTTTCGACAAGGTCCCACATAAGAGATTAGTTTACAAACTTAAAGCACACGGCATTGGGGGTTCAGTATTGATGTGGATAGAGAACTGGCTGGCAAACAGGAAGCAAAGAGTAGGAGTAAACGGGTCCTTTTCACAATGGCAGGCAGTGACTAGTGGGGTACCGCAAGGCTCAGTGCTGGGACCCCAGCTATTTACAATATATATTAATGATCTGGATGAGGGTATTGAAGGCAATATCTCCAAGTTTGCGGATGACACTAAGCTGGGGGGCAGTGTTAGCTGTGAGGAGGATGCTAGGAGACTGCAAGGTGACTTGGATAGGCTGGGTGAGTGGGCAAATGTTTGGCAGATGCAGTATAATGTGGATAAATGTGAGGTTATTCATTTTGGTGGCAAAAACAGGAAAGCAGACTTATCTAAATGGTGGCCGACTAGGAAAAGGGGAGATGCAGCGAGACCTGGATGTCATGGTACACCAGTCATTGAAAGTGGGCATGCAGGTGCAGCAGGCAGTGAAGAAAGCGAATGGTATGTTAGCTTTCATAGCAAAAGGATTTGAGTATAGGAGCAGGGAGGTTCTACTGCAGTTGTACAGGGTCTTGGTGAGACCACACCTGGAGTATTGCGTACAGTTTTGGTCTCCAAATCTGAGGAAGGACATTATTGCCATAGAGGGAGTGCAGAGAAGGTTCACCAGACTGATTCCTGGGATGTCAGGACTGTCTTATGAAGAAAGACTGGATAGACTTGGTTTATACTCTCTAGAATTTAGGAGATTGAGAGGGGATCTTATAGAAACTTACAAAATTCTTAAGGGGTTGGACAGGCTAGATGCAGGAAGATTGCTCCCGATGTTGGGGAAGTCCAGGACAAGGGGTCACAGCTTAAGGATAAGGGGGAAATCCTTTAAAACCGAGATGAGAAGAACTTTTTTCACACAGAGAGTGGTGAATCTCTGGAACTCCCTGCCACAGAGGGTAGTCGAGGCCAGTTCATTGGCTATATTTAAGCGGGAGTTAGATGTGGCCCTTGTGGCTAAGGGGATCAGAGGGTATGGAGAGAAGGCAGGTACGGGATACTGAGTTGGATGATCAGCCATGATCATATTGAATGGCGGTGCAGGCTCGAAGGGCCGAATGGCCTACTCCTGCACCTAATTTCTATGTTTCTATCCCTTTAGCCACAAGGGCCACATCTAACTCCCTCTTAAATATAGCCAATGAACTGGCCTCAACTACCTTCTGTGGTGGAGAATTCCAGAGATTCACCACTCTCTGTGTGAAAAATGTTTTTCTCATCTCGGTCCTAAAAGATTTCCCCCTTATCCTTAAACTGTGACCCCTTGTTCTGGACTTCCCCAACATCGGGAACAATCTTCCTGCATCTAGCCTGTCCAACCCCTTAAGAATTTTGTAAGTTTCTATAAGATCCCCCCTCAATCTTCTAAATTCTAGCGAGTACAAGCCGAGTCTATCCAGTCTTTCTTCATATGAAAGCATCTGCAGCTTCTTCCTACATGTAAAGAATGGGGCTTGGGTTCACAAATTCTGATCCTTTGCCAAATTACTCTGACACTACGGCAAAAGACATGAAGATGTTTGATCACGTTGTAAAATAGTGCAATCAATAGTGTTGGATCAGGCACATGTTTAAAACAACTTGGCATTTTGATTAGCAGAATAAATTAAAGTTCACAAAGAGAAGTAGTAAACATCACAGTATTACCTCCATTCCAGCTCTAAATGTCAGCAAACACATTCAGAAATGCTGTAAAGTCTGTGATAATTTAAAGCTCTTGTTTCTAGATTCCAATATTAGATCACTAGAAACTAGGCACTAGTTTGTGTTAAATCAACACAAGTCAAATTAATGCTACAATTAAAACTGCCCGTGCTGTAAAAAGTACGAGGAACAATGGTTAATCATATGGTTATGGTTTATCTTAAAGGGGCTGTCCCACTTGGGCGACCTAATCTGCGAGTTTAGAAATGCATTTCGTTGTCTCTAATGCATTTCGTTGTCTCTGTACTGTACACTGACAATGACAATTAAAATTGAATCTGAATCTGAATCTGAATCTGAGAAGAGTGTCTTCGACCTTCAAACTCGCAGCACGGTTGACACGTGGTCCTAGGGGGTCCTATGAAGTCGCTGGAACTCTCCTTCATGCTCGAGGGAAGTTTCTGAATACTCGTGGCACGGGTCAGCATGTTGAAAAACTTTCCGCGAGTAACATTTGGTCGGCATGGGTCTTTTTAACTCGTAGTGCACTGGAGTGGGGTCACTATTTAGTTACAAGCAGTCGAGGGCAGCTGTCGGCAATCTCCTTCGCTGACCGGGCATTTTGATTGGCTCATTGGAGTTTTCAGGACCAAGGAAGACCTATCGGTAGGTAAAATGCCCGCTAAACTTTATTATAATTCTTAAAAGTGTCTCCACTCCTTCTACCCACCACCCCCCCCCCCCCCACGCCGCATATCTCCCCTTCTCTCCCCTCCTCCACCCCCTCCGCGCTCTCTAAAGGACTTACCATTACTGTGCAGCCGTTTTACCTCCTTCTTCATCGCGGGTGTGAATTTTAGACAGCGCTCCCCCGCTTTCCCTGGCCCCGCCGTGTGTGTGTGTGTCTGTGTGTGTCTGTGTGTGTGTGTGTGTGTGTGTGTGTGTGTGTGTGTGTGTGTGCGCGTGCGTGCGTACATGTGCGTGATCCAGCTCGTGGTTTCAAAGCGGATGGCCGATCCAACTCGAGGCTTTCCAGGCGGATTAGGTCGCCCAAGTGGGACAGCCCCTTAAGTATTACATACTGAGAGTTAGACCCACCATCGAAAACTAGTGACTATAATGAGACACAAAGAGTTTTTTAAATTTTATTCTTAACTTACTAAAATTGAGGTTGCAAATGGAACAATGCCAACATCGTGGATGTTAAATGAGAACTGCACTATCCTAAAGAAAGGAACACTGGAATTTGATCCTTGAGTGTCACAATTAAATGCAAAAAAAAATGGAATATTGTACTGCATGTATTTTCTTTATTTTGGTTCCATTAATGTCAAATAATCTGGGTTTTGCGATTGAAGTCACTGCATTGTGAAAACTATACTAACTGTGATTTCTGTACACTGATACTTCAGGGATCATGACAGAAGCCTCCTTGTGGCGATCCCCAGAAACGACGACACAATGCACTCTGTGATGTGTCAGGCGACCGATTCTGTCAACATGTTGGACAATGCCCGAAGCCAACAGCGAGCTACACGTCGTCTGACACACGAGCGAACAAAACTGATACTTCACTTTATAGAGATACAGCATGGAAACAGGCCCTTCAGCCCACTGTGTTCACACCGACCAGTGATCACCCCGTACACGAGCACTACCCTACACTTTAGGAATCATTTACAGTTTTTATCGAAGCCAATTAACCTACAAACGTACATCTTTGGAGTGTGGGACGAAACCGGAGCCCCCAGAGTAAACCCACGCAATCACAGGCAGAACATACAAACTCCGTATTGCCAGCACCCATAGTCTGGATCGAACACGGGTCTCAGGTGCTGTAAGGCAGCAACTCTACCACTGTGCCGCCCTGTACCTTAAAAAAACAAACACCTGATTTGTTGATGATGATGATTCGGCTGTCCCTTCACATGCTATACATTTTGCAGCCTTGCCAATACAATTATGGAGTTTGAATTAACATTAAGTAAAGACACAAAATGCTGGAGTAATTCAGTGGATCAGGCAGCATCTCTGGAAAACATGATGTTCCGGGTCACGACCCTCCTTCAGGGTCTCCTGGCCCGAAGTTCTTCTATCCATGTTCTCTGGGGATGCTGCCTGATCCACTGAGTTATTCCAGCATTTTGTGAATCATAGTGAACCCAAGTAGACATTTTGTGCAAATTTTCCTGACCATTATTTAACAGAGTCAACATTATTAAAACAGATAACCGAGCCATGACTTTTCTTTATTGTTCATGGGATCTTGCTAGGTGCAGATTAGCTTCCCTATTCCCTGGACTACATTTCCAAAGTACAGTGCTTTGGAACAATATAAGGAGAATGTCTTTATTCTTTGGAGCGGAGAAGGTTAAGGGGGGACTTGATAGAGGTCTGTAAAATTATGAGAGGGAAAGACAGAGTTGACGTGGATAAGCTTTTTCCATTGAGAGTAGGGAAGATTCAAACAAGAGGACATGATTTGAGAATTAAGGGACAAAGGTTTAGGGGTAACATGAGGGGGGACTTCTTTACTCAGATAGTGGTAGCTGTGTGGAATGAGCTTCCCGTGGAAGTGGTGGAGGCAGGTTTGATTTTATCATTTAAAAATAAATTGGATAGGTATATGGACGGGAAAGCAATGGAGGGTTATGGTCTGAGTGCAGGTAGATGGGACTAGGTGAGAGTAAGTGTTCGGCACGGACTAGAGAGGCCGAGATGGCCTGTTTCCGTGCTGTAATTGTTATATGGTTATATGAATCAAAAGGATGGACATTTCTCATTCTATTGTGAAATTTGTATTTTTCCAATGTTTTTTTTGTGGTGATCAGTTCTGCGATAAGACATTTTGGGAACTAAGGTAACGGTCCGTGTATATTTAATTATGTTTTATCTCTCTTTTTAGCAACTGACCCTTATTCTTGTAAAACATAAGGCAGGAGTTACAATGTCTTGATTTATCTTGGCCTGTCTCCGCATTTCACATCAAGCCTTGGCGGTGTCCTTGGATATTGGCATCAGCTGTAAAGAGGATCAGCGTTCAAGGATACAGGAACAATGGTTTTCACAACTGACTGGATCGATACGCAGTTCAACCTAGTAAAAATGTCATTTCTAAAGGTTCGTATCCCACACATATTGTCACTGCTCCCAACACCAGAAATGTAATTTCCTTCTGAAAGTATAATCATATTTTCTGACGAATGGGTTTTATTGAAGAATTGCAATGCAGTAAAATTTCAACCGGGTACAGCAAATTTAGGAGCTGTAATTATGGAATAAATGAGAATTAATCCCCGTGATTATTAACAATCTTGGCAAATTTTCAAATGAATAACATTTGCTATCAGGTGTAAAATATTTACAAAGAGCCAGAAGCAGAGCAGTTTCATAGTTGCGATGAGCATTCTACGGAAGCCCAATCCAATCTGCAAGCAAGTCAACATGATAACTTGGAGGCTGTCATAACTTATTACATGTTTTGATGTGCTAAATTGCCAGAGCTTTTGCTTCACAATTTTGCTGAATTTTGAAGCTAGCTGCCAAATGGGCTTGTTGAGTTGAATTCAAGTTTTTAAATAAAATGACTGGAACTACCCAATGTTTGAAAAATATGCAATGTCCTTTTTTTTCTGGGTCATAAATATGATGATTTTTATTTTTGTAAACTGAAGCTGATTATATTATATTCTGGAAATAGGATGGTTTATCTCAAAGTAGCTGCTAGGTTCCAGCAGTTCAGTGTTTTGTTTTGTTTTGTTTTAGAATCAAAAGAGACCCAATACTTTTGGCAGTATGTGAATAGTACGTCTATTGTACTGAATCAATATATTTTATAATGTTTTTTTTGTTAAATTTGTGTTCGTTAATCTTCAATTCATGCCAATTATAATTAATTTTAACAAAACCAAAGTGAAATTCTGCTTCTTTCAACATTGCTAAAATTGGCTTCAGCACCGACAAACACAGAACAAAAAAGGCTCACAGATGCACACTAAATTTGAAGTGGAAGTCATAGCAAAAATCACCTGGTATTTGAGAACGTATTTCTCAGCCTGCAAACAGTTCATCACAATAAAACATAGGCACACACAAACATACACACACGCACACAGATTTTGTTTTATGTAGTAAGCATTGGACTCCATCGTCTTGCAAGGAGAGTTATGCAGCACAGAAATAGACCCAACTTGTCCATGCCAACTAAATTGCTTACCTGACCTAATCCCACACCTGCATTTGGCTAATGTCCCTCTTAACCTTTACTATCTATTTACCTGTCTAACTCTCTATTAAATGAGTGATCAGGACATTTCCAAATAAAAAAAGATAGTACTCAATAAGAAGGTTTCTCAACCATTGAGATCAAATCTTTGACATGCACAATATCTTCAAAAGTATGTTCAAAATTGGGGTATAATATAAAAGAGATGAAGTAATGAAGCAATTATGGTCTGTATTACAATGTATAAGATTGAGGCCTTGCATCCATACAAGGCTGTCATGTCCTTTTGAAGACACAAGCATGTTATATTCATTTACTTATGAATTCCATCACTATTACTCTGCAGATAAATATAACAGTTAATGCGCACAAAACAAGTTCCTAATCCGCAAATGGTAAATTAGATCCATACTTAGGTAAATAGTTCCAATATAGAAGGTTGTGGAATAGATTTTGGTTGGAAATTAGATTCAAGACCTCCATCGAGGGAGGAATGATGCTGTGGAATTGAGGTTAAATTCTAGGTCATGGGTATTTTCTCTCAGGATAGCACTGTTACGCAGCTGGTAGAGCTGCTGCCTCAGCGCCAAATACCCGGGTTCAATCCTGACCATGGGTGCCGTCAGTGTGAAGTTTGCACATTCTCCGTGACCATGAAAGTTTCCTCCAGGTTTCTTCCGATTTACTCCTATATCCCAAAGACATGCAGGCTTGTAGGTTAATTGCCCCTTGTGTATACAGAGTAAATGAGAAAGTGAGATAATATAGAACTAGTGTAAACAGTTGGGCGATGGCCGGAGTTGATTTGGTTGGCCGAAGGCCCTGTATCTCTGCTGCATCTCTATACTAAACCAAACTAAACCATTCCCAATGAATGTGGCTGCACCAGTGAGACAGAAATATGAGAACTGTTAATTGAGTGAATTGGTCGCAATGGTGCATTGGGAGAGGTTTGCTGGGCTTTTGAAATTTCTGGGAAATCAGAACAATATCCAAGATCTGAAAATGCTGAAGATATTGTTAACAGCGGCACAGTGGCACGGCAGTAGAGTTCCTGCCTCACAGTGCTTTCAGCAGGAGAGTCGTGTGTTCGATCACGATTACGGCTACTGTCTGTGTGGAGTTTGTACGTTCTCCCCGTGACCGCGTGGACTTTCTCAGAGATCTTCCATTTTCTCTCACACTATAAAGACATACAGGTTTGTAGGTTGGCTCGGTATAAAAATGTAAATTGTCCCTAGTGTGTAGAATAGTGTTAATGTGCAGAGATCGCTGGTCGGTGCAGACTCAGTGGGCCGAAGGGCCTGTTTCTGTGCTGTATCTCTGAACTGAACTAAATCAGAAAAGCACTCGTGACCTGGCAGAAAGAAAATAGTAGAAATTGATTTGATCTAGTTAGGCAAATGAGCTGAGAGAATTCCACCCGCAGGACACACAAGGTACACCTATTCATTATTTAATGGCAACGCTTCATTAATATCATTTTATCTAGCTGTCCATTTAAAGTGCTTTTATAGGCTGCAGGTGGATAAATGTGAGATTTTTTTCAAATCTATAAAGAATTTCCATTTTAACCCGAATAAGTTTGTTATTTACCCAGTTGCAATCTTGTCTCATTCTCAATGGAAATCTTTGTTCTCTAAAATGACGTATTGACTGGGTCACATTGGTGAATGAGGGATGGGTGATTTAAAAGGCAAAGACATCATTCACAAATGCATAATGTTTAAGAAGCAACTACAGATGCCGGAAGGTAGATAAAAATGCTGGAGAAACTCAGCGGGTGAGGCAGCATCTATGGAGCGAAGGACATAGGCAACGTTTTGGGTCAAGACCCTTCTTCAGACTCATAAATGCATGCAATTTTCAATTGGGGTCACCAGCATGGAAGAAGCCCAGGAACCAGAAGCCCCAACTTTCTAGGTATTTCCTGCAGGAGCATTCCTTGTCCTCTGTCTTCCGCATAGAATTTTTTAACATCTGAATTTTGTGAATCTGTTGATGTCCATCACATTTGTGAGGTTATCCACTTTGGTGGTAAAAACAGGAAAGTAGACTATTATCTGAATGGTGGCCGATTAGGAAAAGGGGAGATGCAACGATACCTGGGTGTCATGGTACACCAGTCATTGAAAGTAGGCATGCAGGTGCAGCAGGCAGTGAAGAAAGTGAATGGTATGTTAGCATTCATAGCAAAAGGATTTGAGTATAAGAGCAGGGAGGTTCTACTGCAGTTGTACAGGGTCTTGGTGAGGCCACACCTGGAGTATTGCGTACAGTTTTGGTCTCCTAATCTGAGGAAAGACATTCTTGCCATAGAGGGAGTACAGAGAAGGTTCACCAGACTGATTCCTGGGATGGCAGGACTTTCATATGCAGAAAGACTGGATAGACTCGGCTTGTACTCGCTAGAATTTAGAAGATTGAGGGGAATCTTATAGAAACTTACAAAATTCTTAAGGGGTTGGACAGGCTAGATGCAGGAATATTGTTCCCGATGTTGGGGAAGTCCAGAACAAGAGGTCACAGTTTAAGGATAAGGGGGAAGTCTTTTAGGACCGAGATGAGAATATCATTTTTCACACAGAGAGTGGTGAATCCGTGGTATTCTCTGCCACAGGAGGTAGTTGAGGCCAGTTCATTGGCTATATTTAAGAGGGAGTTAGATGTGGCCCTTGTGGCTAAAGGGATCAGGGGGTATGGAGAGAAGAAAGGTACAGGATACTGAGTTGGATGATCAGCCATGATCATATTGAATGGCGGTGCAGGCTTGAAGGGCCGAATGGCCTACTCCTGCACCTATTTTCTATGTTTCTATGTTTCTATTTCATTGCAGTCCATTTATCCAATAGACCACTCAACCTGTATTGACACCTTGTTCAAACGCTACAATGGAAAACAGCACAACTCACTGAGCTTCCCATTCAACAGAGATAGAGGTCGATCCCACCTGCTCATGGAACTGTTGTAAGAAACCATTTGGGGGGGGGAAAGTCCCTCTGATTCCATTCAATTCCAATCATATACCACATGTTAAAATCTTCTGCTAGTCTAGTTATCTCACCAGGGTGCTTGGCAAAGTTTCAAAGGCATCATAATTTGAACTGGGTAAGGTCCTCTTCTCTTCATTATATACTACATCACAGTGCAAATGTATTGAATTTTTCTGTACGTTAGTTACAATAGATTCAACTGCAAAAGTTCTAATTGTCAAATTAAAGAATACAAACCCAATTCAAGTGTTGTCTCAATTAAGAATTTAGTACAAATTAAAATAATTAACACTGTACACATATTCTCAGCATAAAATATGCAAGCTCATTGCCAAAATATGTATTGTTTACAATTGTGACACTCCAGCCCACTTGTCTAAATGCCCTTTACACAATTTGGAAAATAAATGACGCCTTTCGGCAGAAGAAAAGTTTGATCAACAATATATTAAAATTTAAAGGTTGATGATAATTTTATTTGATGTCTGTAAACCTTCACCCCAATGGTCCATCATTTTGAGGGAAATAAGCAGAGTCTGTTCTGTGTGTACTTGCTTACATCCAGAATAAAAAACAACCTTTATCTCAAGGGAGCTCATTAGCGCAGAAGTGCTCACTAGAAATTTAGCCATCACCAGGCTGAGACTGTTACTCTCTGCTGTTGCTGTCAAGTAACCCTTTTATCAAAGAGAGAGGCGATGAGGTGCCCTGCAGCCTAATGCTTTCATTTTCAGCACTGTGATAAAACGCTCCACTAACCAGAAGAAAAACACATTCATCCTTAAATTGCAGCAGAACCATTCATAATTTTCATTTATGGGTACATGGGGAAACTACTTTTGTGTACCTCCATTTGAAAGGCTGGGATAATGTGTTTGGATTTGTCAGCCTTTTACAGTTCTCAGTCAGGTTTCAGGGCTCAGCCCATTTAAGCACTTGAAGGAGAATAAATACAGCAGGTGCAGTGAAAGCAATTGCTGAAGCCAGAAACGTTTATCAAGTCCAAAGCTTGCCTTCTTACTTGTTAAAGGAATTTCATGGGGTAGATTTATACCCAAGGGAGTGAAAGAAATGGCAGTGAAGAGAATGCCTAATTGTTGCTCTTGGCAAGAAGCTTGGTTCAGAAGGTGGCAGGGCTGCATTCCAAAAGGAGAAACTGTATCGGATGGCTCCACAGTTGGGCTTACAGAGAACATATTACAGCACAGCACAGGAATGGGCCCTTCAGCCCACAATGTTGGTGCTGAACATGATCTAAGTTAACCTGTTCAGTGCCACCCCCGAGTACACTCGGGTCATGGCCAATCGTGGGACGAAAAATGGCAGTGACCAAGTGATCTCAACTCCCCATACATAATCCATATTCCTCCACTTCCATGTGCCTCTTAAACGCCACTATTGCATCTTCCTCCAACACCACCCCTTGCAGTACATTCCAGGCCCTCACCACTCTGTGTAAAAAACCTTGCCCCTCATATCTACATTAAACATCCCCCCTCTCACCTTATAGCTATCGGGCCATAGAACAAAAGCTGCATGAATAGTTAATTGGTTAAGAAACAGGAAATACTATCCACAATGAAAGGTAGACAAAAATGCAGGAGAAACTCAGCAGGTGAGGCAGTATCTATGGAGCGAAGGAAATAGGCGACGTTTCGGGTCGGGACCCTTCTTCAGACTGATGTGGGGGTGGGGTGCAGACTAAGAAACATGAAATGTTACATTTTGGTGAGAAAAATGAGCAAAGGCAATGCAACAGAGGCAGTTGCCAGAGGTCCTGTAATAGATACTTTAAATTACTCGGTGTGCAAAGTGTAGATTGAGAAACTGTTCTGAACCATGAAAGGAGGGTCAAAAACCTGGGGCATATAATGAAAACCAATTGCAAAAGAACCAAAAAGTGACATGAGATTTTGTTTTAATGCATCAACTGGTTTTCGGTCTGGCTTGTACTGCCAGGAGTAATAATGGAGGTAGATTCAATGTAGTGTTCAAACTTGAGCTTGAATATCTGAAAGGAAAGTATTTACTGGACTGGGAGAGGGATCAACTGCATTGCTCTTACATAACCCCATAATGGACACAACAGTTTGAATGTCCTTGCTCTGTGATTCTGTGTATACACACGCAACAGAACTATGTCCCATGGACTCCATGATTTAACCAAACACATATTGCAACAACACTACTCTACAAGTAGTTACAGAATTAGTGGAGATTAAATGGTGTATTTAGATACAATTGCCCATTTCTGTTTTGAGTAGAAGGATATCGCACGTACTTTTTTTTAAATTCAGAATAAACACACTCCATTTTGTCCAATGATAGAAAGAACCTACCAACCCCCAACAAAATGAAAGCAAATGATTCAGTCATTTTCTACATTGTGTTTGAAAAGGTCTCAAAGCATATCCACTAAACATCTGATTTAACCTTGGGAAACCTAACCTTGATTATTAAAATACACTGTTCCAAAAGGATTAATTTAACACTTCCTGATCTCAGGGTAACTCAGATTCACATTTATGTTACAAATTTATATTGTTATATTAAATTGAAATTTAGAAATCTAATGGTGCTTATTTCTTATTTAAATATGATAGCTTGATGAAAATAATTGTATTTAACTTCTATATTTGTGATCAACTGCACAACATATATCAGCAAATGCTTTCTCTTTATGTTCCCTCTGGTTACCCAAAGATTTAACACTAAATAGCGTGGGAGGAAAGAGAAGTTTTTGATGAGACGAACTTTTAACATTTAATGAGAACGTTCAAGGCTATCAAACGGGGGTTGAAAATTGGTGATTGTAACCAAAATCTGACAAGATGACTTGGTGGAGCTGCTGGAGATGCTGCTTTACAGCAACTGACTATGGGTGCTATCTGTACGGAGGTTATACGTTCTCCCTGTGACCATGTGGGTTTTCTATGGGATCTCCGGTTTCCTCCCACATTCCAAAGAAGTGCAGGTTTGTCGGCTAATTGGCTTTGGTAAAATTGTAAATTGTCCCTGGTGTGCAGGATAGTCTTGGCGTGCGGGGAGCGCTAGTCGGCGTGTACTCGGTGGGCCAAAGGGCTTGTTTCCACGATGAATCACTAAAATAAACTAAGAAGGAAAACATAAACTTAATAGTATACTTCACATAAGAGTCACAGCAGTGAAAATGGCAAGGGCAAGTTTGAAGAATCTTAATCTGGATGCTTGGTATCTGTAGCAAATTGAATGAATTATGAGTATTGAATTAATGGATATAATCCCACAGCAATCACACAAGGCAGAGTTGCAAAATAACCAAGTCATGAAAGCTAAATTGACTGTGTAGAAATGGATCCCTTTTGGGCTGTGGTAGGAGAAATTATACTGGGGAATGAAATATCAGGAATATTTTTTATATTTTCAGGGAAAGCACAGGAAACCTTCCATATAAAGCAGAGAACAGGTCTAGGGTGAATGAAACAATTAAATAAATTAGCTGTTGTCAAATTATAATTGTTAATATTTTTACACATTTTGCTGTGCATACACTGTTATGAAATAAATGCAGTTGCTATTTTAAGTTGCGTAACCTCCAAACTGCAAATGAAACTATGATTACTGATGGGTACACCACATAATTTGCCACTGACCACTCTGAATATTATCTAACACAATCTGCCATTTTAATTGCAATTACAAAATGAGGAGGATGATCACATTATGTTTAAACTAAGCAATTCTGTTCTTTATTAATTCTGTTATTTTCCCATTTGCACTGCTGCTTTCTCAGTCAAAGTGAAGTGGTGACATGTACATCTTCTCCCAGAAGATATGTTCCTTCCTATTACTCTGGATCTATATCAGGAATATACCAAACTGAAACTGACATGCTGAGATTAATTCAAATGATTTTATCCCCCCAGCAGAGAGGGATGTTCAGACATGATACACTGAGTTGCATTGCCCTTCAAGCTTGTTTTACCCTCTTGCAAGGCCAGAATCTGTGAACTTGACCTTTTTTTATTCATAGCCCTTTTGAGCAATTATGGGGAACATACATTTGATCTTCTAGTTCCTCAACTCAACTTACTGTCCTGGGGTAACCAAAGTCTTGTTATCCCTCTGAGCCACGGGGCACTGTTATTATTTTCCCTTTGCTGACCATATCCCACAACTATGGCAATCCAATCCAATTCCCAAGACATTTTTGACAGGTATGCTGTACTCTTATTTAAAATTCAAATAAAAACTACATTCTCTTTTTTGGATGAAGAGTAGACATCATTCATAATTATTGGATACACAACAAATAGCTTCTCACTGTACCTCATTACATGTGAATAAACTAAACTAGAGTCACAGAGTCATAAATATACTTCACAACTGGGTGCAGGTATATGCAAGTCTAATGTGGAATTATTCTGCAAAATTGCTAACATCTTGAAATCGTTGGATTTGTTCCAAGTATAAATCAGCATACATTCTTTCTCCACATCCAACCATTAGATTGTCTGGATTCATCATCTTATCTTGTAATTCAATTGCATCCATTAAAACACTTGCATATTCTTGGTTACACGCCAGACCAGTGAGTAATTGCAGATTACATGTTGTAGGAAAGGTAAAGGGAGACTGGGTGGACATTCTCACTCTCCCTCTGTGAATTTATCGACCTACTCATTGGCCAACTCTCACCTCTTTTCCTGGGGGAGTTAATACACAACCAAAATTTGTCCAAGGCCTTTTCTGATCAGCAAATTCTCATATCGACCAAATGCCAGCAAAGAAATTCAGCATCAGACCTCCAATTCAAGCAAAGTTTAGTTTTTAGCCGGTCATGAATCGTCACCCTTGGTTTTACAATTTATGTCACCAGTTGAAAATAATTGATATCTTTTGCTTATTCCTATTGGCTCAGGATCATAACTTAATGGAGAAAGGGAAAATTAAGTGCTTTATAACGGTAACAATTTAAAAACCTTTCAGCAAACCAAACAAAAATTACTAGCCAGTCAAGCTTTACATGAATTAATTTCCCAGCATAAATAATACCAAATCCAATTACACCAGGCTAAAGATAAACAAGGACATGCCTTACAGCCACAAATACAGCATGAAATTAAATTTTTAATTTACATGAAAATGTCTTCCCACGAAACATATCCAGATAACTACATAATGCCGCACTTCCCCAGATGTAGAAAATACCGATCATTGTTTATTGATAGCAATGGTAAATTCATATATTAAACTCTTTCAATAAACATTATGACAGACTTATCACCCAGTTATAAACTATAGTTTTCCATTGCTGTATTTCTCAATTTTTTCACGAAGTGAATAGGAGGAAAATTGTGAACCAGTCAGCACACATTAAAAATTGCTACATCGTGTTGATAGAATATACTTTTCTTTTTAAATAGGAATTGCTGAAACATTTCATGTTTTTACAATATGCAGAGAGAAATCCATCCTTTATATTAACTCCAAAATGTGTAACGTAGTTCACACACTTCTGAACTAGATTCTGAACTCCGGCTTGAGTGTCATCATGCATTGTCTTTCCGCTGAATGGTTAGCATGCAACAAAAGCCTCAGTACATGTGACAATAAACTAAGCCGAACTCCATATCTGCAATTTAGTTTCACCAATTTAAATGGAATCACATTTAGCAACGATAATCCCATTAATGTACATTACTATAGAGCATATCCAACACATCAACTGACAATGAATTTCTCTCTTCCCCCCTCCACAGGATGCATTCCAATTTAACATGCAAATTGGGCCGTTTTTATTAAAGTAACATAGCTTTGAGCGAGCATGTATCATCTTGTTCTCTGGTGAATTGCAACTTAAAAATATGCAAACATTACCATAATAGCAGAGTATTACATCATTGTTGTGAATTCTAGGAACAGTGACAGCTGCTTAAGTTTCCGAGCACAAATGTCAGAGCTTATACTTGAAATCATTTTGGGAGTTGCCGTTGTCAGCATGCTGGAGGAATAGATTGGCATCATAGCAAGACAAGTAACAAGGCACTGCACAATTTTAAAACCTCATGCATGGTATTAGCATTCCATTACAGAAATCACATTTGCCTCACAGAACCAACCTTGCATAGAAATAAACCCGACGGCTTGTCTTTTACAATCCACCAAACATAACAGCATGAGTGGGATTAGCACTGGGCAATGAGAACGGCAGTGGTGTCCATTTTGAAGAGGACAGGGCAACATTTCTAGATAGTCATGTTTACGAGATAGTTCAGATACCAGAGTTGCAAGTGATGCATTCCTTATTTCTCCTTGACAACTAAATTAATGCCACATAGTTACATAAAACAATTATTATTAAACAAATAGAAGTGCAGCACAAAAACACGCCCTCGGGCCACAATGTTTGTGTCAAGCTAAACTATTCTCATCCGCCTGCACATGATCAATATCCCTCCATTCCCTGTGCCATCTAAGAATCTCTTAAAAGCTACCACTGGCAGCGCGTTCCACAAGTCGACCACCCTCTGTGTAAGAAACCTGCCCTGCATATCTCCTTTAAACTTTGCCTCTTTCACCTTAAAGCTATGCACTCTGGCCTGTGACATTTCCATCCTGGGGAAAAAAGGTTCTGACTGTCAACCTTATCCATGCTTCTCATGGAGTCATACACTTCACTGGTCAACCTCAACCTCCAACACTCCAGAGAAAACAATCAAAGTTTTGTCCAACCTCTCAATATAGCCAGCATTCTAGGCAGCATTCTGCACCCACTCCGAAGCCTCCAGATCTTTCCTGTAATGGGGTGACCAGACTGTATGCAATACTCCATACATGGCCTAACCAAAGTCCTATCTATCTGTGTCATGACTTCATAACTCTAACACTCAATGCCCCGACCAATGAAGGCAAGCACACCACATGCCTTCTTTACTAACACGCCATCTCTACAAATATCTTAGTGCTGTCTTTTTTTTGAGATGCAAAAATAATTGGGTAAGGACATGCCTGGAACTGAGATTTATTTATCTTTATCCCCAGCACAGGCATTCTGTGAATCCAAGTCCCAAAGGGTCAGAAAGAAACAATTTAACATTACTCTTGTAGCCTCGAGGCAGTATATTTGGATCTCAACTGCTGGCTCCCATTTCATTACTGATGCAGCCTGCCTTGCTAAATATTTCCAACTTTTTCTCATGTCGTGCTTCCAGATTTCTTGCACTTTGACTATTTTGTTGATCAGGAATTGACTGATTGCTTCTAAATTAAGCCACGAGTCGATCTTTGATAATTATTAAACCCGTCGGATATAATCTCTTCTCTGACAGCTCCTTCTTTTGATTAAAAGGTGGGTATGCAAATTTTTGAATGATACAAGGATTTTAAAAACAAAGTGGAGATCACACACTGCTGGAGCAAGCACAGATCCATTAGGATCCAAAACAAGAAGACAGGTTTACTTTCCACAAAAGGCCACACCGATGCAGATGAACCTGCTTAATTGGAAACATTTAAATTAGTAAATTGAGATGGAAAGAGTGAAAAAGAAAGGTTAGTCTGCGAGAATGTTTTTCCTGAATATACTGTATTATAGCATGGTGATTGCAATAGCATCTTTAAAATTTACTGCTCCAGTTTTGAACAATTATCACAGGATTTGTATACGGTATTGAGCCAGTTTGATTACAGCTTGGTTTGGCATCAGCTCTGCCCAGAATGCAAGAAATTCAGAGTTGTGAATGTAGACCAAACCATCACTGAGACCAGACTCCCTACCATCCACTCAATCTACCCTTTAGGAAAGCACCCAACATTATCAAGGACCTTTTCCATTCCAGTCATTCCTCTTCCCCCTGCTCCTACTGGGCAGAAGATGCAGAAGCTTGAAAGCAAATACCTCCAGACTCAGGGACTGCTTGTTCAACTCTATTATCAGTCCTTCCATAAGATAACATGCAGCCCCTATTTTCCAACCTGTCTCTGCAACATTGGACCCTTTCTCTGGAACAGTTATGCTACAATGTTGAGAAACTATATTCTGCATTCAGGTATTCTTTCTCTTCACTCTACCTGTTGAACTTGTGTATGACTTGATTGTATTCACGTTTGGTATTAACTGATTTGATTATCTGTCAAAACTGTTTAATATATTGAATGATTTTTACATTAAACATTAACAACATTCATAAATAAATAAATTTTAAAATTATTTTTAAATTGTTTTAAGCTGTTCAATATACATTCCATTTCAAATATACAGGGCATGAAACAATTAAATGAAACATTTTAAAAAATGTACATTATTACAGTTTGCTTTTCAACTGATTTCTTCCCTCCAGATCTAATCCAGCAGCCATCGTTCCAAGTTCCCAACTACAAAGCTAGGCAAATATCCAAAGTTCACACAATTTCTGGAACTCCGTATCGAGTGTACATTAGAATACAATTAACTGCTCCAGATGAATAACTATCAGAATATTCATGATGTCTGTATTTATGTATGCATTAAGTGTAAATGGATTCTGTTGCTACATACACAGCAATGTACAGAACTTAGAGCATTTCTACACAAAGTGTGATATCTTCAATGTTACCACAAATCACAATACAAGATATTGATAAGGCCACGTTTAGAGTGGTGTGTTCAGTTTTGGACACCCTATTACAGGAAAGATATTGTTAAACTGGAAAGGGTGCAGAGAAGATTTATATGGCTGGTGCCAGAACTCCAGGGCCTGAGCTACAGAGAGGTTGAGCAGGCTAGGTCTTTATTCCTTAGAGCGCAGAAGGACGATGAGTGATCTTACAGAGATGTACAAGATCATGAGGGGAATAGATAAGATATAGCCAGTGTTGTTTACTCAGAGTAGGGGAATCAAGAACCAGAGGAAATATGTTTAAAGTGAGGAGGCAAAGATTTAATAGGAACCTGAGGGGCAACTTTTGGTTTTACATACATAGGGTGGTTGGTATATGGGACGAGATGCCAGAGGAGGTAGTTGAGGCAGGTACTATCACAATTGTTAAAAAACATTTGGTCAGGTACATGAATAGGATAGGTTTACAGGGATATGGGCCAAATGCAGACTGGGATGCCAGGTATGGAGCATGTTGGTTGGCGTGGGCAAGTTGGGTCGATGATATGACTTTATTACAGTAAAGCTCCAACAAACCAGCATCCCGGTGACATGGATTGGGAAATTTTCCAGAATATTGGATATCACTCCTCTTAACACCCTAACGCACTTAAAACGTGTTTTCAGAGGTACACTATGATCGAATGGTGGAGCAGACTCTTTGGGCCGAATGGTATAATTCTCACACAATTACACCAAAGCAACACAGAAACTACTTCTTAAAACACTGTCACCATTTCAAAATATATGTAACCAAAAAAATTATTTCTTCCAGAAGCCTTTAAAAATAATCCAGAATCACATGAGAATTAACACTAAGCTTAATATTTGAAAGTAAATGTCATATCACAAAGGTTGTCATTGTGATATATTCAGATATATGTGATATATTCAGAGACATGATAATACATACATAAATATGCTAAGTACATATAAATTTTCCCCCAAAATTGTCATTTCTAGGAATCTAGGATGAATGATTCATAAATTTGGAATTCTTCACCAACTTGCAATATTCAGTGGATATTTTTCCATTGCACCAATGCCAAATGATTTTAGATTAGTAACAATAACATTTCAATATGGCATCTTAAACACTGAATATTTTCCTGAAGATTCGAGTTGAATACATAAAAATATCAAATATCTAATTGGAGACTCAAGAGACTGCAGATGCTGGAATTTGGAGCAAAAAATGAACTCACCAAGAACTCAATACATCAAACAACATCGGTGGAGGCAAAAGGATGGTCGACATTTTAAGTTGTGACCCCTCGCACAATCCGGCCATGATGCAGGTTTTGAGGCAAAATTCAACCATCCCTTTGCTTCCACAGGTTGCTTTGCCTGCTCACTTCAAATATTTAGTTGTCAGTTTTGACAAAAAAAATTGCATTGTAATGATCAATAACTCACAAGTATCAAGCTATTAACATGTGGCTAACCAGCTGGAAATCCAGCCAAATATGCTGCTACAAAGCCAGTAAACAGATTGACCTCTTCACCTTTCGGTGAATAAATAGGTCAATCAACTATATTAAAAGCTGGTGTATGAACATAGGTATATTTACTGGAGGTTTTTTTTAATGTATCTCCATTGTCATGTCCAAGTATAAGATTATGCACAAATATGGAATTATCGCAGAGGGCAAAACAAGTCTAAATGTTTTTCTGATACTTCAGTACAGTATGAATCTTGAGTGTTACCAGTGGCCCATCAAAAATCATTAATTATCCATTGCACAACCTTCTTTGGCATTGGCTTCAGCACAAATTTTATTGGCATCTTCTCAATGGTGGCGATGAAGCCAAGTAGTATCTCTAATAGTAAGATCATTAAATTACAGCCTGATTTGTTTGGTCAGCTATCGCTGTATCGACATGTTTAATTACGCTCGGCACCAATGATAAAGGAAAATACTTACAGAAGACAAATTGTTGATTGATGTCTGTGGGGGTTTGATGTTTGCCAAATGAGGATGGATGAAAACAGTTGTCTTGGCCTGTAATTAATCTGCAGAGTTTGTATGTTATGTCACAGGGTGCGCCACGTTTTTTGAATACTACAAGACAAAACAAAAGATGACATATATTCTCATTAATATTAATACATCACTGCAAATATCTGCACATTTGAATAACTGAACCTTGTACTGACATACGATCTCAGCACTTTCATTTATTAAATGAGGATAAATAATTCAGATTAGAATTGATATTTAATACTCAATGATTTTTATTTAGCATATATGTTTTAATTTCAATACTTCCATAAGTGTGGTTTGAAATTAAACCAGAGGGGAGCTGAATGCAAAAGGCAACAATTATGTCAGTCACAAAATGAAATTTACTTCAGCAAAGCTGACGGCAAAAAAAGCAATAATACTTAAAATGTCATCGTCCTTCACTTACTAAGCCAAGAGAAGGTTCTTCTCAGGGCAGGAATCACAAATAAACCCTGTTCAAAGAGGGAGGATTTAAGGAGAAAAGAGGAGAGAAATAGAAAGGTTTAAGGAGAGAATTTCAGAGCTTACATGGTGCCACAGGTAAAATGATCGAAAGGTCAGAATTTATTCTGATGTCACCATTCTTAAATGTTAAGTCGGTTTCTCTCTCACTGGATCTAATTACTTCCAGTATTTTGTGATCGAGTTCAGAATTCCACCAAGTATAGTATTTTATGCTATGTTCAGATGAACCATTTCCTAAGCAGCCAACTCAATCTCATATCCTGTGTAGGTAGGAGCTACAGATGCTGGTTTGCACCAAAGGTAGACACAAAAAGGAGAAACGTCACCAATTCCTTTTCTCCAAAGATGCTCCCTGACCAGCTGAGTTACTCCTGCACTTTGTGTCTATCTTATATCGTGTGTCCTTCCTCAGGCCATGCCCAGCAACCTCCTTTCTGCCTGACCCGCTGTGTTACTCCAGCAGGTTGTGCCTTTGTTTGTAAACCAGCATCTGCAGTTCCTTGCATCAACCTCCTTCAATGGTTTGGGTGGGCAAGGGGTAGAGAATAGCTTTGCTCAAGTTCCCGAGATTGGACTTTACAACAAAAATGGGTAAGCCAGACTCCAGGAGAACTAGATTCTAGACAAATATTACAACCACTTCCACCTCGGTGATTTTCACACTATGCTCAATAACCTTATCTAAACAGTATGGGTGGCACAGTGGAAGAGTTGCTGCCTTACTGTGCCAGAGACCCGGGTTCGATCCTGACTAGGGGTGCTTTCTGTACAGAGTTTGCACGTTCTCCCTGTGACCTGGTGGGTTTTCTCCAGGGTGCTCCTGTTTCCTCCTACATTCAAAAGACGTGCAGGTTTGTAGGTTACTTGTCTTCTGTAAATTGTCCCTATGGTGTAGAATAGAACTAAGCATGGGTTATTAATGGTCGGCATGGACTCGGTGAGCTGAAGAGCCTATTTTCACATTGAATCTTAAGTAAACTAAGAAGCAATTCAGCAGGATTCGGAGATGCAAGGGAATTAATGCCCTGCACCAAAAAATCTAAGTATATTTGTCATCATAAAGCAGAAGAAATTGCCCCTTACTGTCTGTCGTTGGCATTATATCAGAAACGTAAAAGTGTCCTTATTTTGAAATCAATGACTACTGGAGTATACTCCCGAGAGGAATATAATTGTACAAAGATCTATGCATGCGTATAAGAACTATTGAACTGTTTATTAATTCAAAACCCCGATGACTGCTCATTGAAAATTAATTGAGTCTAGAAGCTGCTGAATAGACTAAACAGCCACTGCAAATCAGTTATTGATTGTTGGAAACGTCCCTCTCCCTGTCACAAGTGAGCTTCGAAGTACTACCCTCCATATCACTGTAAAAAAAATGTTGCACCCGTGAGAATGCTGGATAATAAAATATTCAGCTTCCAAAAAATGAAAAAACATATGTATTGGCCCAAGAGGTTACTGCATTCACATTGGTAAAATAGTTAATAATGTAAAACCAGAGAGTAAAGATGGACACAAAGTGCAGGAGTAATTCCGCGGGTCAGGCAGCATCTCTGGAGAGACAAAAAGGAAGGGTGACGTTTTGGGTTGGGACTCTTATTCAGGCTGAACATAGTGGGCGGGGGTGGGGGAGGTGAAGAGCTGGAGGAGAGAAAAGACCAGGACCACACAGGGCCAGACACAAATTACCTCAGGTAGGGCCATTGTTGGCTCGGGAAGGTGCGATCTCAAGAGAAACAATGAGGACAATTGTGCAACTGGTAAAATGACAGGGGCCGAGGAAGGAGACAAGGACGGAATGGGGTGTACGATGAAGTTACTTAAAATTAGAGAATTCAATGCTCATACTGCTGGGTTGAAAGCTACCCAAGCAAAATACGAGGTGCTGCTTCTCAGATTCAGATTCAGATTCAAACTTTATTGTCATTGTGCAGTGTACAGTACAGAGACAATGAAATGCAGTTAGCATCTCCCTGGAAGAGCGACATAGAATATGAGCAATAATAAATATATATACGTGCAATTCATCAAATATATTTACGTGCATATTTATATTCTCCAAGTTCCATGTGGCCTTACTCTGGCATTGGAAGAGACCCTGAACAGAAAGGTCAGTATGGCAAAACCTGAGACTGTTACTTTGCTTCATGAATGTTGAACCTCATAGGGGAAAAAAAGGAGTTGAATTTCTGAAGGATTTACAGCTATTATGTGAAATCCCCTCAAGGCAAGAGAAGGTGCTATCCCAAAAGAGAGAGAGAGAGAGAGAGAGAGAGAGAGAGAGAGAGAGAGAGAGAGAGAGAGAGAGAAACAGCACATCAAGCTTTTTGGCTTCTTCTCCAAACCACTCATGGAGAATTTCTGCTCTAATTTCTCTGTGCATACATTTAGTTCAGACCCTCCAACTAATCCAGATGGAAGGTTCAGTTAATGACTGGTGTCATCGTTCAGCTACGAGATACTTCATGGAAATAGGCCCTTTGGCCCACCAGGTTCACACCATCAATTCTCCCATTCACACAAGTTCTACGTTTTCCTAATTTCCCATCCATTTTGTTCATATGAGAGGCTTTTTTTTTCCTTTTTTAATTCACAGAGGTCAATTAACCTACAGACCTGCAAGCCTTTGAGATGTAGGAGGAAACCGGAGCACCCAGAGGAAGCCCACGTATTCACAGAGAGAAAATGTAATCGGCACACAGCCAGCAACCGTGGTCAGGATCAAACCCATGTCTCTGGCGCAGTAAAGCAGCAGCTCTACCAGCTGCACCGCCCTTCTTTGTCTCTTTATAAGAGAGCTGAAGCATCTTGAATCCAATCAAACTTACCTCCCACTGTCCCCATCTGTCCAATTACTTCTCCTGAATACATAGATCTAAACCAACTGATCCTTCATACTACAGAAGACCCTTGTGAAAGGGAACTAACAGCAAGTTTGCTTCAGGCATCATTTACTGTCAACGGCAGTGCACACCAATGTCCTTGCAGCCATTGGCAGCTTGCAGGAGGCTTTTTCTACTATGCCTCCCATAGAGATAATCAAAGACTATTCGGGCACATGTCAATAATTACCAACCAGTAATTAAGGACATTAAAATAAAATGACACAACATAAAACTCTTAACTGTGCCATTTCCCTTGCAGGTTGCAGGATCCACATGCTCATTCAGATTGAGTCCCCATTCGTGCACCAGTCTTCACTGTGATTAAGCTCAGTAGGAGCTATGCACTGTTTGGATACACTCTGCAGTGAATCACTGCTGTAACATGAAGCTCAATGATGATTTAATAACAAAATAAAGCTAATTACAAATATATAGATAAGAACATATGCAAGAAATTTTACAAGAACAATAACTTCCTCACATTTTGCCTTCTAATCTGTGAGTATACATTAATGAAATCAATGAGCTTTTATATCTTGCTTCATAATCAGTCATATAGAAAACAGGCCCTTCAGTCCAACTTGCCCCATCTACGCCACCCCCTCCTGCCCACATTCCTCTAAAGCTTTCCTACACATCCAACTGTACATGTCTTTTAAATGTTGTTATTCTACCTCCCTCAACCATCTCCTCTGGTAGCTCGTTCCATATACCCACCACCCACTGTGTGAAAAAGTTGGCCCTCAAGTTCCGATTAAATCTTTCCCTTCTCAAGTTAAATTTATGTCCTCTGGTTTTTGATTCCTCTACCCCCGAGTAAAACACTGTGCATTTATCCTCTGTATTCCCCCCCATGGATTTTATGCACCTCTATATGAATGACCCTCGGCATCCTGTACTCCAAGGAATAAAGTCCTAGGCTGCCAAACTTTTCCCTATAGCTCAGACCTTTGAGTCCTGGCAACATCTGTTGGCGTAGGACCCAAGTTACGCTTTGTCAGTAAGAATGGACCATTTACAAAAGTCACTGCAAATATTCATGCAGTTTACTACAAACCAATTAATTTCTCCACCAAAGAGGACAGTGCAGCAGGTGCAAGGGAAAACCATGGGAAAAGCAGGCTCTGATACAAGTCACACCATCCTGATTAGGAAAAATATCACCATCATTGCTGGGCATAAATACTGAAACTACCGACTCAACAGCACTGTGGGATTGACTCCTTCAGAAGGGCTACAGTGGCTCAAGGCAGCTCACCCTTCAAGGGCAATTGGGGAGAGCAATAAAGACTATTATATTAGCAAAACCTCCATCCCGAATAGTGTTATTATTTGGTGTGAAGAACCTGTTCATAAAGCTGCTTTAGTTTTGCTATTTGAATAACATGAATAATCGCAAATATCGACAGGACAGCCAAAATACATTTCATTGTGTGGTGTGCATTCAAGTTAAAAATGTTATTCAGACATCCCCCTGTGTTTTTACATAGCAACAACACAAATAACTGAAATTGAAAATTCAATGCAGCAATGAGAAGCTGCTATCAGAGATTCCCTTGCAAAGTCAAACTAAGAAAATAAATCAATTTCTATCATTTCTCCCCTGCAAGAGAAATGACTTTGAATGGCACTCATTTTCTACAATTGTTGCGAGAAGGATATTGCATTAAATCGAAAATCAATTGAGGAACAAATCCAAAAAACACCCACTGGCATAAATTGCATCACTTGGTCTACAAAATATTTGTTTGTCATTGCAACTGACAAATGGGTCAGAACCATCATTCACTGGATAGCATTTATCTAACTGACAAAAGCTCTGTGCTTAGCTACAGTTACAGCATAAGAGCTCATCCAGGCTTGAATTAAACACTAATAGGGGACCCTCAATGACAAGGAGAGATTGGGGACTTCAATCATGAACCTTAACCTGCTTGGAATTAGCTCACCGAACATGTAACAGAATAATTAGACTGACATTAGTTTATGCGCTCATGTATTCCCCATAAAAAACAAACAAATATTTTTAATATCCATCCAAATAATGTATAAATACTATTGGCAGAAGTAGCTATTTCACACATTGGCAAAGAAAGAAAGCTATATGCAATTAATGATGAAATATGAGTCATTTGTAGGTGTATAAAAAGCTAAACAATATCCATTATTGGCGTCCAGAGTACGACTTCAATCACCACACCATTACGTGAAAAGTAAATGAATCAATAAACATTTTCACCAGATAATAAGATTTTTTTTTTACTGCAAAGTCATAAATAACAACAGCACCTTTGTCAATAAGTATCATAAAATAATAATTAAATATGATTAGTCTGGAGCAATCCCGATTCTTTCCACTGTAGATGAAATGGAGCAAGAGTTCATTTAGAAGAACTAGAATTTAGAAGATCGAGGGGGGATCTTATAGAAACTTACAAAATTCTTAAGGGGTTGGACAGGCTAGATGCAGGAAGATTGTTCCCGATGTTGGGGAAGTCCAGAACAAGGGGTCACAGTTTAAGGATAAAGGGGACCGAGATGAGAAAAACATTTTTCACACAGAGAGTGGTGAATCAATGGAATTCTCTGCCACAGAAGGTAGTTGAGGCCAGTTCATTGGCTATATTTAAGAGGGAGTTAGATGTGGCCCCTGTGGCTAAAGGGATCAGGGGGTATGGAGAGAATGCAGGTACAGGATACTGAGTTGGATGATCAGCCATGATCATATTGAATGGCGGTGCAGGCTCGAAGGGCCGAATGGCCTACTCCTGCACCAATTTTCTATGTTTCTGTGTTTCTATGTGAATCAACAAACATGGTGGAACTGCTGCTACCTGTACTTGAACAAGTTATTAATGGACCTTAATCATAATGCCAAAAATCACACATTCTCCATTTTTTATAGCTATTGACCATTCAGGAATACCAGGAACATCAGCTGAATTGCAACATTCTGCATTCAGTGGTAAATGTGCATCAGCCACAAATGAAAGTAGTCTTGGATTTACACCTGGTGTGAACCTGTTGTACATTGCTTCATAAACATAAAGCATAATGCAGACAATCAGTCTGTACACTTGGGTGTGCGATCAACACCCAAGTGTCATGAAAGGCAACGCAGTAGGATACCATTTGCTCATTGTGACTAACTGGTTCGGTTAGCTATCTCATCAATCCCACACTTCTGTCATGTTGCAATAAATCTTTTCCTCAAGTATATGACCAACACTCCCCTGCCCATGACCATCTCCCCACACAAAGAAATGCACTACCAATAGCTTTCCCGCCTACATCTTCAGTCTGCAAATATTACAACCTTCAACACTGCATTTGCAACCTCAAGGTAAACCTTTCTTATTCCTCCCTCTGTAGCTGCAACTGAACCTTCCTGTTTCAATTGATCTTTTTACAGTTCTGCCTCCGAATGCCATTTTAAAAATAAATAAGTTATCTTGACAACTTTGGTCTGCACTTTGGCACAGACATTTCCAGTTCTCTCCACCCTTCCACCTCTTTACAATTTGAAACATTCTCATTATGTTTGTTGGTTCATATGCATTCTTCCTCCATTTCATCTAAAGCGAAGCATTGGGAATGTCCAAGAATACTGATCAATATTGACTCTTAATTCTCCCCTCCAGATACTGTTAAACTAACTAGGTGTTTGTACGTTCTCCGTGTGACTGCGTGGCTTTTCTCTGGGTGCTCTGGTTTCCTTCCACATTTCAAAGATGTACAGGTTTATAGGGTAATTTGCCTCTGTAAATTGCCCATGGTGTTTGGGATAGAACTAATGTGATCGTTGGTTGACACGGACTCAGTGGGCTGGAGGACCTGCTTCCACGCTGTATCTCTAAACTAAACTAAATGCTTCCAGCATTTTTGGTTCTTGTGCTCTTAATCCTCTCGGCTCCAAGGAGAATAACCCAAAGTAAATTTAGGATAGGCACATGGATATGCAGGGAATGGAGGGTTATGGATCACATTCAGACAGATGAGATTAATCTATCTTGGAATCATGTTCTGTTTGGACATTGTGGGCTGAAGAGAATATTTCTATGGGGTGCTGGTCAATATCTTGCAGGCATCTCTCTGCAGACTGTAGACTCTAATTCCCAGTGCCTTTCTAGTTAAATTATTTCACTCTTTAAACTCTGCATACTCACAGAATGATGCAATCATAATTATACACAGTATTCCAACAGAAGCCTGTTTGGTGTTTTACAGAGGTTTAACACAAGTTTCTTGCCTTTGTACTCTAGATGCATAAAGGACCCCTGGATGTATTCATCTCAACCCAAACATATACATTTTTATTTTAGCATCCACAACTGAGCAATGAGCAATGCAGCACCAATGGTCACCTTTTGGTATGGCTGTCTCAGGTATGGAAAAATTCCAATATGCAAGCAGCAAGTGTTTGTATATACGACCATTCTACGTGCCCAGATGAAAAGACTGTGTTGGACGAGGGCAACTGAGCAACTACAGAATTCCCTGACCAGCTGAAACATGGCTCCTTATCTGGCGCGCAAACTTCCTTCCTCCGTTTGGACACTACAATTTAATCTGCATCCAGGATGAACACTAAAAAGAATAAAAGGACCTTCCTATAGAAAGATGAAAAGGAATTAATTTTGTCAGAGGATGGTAAATCTGTGGAGTTCATTGTACAGCAAGTTGTGGAGGCCAAGTCAATGGATATTTTTTAAGGCAGATAGATATTTAGATTTGTGATTAGCACGGGTGTCAAGAAGGCAGGAGAATGGAGTTGGGAGGAAAAGATAGTTCAGCCATGATTGAATGGCACAGTAGACTTGATGGGCCGAATGGTCTAATTCTGCGCCAATCACTTATGGATTGCATTTCAGATCCCATGTGGTCAGTGTAAAGATTTTTCTTCAGGTCACCTTTGGTCATTTTGTCAGTCACATTCATTCTACATCTTTATTTATTAACCCCCTTCTCCAATGAAAACCGTTTCTCTCTAATTACCCTATCAGTATCCTTCACGATTTTAAAAGGCTCTATAAAGTCTACTTGCATTGTCACGTGTTCCAAGGAGTTTGATACCTGCTTCTTCAGTCTATGTCCTTCAATCCTGGACTCCCTTTCGTTAATCTCCTCTGCATTCACTACAAAGCCCTTACATCCTTCCTATGAGGTTATGCTTGGAAGTGGAGCTGATATTCCACGTTCTTCAGATGAAGGGTCTTTGATCAGAAACGTTAATTGGCTTCCTTGTCCACACATGCTGCTTGGTGGGTGAGTTCTTCCAAACTTTCTTTCATACTCTAGGTGTAGCTGGGCCACTGTTTCATGAATGATCACCAAAACCTTTTTGATCTTGTACTCAATGTTTCTATCCGTAAAACATCTTCTTTGTTAAACCATTTCTAGACCTGCAATGCCAACGTCAAATAACTATGCGTAAATATCGATGCTCCGATGCTCCAACATGTCCTTCAGCACCTTCATAACCTTCCCTTACGGATATGGAGAGAAGAAGGCCATTGTTCACTCCCTTTGTGTTGAATGAGATGTATTGGTATCTATTGAGGTTCATTCTTAACATAGAATATTGTACTCTATGAATTATTCCCTTGGATGCACATCAGTCAATTCAGTCAAAGAGGCTGAGCGGGTAAAAATCATAAGACATACGAGCAGAGTTAGGCCATTTGCCTTCCTGACTGCCAACTCAACCTGCAAATTAACCTTTTGGGAATCTGACACCAGCACTCCCAAGTCATTTTGCACCTCTGTGATTCTTCAATCCTCTCCCCATTTAGAAAGTAGTCTTTGCCTTTATTCCTTCTACCCAAAGTGCATAACTGTATATGTTACTATGCTGCATTCCATTTGCCACTTCTCTGCTCACTCTCCCAACCTATCCAATCCTTCGTCGGCCACCCTGCTTCCTCAATGGCACCCTTCTTTGCATCATCCACAAACCTGGCCTCAAACTGTTCGAACATATGACAAATAAAGCACCATACTGCTACCATAGGTAGACACAAAGTGCTGCAGTAACTCAGCGGATCAGGCAGCATCTCTGGAGAAAAAGGATGGCTACCATCCTACCGAGGAACCCTTCTGAGCTTCAAGCTTTACCAGCTGTTCACAATTGAGCATTGTTAACTGATGCTCTCCAAAATCCCAAGTTGTACATATTGCCAGAGGATCATACGGAAAAATGGGGGGAAAATGCACTATTTTTTTGATAAATTGAAAGCTCTAATGAAATTCTTTGAAAGCCCAACACCAACTATACCTTCACCTGTCCAACAGATTTTAAAACTGAAGTTACAATTTCCCAGAGAGGCCTTGCCAATTTTGTTTTCTTTTAGTTTTATAGATACATCGTGGGAACAGGTCCTTTGGCCCACCGAGACCACACCGACCAGTAATCCCCGCACATTAACACTATCCAACACACACTCAGGACAGTTTACATTTCTATCAAGCCAATTAACCTACAAACCAGCACATCTTTGTAGCATGGGAAGAAAACAAAGATCTCGGCGAAAACCCACACAGGCCACTGGGAGAACGTACAAACTCCATACAGACAGCACCTGCAGTCTGGATCGAACCCAGGCCTCTGGTGCTCCACCGCTGCACCACCATGCCGCCCATCACCCCTGTGATTCTCTATATGACCAACCCTTAAAAATCCTTTCAGAATAGTTTGCAGTTCAACCAAAATATTTGTAGCCCAGTAACAGAAATAGCATGCAATAGAGGAACCTAGATATTGTCGCCATGCTTTTCCTCCAGAGATGCTGCCCGACCTGCTGAGTCACTCCAGCACTTTCTGTCTATCTATGGTAGCAGTGGAGCACAGTAGACGGGTAACTAGCCAAAAGAATGATGAACGGGATATAAAGACACGACCAGCATTTTGTGGAGAAGCAAACATGAAGAAAACTACTTAGAGGAAAGTCTCCTTGGAAGGTAAGAGCATCTCTGGGTACCCATCAACAAACCAAGCAAAGACAGGCCCTTTAATGAATACCACAGCGGTCCTCAATCACCATAACACGATGGAAATGCTGACTATTTCTCTCACCTTAGATGCAACCTGATCTGCTAACCTAGTCTAACATTTTATGTTTTATTTCAGTTTTCTAGAAATTGTGGATTTTGATTTCGGACCGAAAGTCCTCTACAGCACGCAATAATTCTGCTTTACCCACCTCTTCTTCACAAATCCTTCACCAGTTTGTATATTATGGCACTGTACTTTCCTTCATCCTACAGCGGTGCAGCAGTCTCTATTATTCATGATCCCAGGGGATAGAAGCTCACATCCATCCCACTGGATTGATTCCTTAGACTTTAACTGTTGAAGGAATGCATCAACTGGAAAATATTTACTCTATCAAGAAAATATCCTTGAGGACACTGGGAACTGCAGAGGCTTCATTCTTGATGCATTAGCGATAGGGGGCGCTGTCCTGTGTACGGCTGCCCTGCCAGCAGTTGTCTGTCTTTTCACCGTTATATTTTTATTTTTAGTTAGTTAAAGTGTTTTGTTTGGAGGTCTAGACTTTTTTGTGTGGGGGGTGGGGGGGTGGGGGGGAGGGGGGGGGGGGGGGGGAGGGGGGGGGAGGGGGAAACTGCCTTTCAGGGTCCCTACCTGGTCGGAGAGGCAGCTTTTCTCCGGGCTGCAGCTTCGACCCGTCCTCGCGGCCTACCAGCGGGCCTGGAGCGGCGTTTCCTGTCGCTGTCAGAACCTCGGCTTCGGCGGCGGCACAGCGCTGGAGCGCTATCGTGGAGCGTGCGATGCCTTGCCTGGGTCGCCGCGCTGGAGCTCCGGTGAGCTGAGACCGCCGGGAACAACATCGCGGAGCTGCGGGACTGTGGAGCAGTCAGCTGCGGGCGGCGGCGCCGAACTTTACACCGGGAGCCTGGGATCTCGCGACGAGATCGCCAGTTGTGGAGCTCCATCCGGCGCGGCCTTGTCGGCTTCTGAAGCCGCAGCCTCCTGTACGGAGGCGGCCGTTCCAGGTGTCCCAAGCCGCTGTGAGGACTCCCCCGACGCCGGAGCACCACCACCCGGCAAGAACGGCCAGGAACATCGGGCCTCCGTAGAGGCAACTGTGGAGGCCTCAATAGGCCCGACTATGGGTGAACTGGGGTTGGGGACTGGACTTTGTGCCTTCCCTCATGGTGGGAGCCATTGTGGGGGGATGTTCTTTGTGTTTAAGACTCTCATTGGTGTTATGTCTGTATTTTTTTTGTGTGCTGCAAAATGGCAAAAAGCATTTCACTTCATTACACCTCGGTGTATGTGAATGTGACTAATAAAAACCTTTGAAACCTTTGAATCTTGAGGAACTGCTGGAGTAACTGAGCAAGTTGTGCAGCCGTTGTGGAGGAAATGGATAAGTGATGTTTTTGAGTCTTCAGACTGCTGTGTAAAGGGGTGGGGGGTGGGGGAAAGAAAGCTGGAATGGAGGTGGGGAAAGGACAAAGCCTGGCAAGTGATAGGTGGATACAGGTGAGGGTGGTTGATTATTGGATGGGTGAAGTACGTGACAATCTCTAACAATGAAAAGGCGACAAAAAGGTGCCAGATAAGGAGAGAAGGTGTGAAATTTAAAGCCTTAGGGAGGGTCGTAGGTGGAAGGCAACAGGGTAAGGGTGGGAGGTGTGAAGATGAGGGGAGTGGGGGAGAAGGAGGTGCAGAAAACCTCACTTCAAGAAATGTTAGGTTACAAGTCTGAAGTGGTGGCACTCATGACATGAACAATTTGTACGATCAAGAAACTGTTTTGATTCTGAAGACTCTTTTCAGAATCATGCCTTGGGATTAGCACGTGATGATGAGCTGTGCTCAGCCATTGTAACAAAATATCCTATCAAAGTTATAAAAATAAGGTTTTCTCCATTGCAGCCGACAGATATTGAGAATGTGACTGACGGCAGTAAAGAATATAGCCATTACTGTGAAAGGCTTGGATGTGGAGAAGATGTTTCCACTAGTGGGAGAGTCTAGGACTAGGGGTCATAGCCTCAGAATTAAATGACGTTCGTTTAGGAAGGAGATGAGGTGGAATTTGTTTAGTCAGAGGGTGGATGAATCTGTGGAATTCTTTGCCACTGAAGTCAATGGATATTTTTCAGGCAGAGATAGATAGATTCTTGATTAATACAGGTGTCAGGGGTTTTGGGAAGGAGGCAGGAGAATGGGGTTAGGAGGGAGAGATAGATCAGCCATGATTGAATGGCGGAGTAGACTTGATGGACCAAATGGCCTAATTCTGCTCCTTATGACCTTATGAATAAAAATGTTTACAGAAAATGAGATTATTGACAAAATTCTTCAGATATTTTCCAATTAAATGTATGTGAATTCCCAACAACCTGGGTGCTTGCAGTGAAAAACAAATTGAAGGAGGACAACATTTATTTCAATTTGGCGTCTCATCACTAAGTTTCTCGCCGAGTATGGTTAGTCTCACCTCGTGATTAATTTCCACCTCGTGATTAATAATAGTTTTTTGATAACTCCCAAAAGTAAACAGAACCAAAATATTGAAAGTAAGTTAGAGTATAGATGGATATGAAGAAAACTGTTAAAGTGATTATGCTGAGGATTAAAGCAGAATAAAATTTGCGGAGAATTTGCAACAATTAAACCTTGTCTGTATAAGATGGAAGCTTTCATTTACCTAGTTCCAAAAAAAGCATGAATTTGAAATAAAATGACTCATCCAATTTGCAAGAACTGGCTTTTAATTTTCACTGACAACCAAAAATAAAGGCAATTCCCCATCGTAAGACATAAGATTATAATCTATTCACGGCCATAAGTAAAAGCTGTCTCACATGAGAAACTCGAAAAGACATTTACTGGATCAGTGGCAAAAGAATGATGTGTCTATTAAGAAAACATGAACTTAATGTCTTTCTGATGATCATTAAAATTACATTTTGAGTAAAACCCTTTTCCATTGTTTAATAAAGAAAGTAACAAAGGATAATAACTCCTGAACACAACTCTTCCATCCTGCATTTGAAGCTATATTTCAGGCTAATTGTGAAATCAAAGTAGATCTCATTCTAACTATTTAATTAAAGCACAAGGCTCATAAATTCTTCCAAGATCCACTTGGATAAAGCTGTGGGGCTATCATATGATATCTTCATGGCCATAGAATAAAAAAAACTGGTGCGCGCTGCAATCAAAGAGAGCATTAGGCCCTCAACTGATCCAGCAAATGCACTCCAGAACACATGCTGACCAAGGACAAAGTGATAATCAGTGATATTCAATTTTCTAATGTTGTCATCACACAAACAGCCAGTCTATGTCAAAGGGAAGGTAATGAACTGCACCCTCTCTCAGCAGAATCAATGGAAGGCCGTCTCAATTCTTTGCTCAAGGTCAAAGTTTTAGAATGGACTTTCATTTGAGGACTGCTGATTCTGCTTCTGTTGAAGGGCCGGCTTCTAGAGTCCACTTCAACAAAAGTCAAGGAGGAAGAAGGAACAAACTATTTTTGGAGATCAGTAGAGAAAGGATAAGGACAGAGAGACGGGAATAAAAGAAAGAATAAAAGATTTACGTGATCATGCTAGTCATTGGAGCAGGTCAGGATGGTGCAACTGGAACAAAGTACAATCCTTCAGCAGCTTCAAGTTGAAGTAAACGTCTCTCACCTTGGTCAGAGAGAACGAATGGAAGAATGGATGGAAAGGAAGGAAGAATGGAAGTGTGCAAAGAATGTATGAGTTGGACAGAGAATGCACACAGGATGAAGTGACAATGTACTGGGAACAAGATCAAGGCCAGAAGCGAGTGTGTGTCATTGAGACAGGTCAAACTGACAGATTTGGGTTCTGGAAGGAAACAGAAACTGTTATCTATTTAGGGCAGATCTTGTCCACATCTCCACACATCGCCTGCTGAACACTGAACTTCAAGAGCATCTGAAGAAAAAAAATGCTGGCAGACCAGATCCCCAACTTCATCATCGGTCTCATCATCTCATATGTTTTTTTCATATTGCAAGTTATTGGCCAGAGAGTCCACAATTATTAATTAATCACTGTTGAATTGTGTGTTTTCTCAATACAGTATTTTTTCTCAATACTGGTTACATGACCTGAATATCCTGCTTTCATAGGGTTCACTATGGTCAGACAGCCAGCTGCCTTGAGAAACTGCTTCACTTTATTTTCAAAGTTGAAGACAGGTATCCACGTTAAGGTCGAAGATGCTCCTCTGAATACTCTGATTTTCTTTGGTCTCAGTTTTAGTTTAGAGACACAACATGGAAACAGGTCCTTCGGCACGCTGAGTCCATCCCAACCATCGATCACCCATTCTCACAAGCTCCATGTTATCTCAATTTCTCGTCCACTCCCTACACACTTGCTGCAATTTTGTAGAGGCCAATTGGCCTACAAACCCACACGTCTTTAGGATGTGGGAGAAAACCGGAGCACCCAGAGAAAACCTATGCGGTCACAAAGAGAATGTGCAAACTTCACACAGACAGCAGCCAATGTCAGTATCAAACCCGGGTCTATGGCACTGAGGCAGCAGTTCTACCAGCTGCACCACTGTGCAAGCTTTAATCTCATTTTAGATTAATTTAATTCTATCTCAACGCTTTATTTTCCACCAGAGGCACATTTACATGCTGTTAATATTATTAATAAAATAAAGCTTTTATTTTGAGTTTAACACTGCTGCTATTCTCAGCACAGCCTGATCAGGATGTCAAGTGCTGAGAATTGCCACACTTCTCCAATTTAAATTCTCTGCATTTACCTTTCTAATGAGCAGGTAGAACGTCACAACTGAATGGATGCTTACCTTACGAAACTTCATGAATTATTTTCAAACTGAACTTACAATAGTATTTGACAAGAACTGTACAATGTTAACCAACCTTCCAGTACAATACAAGCCGAAATGTTAAGTGCACATTTATATAAAACATTTTAAGGCTCAATTATCAAAACCTAGAGCATACATTGAAAGAATGACTAAACGCATATAATGTGCTGAAGAACAGATAAGACAAGCTTCTTTAATGGAGTTTATCTGAAGCTAGACAGATTGTGATGAGCCAAGCAAACTGCAAGCGAAAATGTAATGAAAATGACAACAGCATTTCAACGCTACGATGAAGCTAGATTACTTACTGTAATATTTTTGGAACCAAAATGAGAGTCATCTATACTTGCAAGCAGGGTCATGCGTAAACCTGTAAATCTTCACTTTTGAACAGGGACAATCTGCCAGCAATTATATTTTCCAAGATAATCTGTCGCAGCTGTAATAATGCACTTCAAGGACCAATAAAGATCAATTAACACATACGTGTTGGACTCATACATGTTTGCCTGAGCCCAACATATATGCTTTAATTATTCTTTATTGCCAATGAATAATGGCACCAAACCACCTCGGAGAAAATTCTCAAAAAATTAAAAGACTTGGAAAAGTGAGATCTTGTGCAGGTCATTTATGTTCCATCCACCTCCCATCATTCCCCTTAAATCACAATAGGCATCTGTAAAATTGACATCTGGAAAGAACTGAAGGAAATTCCCTTTACTGACCGCTGTTAAACGTTGAAAAAAAAGTCATGGTGGAAAGCCAATGGTGAGCTAATTTCATGACTGATAAGAAATGAACAAATCTGGAGGCTAAGAGCTAAATAAAAGGATTTCATCATCTTGTATTGTTAATGTTCTATAACCTTTTGGTATAAGAAATATTAAGCGCTGTTTCACACCATACTTTTCCTTTTGCGCAAAATTAGTCTGATTGCCAGAAACATTATTTTTAAAAAACTGCAGATTGTCAGCCTGAAATCTTGGACTGAAGTCACCTACCTACCTATTGATTAGATATGTTTTGTAACCTCACCCCAGCCTGGGACCTACTCTAATGTTTCCAGGGTGAGAACAAAATGTGCTAACTGGTCAAATCCAAACATAATCTTTAAAATGAAAAAAAATGAGCAGTTAAAATTATCGGGTAAAAATGACATTCTTTGGAATTATATGTTTTATTTGAATCTATGAAAATATGATATTTTATTCCATGCAGCCAGCGAACTATGAAGTTATCTGAAAAATTATCATTGAAGCTAACCTTTACAGCATTAAAATTTCAGATCAATAACATTACAAAGATTCAAAACATGTTGAAAATATTTACAATAAATTTTGCAAAATCAATGTGATCTATTTTTTTGTATCCGGACTTTGGAAACCTTGTTAATTCCCAATCTCAAACACAACTTTGTGGAGAAGTGTTCCCTAGATGCCGTCTTGAACACGATAAAATGCCTTGAGTGGATATAATACCTCTTAAAAAGGCTCATACAAAATTGATCAAAATATAGATCAGCCAGCATGCGCATAAGCTTGCAATAGTTTTTCCAGGGCAACAACTGTGGAGCCCATCAACGCAAGGCATGTGAGCTACTTACTACACTGCAGTACCAATGCTTGCTTATGACATAGAATGAAAAAACACAGGAGATTTAGCCAGCAGCTGTTCCATGAACAATTGAGACAAAGATCACTACAATCAGCTGGCATTGTGTAGGGTGTAAAAATTCAAAGATAAAATGAAGCTGGGAAAAATATGGACAGTCAAAAACAACAGGAGAGATAAGAATTATAAAAAACGGCATAGTTATAAAAGGTGAGGGGGGGGGGGAATATAATGAGATGTACGGGGCAAGTTTTTTTTTTACACAGAGGGTGGTGGGGGCCTGGAATGTGTTTTGTACCCGGAGGTGGTGGTGGAGGCAAATAAGATCATGTAGCGAGACCAAGTCGGTAGAGCAAAATGGTTTTTATTGTCAAAACAACACGAACTACACGAGCACTTAGTCAGAGAAAAAGTTTTTAGCTCCTGGCGGCGTGAAGCAAAGATCCTATAGCGGAGCAAGATCTTTGGCGTGAAGAGCACTAGCTACTGAACACACTGAAAAGCCCGCGAACAAACCCTGTCACGTGACAGACCGACCTATGACGAGGGTTCTGCATACATAGTTTAACCACTAGGTGCCACGCACATAATAGCAGGCAGATACAAATTCAAAAGTAACTGGTTATAATTATAATATACTCATTTAAGCTAAATGGCTACTACATCCCTAATGTTGAGATTTTCAGCTACATAGGTTCTACTTAGCTGACGTCATCCTACATAGATACAATCCATACATATGAGCAAGCATGCAAGCAAGTTATGAACTGTTAGGGTTACGAACAGTTCACAGGAACAGAGCCTTGCCTTATCTTGTGAGGTCCTGTACTTGGCAATATTACTGGGTGAAGGGTTTTTCCTCATCTCAGTCCTAAATGGCCAACCCCTTATTCTTAAACTGTGACCCCTGGTTCTGGACTCCCCCAACATCGAGAACATTTTTCCTGTATCTAGCCTGTCCAATCCCTTAAGAATTTGATATGTTTCGATAAGATCCCCTCTCATCCTAAATTCCAGTGAATACAAGCCGTCGACCCATTATTTCATCACATGTCATTCCCGCCATCCCCGGAATTAACCTGGTGATCGATGCTGCACTCCGTCAATAGCAATAATGTCCTTCCTCAAATTAGGAGACCAAAACAGCACACAATACTCCAGGTGCGATCTCACCAGGGCCCTGTACAACTGCAGTAGGAGCTCCTTGCTCCTAAACTCAAATACTCTCGCAATGAAGGAAAACATGCCATTAGCTTTCTTCACTGCCTGCTGTACCTGCATGCTTACTTTCAGTGTTCAAAAGGGGACTGCAGATGCTGGAATATCGAAGGTACACAAAATTGCTGGGGAAACTCAGCGGGTGCAGCAGCATCTATGGAGCGAAGGAAATAGGCGACGTTTCGGGCCGAAACCCTTCTTCAGACTGATGGGGGGTGGGGAAAGAAAGAAGGAAAAAGGGGAGGAGGAGGAGGAGCCCGAGGGCGGGCGGATGGGATGGTGGGAGGAGACAGCTAGAGGGTGAAGGAAAGGGAGGAGCACCTCATATTCCGTCTGGGGTCCTTGCGTCCTTATGGCATCAACATTGAATTCTCCCAATTTGGCTAGCCCGTGCTGTCTCCTCCCTTTCCTTCACCCTCTAGCTGTCTCCTCCCACCCTCCCATCCGCCCGCCCTCGGGCTCCTCCTCCTCCTCCCCTTTTTCCTTCTTTCTTTCCCCACCCCCCATCAGTCTGAAGAAGGGTTTCGGCCCGAAACGTCGCCTATTTCCTTCGCTCCATAGATGCTGCTGCACCCGCTGAGTTTCCCCAGCAATTTTGTGTACCTTGCTTACTTTCAGTGACTGACTAGACTAAGTGGGACCCGTTGGGTCCCATTCTCACACAGGAGACATATTCCACCTCCGCACCAATTCTAATATTCCACCAATCATGCATACCCCCCAACTGCGCAGGCGCGCATGACAGGTTCTCGTTGTAACACCCCTGAACCCCCCTTCATCCCTCAACCCACCCCCCTTAGCGGCTCTCCGGTGGCGCAGCCATTCCCTCCCATTGGTACGTAGAACATGCAGGTATTACTGCACAGGTGCAGCTGACAGGCACGGCAAGTGGAAAAGGGATTATTAAAGCGTAAAATGTGAATAACTCTTAAAATATAACAACAATTTAAACGTTAAAGAGGAGATTTATTCAGTCCATTGTTTCTTGTTGCATCTCTTGTTGCGTTCTGCAGGCGGGGGAGGGGGTCGGCTTCAGGCGGGGGCTGTCGGAGGCCTGTGGGCGGAGCGTCCTGCAGCCTGGGGAGGGGCATGGCTTCAAGTAGTGGCCAGCCGGGGGGGGGGGGCGCTTTCTGAAGGGCTAGTATGGGTGTTGTGGGCCGGTTTCCAGAGGGCTAGTATGGACATTGTGGGCCAAATATATTCTTGGACTCACAATTCACTCAGCCGCGGCTGGTGGGCTCACATTTCAGCTGTACAAGGAAGCCCAGGCCTTGTTGCACCTCCCCTGAATCTGGCACCATTCAGATAAAAAAATCAAATGTTCTTGCCAGGAGGGGGTGGTGTGGGGGGGAGAGGGGGTGGTGTGGGGGGAGGTGTGGGGGGGGGGGGGGGAGTCGGTGGTGTAGGGGAAGAAGGGGTGGTGTGGGGGAGGGGGAAGGCGAGTGGGTGGGGAGGTGGGAGGGGGGAAGGTGGGGGTGGGGGGGGAGGGAGGTGTGTGGGCGGGGAGGGACTCCACTCAGCGGCCACTGGCCGCGGAACCACACTGCACAACCCTCCTCCATCCAGCGACTTTCCCGACTCCACTCTTGCTGACTCAATCAGCAGTACTTGAACTCAGCCCCGCCTCCGGGGTATTATTCTCCAGTGGGTGCCGGAAAGGGGCGTTACCTTCATGGTGACTGACAGGCGAGAAGACCAATCTGCAGATCGCACGATTTTTTAAACCTTCATAACTTTTGTAATCTTCCACCGATCGGAACAAAACGGTGCGCTTGGGAGAGGAGAACGGTGAGTAGGGTGGCAAAGAAATCCTAGCGATAAAGGGTACCGTTTTTACACAAATTTTTTTTTTAAAGCAAACCGGAAGTGGTCAAGATGAGAGTTTTAGTAATAGTATAGATATCAAAAAACTTGGAGACATATACATGAATGTTATTTAAGCTTTTTTGCTGGAAATAAATTATTTCATTTTGTCTTCCGTTATTAATTTTAAAAGGACGCGTGAGATTTTCAGGAGTTATTGGGCTCTTTGTGATACAAATCTCTGAGATCCAATTTGCATTATCTACAATCCACGGTGCAAACTTATTTTTCAAAATCACAAGCTAACAATACTTAGTATTTTTGCTGGAGTGGAAAATAATTTAATCTTCTCTATTCGTAGCATTATGATATGGTTTAAATAGAGATCTCAACAAATGAATACTAGATTTTGAAATAAGGGCATAACCTATATCACAAAATTAAGAAAGATCGGATTATTTTAAAGGATGGTTATGTACGAAGACTCTATGAAAGTCTGAAGAAGGGTCCTGACCTGAAGCTTTTTTTTTTGGCCATTTCCCCTACAGTTTGCAGTATCTGCAGTTTATTGTGTTTCAAGCTTCCCTTCACAAATAATAGATTACATAACAAAATAATTTATATCCACAGCATTCAATAGCACCAATACATATTTTCTCCAAGTTTTTATCAAAAATCTTTACTAAGAATATTCTAATTCATTGGTTGTGTTTTGGTTTTTTTTTATAAAGGAAGGATTGAGACATATGCAGTTTTACTCCAATGAAGTTAAGAAAACCTGATAAATCATCCTATTGATTTCTGCAATGTTAAAATAGTCCAACATCCAGAACCGCATTTACAAATGTTCAACATATACTCCAGGTCCATTTTATACATGTCAAGGAGCTAGTGCGTATTACAACATTAAAGGCACACCATCAGAACAGATATATTCCCCAAGCTTAACAGCGATTCTTACAGACACCAAGTATCTTTTGCAAGACAGAGTTAATATTCATTTTTATACACAAGACAGAGAAAATACAATTTTGAACATTATTTCTAAGAATTCAGGAACTATAGAACAATAGCCCAAACTAAATCATCTTCGTTGAAAACATCAACAGGCACGATGCCTTACAATGCTACGTACGACAGTGATCGCAACGTCTAGATTCAAGATTGAAGAAGTTTATTGCCATGTCAACAAGTTGATAGGAATGTGTCTTGGTTCGCTCTCAGACAGATACAATACAGTACAATACAACCACCACATACACCACAATAGATAATACAGACAATACTGTACGAAGGACAATATATACAGGAAGGACAGGACCCAGCAGCGTCATGTTAAGCGTAAGTGCAAGTGCAAGAGAAAGTGCAAAGTGATTAGTGCAAATTCAAATATCTGATGGCTTGGAGGTAGGTGCTGTCTCTGAAGCGAGATGTTTTACTTTTAATGCTTCTATATCTCCTTCCTGATGGGAGGAGATTAAAGAGGTAATGTGCCGGGTGAAAGTGGTCTGCTATGATTTTTTTGGCCTTTCTGGTGAGTCTTGTTGAGTAAAGTGATGTCACTGAGGGAAGTCTGCTGCAACCGATGATCTTAGAAGCTCGGCGCACTATTCTCTCCAGCCGTATCTTATCCTGCGAGGTTGTGTGACCATACCAGACAAGCATGGAGAATGTGAGTATGCTTTCTATGGTAGACCTATAGTAGTGGGTCATGGCTGGTCGACTGACCCTGAATTTTTTGAGCTGCCGCAGGAAGTAGAGTCGCTGGTGGCACTTACTGATTATGAGACTGGTGTTGAGCTCCCATGATAGGGATTGATGTATGGTGGTCCCGAGGAACTTAAAGGAGGTGACCCTCTCAACCACCTCTCCATTGATGAAGAGAGGGAGGAGGGGGGTGGCCTTCTTTCTGAAATCAACAACCAGCTCCTTAGTTTTTGAGATGTTAAGTATGAGGTTGTTGTTCTCACACCACCTTACTAGCTCCTCTACTTCACTACGGTAAACGGTTTCGATGTTATTGGTAATAAGACCTGCCACAGATGTGTCATCTGCAAACTAAAATAACAAGACAGAGTCAGAGTGTGAACAGCAAAAATGTGTGTATACAGAGTACAGAAGAAGTGATAAAACGCAACCCTGGGGGTCGCCGATGTTCAGGAACCTAGCCTGTGTGGCCGTTAGTTCGCTAGGAGTTCATCCGCCCTTTGACAGGTCTTGTTTGTGGTCTTGCTGGGGGTCCACAGCCCCCTCCTCACCTGGCAAAGCAGGTGGGGGAGACGGTTTAGTCGCCGACTATCCGACAATGGAGCGGGTAGCACGGGATTACATGGTACGCGTGGCGGGGGGGGGGGGGGGGGGGCAACCCCCCCGACCTGATTCTGAAGTTGTGGATGAATTAATGTATCATCCATATTGTCAACCATCTTTGTGGTTTGTTTCTTAAAACTACAATAGTCGATGTCCAGAAATTCCCATGCAACATTACTTCGCACCACGTCCCACTCACCTGTGCGAAGTCATCCAATTCTCCCGACAGACCAAATTCAAAATCCAAGAGAAATAAGTAAAAAGCGAGTTGCTGGATAATCTCAGTGGGTCAGGCAACATCTACAGAAGTAAAAGGACAAGCAACATTTTGGGTCAGGATACTTGATCTGAACAGCATCCTCATTCTATGGTATCCCAAACTCAAAAACTGCAACAAAATTCACTTAACCTAGTAAAGTGCAGCGGACGTTTACAAGATTAATTCCCGGGATGGCAGGACTGTCATATGCTGAGAGAATGGAGCAGCTGGGCCTGTACACTCTGGAGTTTAGAAGGATGAGAGGGAATCTCATTGAAACATATAAGATTGTTAAGGGTGTGGACATGCTAGAGGCAGGAAACATGTTCCCGGTGATGGGGGAGTCCAGACCAGGGGCCACAGTTTAAGAATAAGGAGCAAGCCATTTAGAACGGAGACGAGGAAACACTTTTTCTCACAGAGAGGTGAGTGTGGAATTCTCTGCCTCAGAGGGCGGTGGAGGCAGGTTGCTTTCAAGAGAGCTAGATAGGGCTCTTAAAAATAGCGGAGTCAGGGGATATGGGGAGAAGACAGGAACGGGGTACTGATTGGGGATGATCAGCCATGATCACATTGAATGGCGGTGCTGGCTCGAAGGGCCAATTGGCCTACTCCTGCACCTATTGTCTATTGTCCTCACGTGAATTCTCAGATGAATCAGCTTTGCCTCTTTACAACAACATCCAACCTTTGTGTGTTAATAAAGCCTTTTCTCACATTCCATTTATAATTTCCACATACATCTCTGTCACTTCTACCATGATCAGAACAATTAAAGAGTCTGGCACTTAATTCACCAAATGACCCCTCTCCCCATTTTCATGGACCTCAAAAATCAGAACATTCCTTCACATTCTAATTCCACAACAACTTAGATTAGAAATTCACATCCGCACCAGAACAGGTTTTGAAGTTTGCCATACTTAACATGCTAAACAAAACGAGAAGCTGTTAAAAAAGAAAATTTGTTGGTTTTGCACAAAAGAGTACTATACTATCTTTGTTATCACTTCATGTTTAGAATAGAGGTACAGCTTGGGAATCGTCCAGAGTCCACGCGAGCCATCGATCGCCCAGTCACACTAGTCCTACGTTATCCCACATTCTAATGCACTCGCAACACAGTCGGAACAATTTACAGAGGCCAATTAACCTACAAACTCACATGTCTTTGAGATGTGGGAGTAAAGCAGAGCACCCAGAGAAAACGCACGTGGTCACAGGGAAAACGTGCAAATTCCACAGACATTCCACTAGATTTAACTCCATTAGCCATTGCACTGCCCAAATTTCCAACTAGTCTGGAGTCTGCTGATTCCTTTGACAATTGTCCTCACTATCAACAACACTGCCATTTTTTTCCTACACCTACAAATGTAATCATCCAACCTACATATTTATAGAACCATATTTGTAAATCACAAAGACCTCTCGTCACATGACCTCCAGTCAGAATTAGATCCCTCCATCCACCCCAACCACCAACTTTGAACACAATCTACCAAGTCTCCATGGATCCCATGGACCTTCATCTTCTGGATCAGGCTGCTATGAGGGACAATATCGACATATACTTAGCAATGCTTTTGACTACATCCACTGACCTAGCTTCGTGAATTCAATCAAGTTTGCAAGATTATGATCTTTCCTTAACAAAACTACGCCAATTAATAATAATACTAATACACTCTATTGTCATTGTAAATACATACGACAATATTTCAGGCGCACTGCCCGAGCGGAGCTCCAACGTAATAAATAAATAATAACGACAATGGAAACAACAAAACGGACCACTTTCGTCTCAATAAAATCTGCACAAAATTGACACTTCATAAAAAAAAAACCAACTGCAATGTCCATGTAAAATAAAGGTGGTGGCACTTCACCAATGGAGTATCCCATTTCATCAAGACTTTCAGAATGCTGAGGAGATCACCGATTTATCTCAGCAGAGAGTACAAAGAGGTATTTTTTTTTCTCCTAATGAAAGATTGAGTGTAAGATTTATATGCAGAATTAAAATTGGAGCTAACTCAAGGATTTTAGAGAACAAGTCATTCAACAGAAAGATAAAGCATTGTAATACAATTTTGCCCATTTACTTTGTGCCATGAGCAGAATTCTTTTTCAGAACAATGAACTCCAGCTCCATGTTAAAATTAATTCAAATTGAGATGCAAATATTCAGAATACTGAATAGAGGGAAAGACTGGTGAATCTGCTTTCATAGATGGAAAACTAAAAGGAATTTGACATGGACAGGAACCCTTCAGGAATATAACCGTGTTTCATTTATCCTTTCTATTATTCCCTATAATATAATGCACGCTTCAAAATTTGATAGCGGTTTTGGAGCCCCAGGAGACATTACTTACTTTGAAAATTGGACAGATCCCAAGAAGATTTCTTAAAACTCAGTAAAACTGCTCACAAGAACATATTCAATGTAGAATAAAATGAATTTATGACAACTATCCCCTGTTTCAAAGTAAAGCAATCGAAGAATTCACTTCTCTTGTCTTTCACTTCATTTTATCAAAATTCAGGAATTAAAATATCTTGCCTGGAGCTATTACATCGAAGTAATATAATGAGTACCTTAGTTATCATGCTAAACATTTCTCCTTGATAGTAAGAAGTGCATTAATGTGGAAGCAATAGAACTGGATTAGCAAGTACCGTACGAAACGAGAGTTAAGAATCAATTATTTGCATAATCGATCAATGTCAAATGAAATGTCAAAAGAACTGCAGATGCTGGTTTGAATCGAAGATAGACACAAAATGCTGGAGTAACTCAGCGGGACAGGCAGCATCTCTGGAGAGATGGAATGGGTGAAGTTTCGGGTTGAGACCCTTCTTCAGACCTTTTGCTCTGGTATCAAATTTATTGATGATGGGACTAAATCCTGAGATGGCTGGTTGAGAAATCATATACAAGATGAGTTTGTACACAACTTTAATGTCTATTCTGGGAGACACAAAACTCTGCAGATGCTGAAATCTGGAACAATCAAACAATTCCCTAGAGGAACAGCTGATAGAATAAAAGGGGGGAAAACAAGGATTCAAAAAGAGACGGGTGCGAAGATGGGAGGATGCTAGTTGATGAAATTATGAATTTCAATATGATGTATAAATTGAATACAAACTGAATGCTGGCCATATCTCTACCCAGTTGAGATATGGGTGCATCCTTCCGATGTTTTTTCTTCTGGATCCATCTGTCTTTACCCAAGGATATAGATTAGCCCTCAACATCTTTTACAAGCCCAAATACTCCAACAACCACCATGACCACAGATCCTCTCATCCTGCAAGGACACCATTCATTTCTCCTAGTTTCTTTGCCTCGGTCACATTCATTCTGGTGCCTTAGAAATGTCGTCTTCCAGAGGAGATACCAACACGGTCAGCCTTTGTGTTCCTGCTTATCACCTTCCAGCTGCTATCTGCATCATTCTCCCATCCCCTCACCTGTCTCAATCAGCCTTTTCTTCTCCTTGTTTCCCCCCTTTTTTCCATCAGCTGAGTTCCTCCAAGGAATTGTTTGATTGCTCCAGATTCCAGCATCTGCTGAGTTTTGTGTCTCCCGGAATAGACTCACATGAAATATCAGCAATAGCCTTATTTCCTTAGTTTGTAAATTGAAAAGAGTCGATCATGACTGATCTTGGAGGGCCGTCTGTAGCCACAAGCGATGGCAGGCCTGGTTCGTCTGCGAGCGGAAAATAACCTGTTCAATGAACTTTTTCTAACTTTGTTGATGCCAGAAACATGGTGCCTCTTGTGTACTCTCTAGGTGAGATCTGCTGCACAAAATTACTGGGTTATATGCAAAACAAAGAATTTCACTGTATATAGGTACATGTGACATTAACATGTCATTGAATCATTGAAATACTTGTGCTTAGGATAAATCAGTTTGCAAGGGCAGGCCTGAAATGAAGTTTGCACTCGCAAAGATAAAGCTTGACGCTATGATTCAGAAACAGGACACGCAGCCCACCCAGCATTTAGGCTGCTTTCTAGTCTCCTTTTACCCTTGTTCATTGAAAGGATTGTAACCAAAAGAAATCTCGGCAATCTAATATGCTCATCTGACCTCTTCTTAAAATCTATCCACACTATTTTCTTCAGCTGCTCCCTCTGGTCACAACCTGCATTCTCACGATTCTATGTGTAAAGTTGAGTAAAAAAAATAAAATAAATGTATTTTGAACTTCCTTCTGGATTTAGAATCATAGAATCAGAATCATACAACATAGAATCAGACCCTTCAGCAAACGCAGTAAGTGCTAACCATTAACACCCTTCAACATCAATTCCATTTTATTCTCCCCATTTTTCCATCAACTTTTCCCAAATTCCACTCGCGCCCACCTTGGAGTGACCAATTAACTAACCCGCATGTCTTTGGGAATTATAGTGAAAGACTTATGTGCTGAATTAAAATTGGAACTATGTCAAGGTTTTTAGGGAATAACTGAAAGATAAGGCATTGTAATACAATATTGCCCATTTATTTGCTCCACGAGTAGGATTATTTTCCTGACACTATGAACTCAAGCTCTATTGATAAAATTAATTGACATTGGAATGCAAATATTCAGAATGTTGAATAAATGGACTGGTGAATCTGCTTTCATAGATGGCAAACTGAGAGGGATTTGACATGGACAGGAACCCTTCAGGAATATGAGTGTTTCATTTACTGGAGCATCTGGGATAAACCATGCAGTCATGGGGAGCGCACGTACACTCCATGCAAACAGCAGCAAAGGTCAGGATTGAACCTAGGTTGCTGGAACTGAGGCAGCTGCTTCACAAGCTGTTCCACATAACAATGGCCCGTTAGTTGTGCTGTTTTCAACAATGTATACACCAACATCCCTATCAAAACAAATCATTTTAAACAAAAAAAGGTGCAGTCTCTTCATCATTTCCTAATATCCAGGCACTTCTAATAAGCCCTTAAGTGCTTACTAAATTTATTTTGATATAGCTTTGCAAATCTGTGGCACAATTTTGACTGATTACAGTGTTTGCACTCACGAGATCCCTTTGTTCACTCGTCCACCGAAGCTTGCACCTTCAAAGTAACTTCTCTGTCCTTTCTTGCAAAATGTACCACTTCACACACAGATTTTAAAATTCATGAACCAATTATTTAACTGTTCAAAGTTACAAAATTATTATCCTTCTGTAATTGGTTGCAAAACACACTCCGCATAAGCAATTGTGAAACCCACCATCTCCCCCCAAATTCATCATCTACAAATACAGAAATTGTATATTTTATATTCCAGACACTAAATGGTTAATTTAAATTATGAATAGTGTTTAATCAATTGATACAATGATCAATTTATATTTGTAACTTAATAAGATTTGTATCTTAAATATTGACAGCAAACTCATTAGAATTACTTTATTTTCATGCTTCAAAGTCAACTATTCTCTTTATGGGTTCTTTAAAAGTTAAGGATAAACTCCAATGAACCAATTTATTCCAATGGATTCTGCTTTCCCTGTACAGTTGCTGCAACATTAAACAATGAGCTCTAAAAAGATCAATGACTGAAGCTGCAATAAAATGGCATTCTAACATTGCATTCAGCTATATAGCTGTCCACCCTAATTTGCCAAGAAATGGATTCCTATTTATGATCCAAAGGCTTTTATTTTTGTGGTTGTGAGGAGACGAATATCTCAGCATTCGGTACCATTATCCCACAAATCTGACAACCCACATCTGGAGCATAGAATGTGTGGTTGAACAAAAATCTAGACTTTTCTGTCTGTGTTTTTCTGCCTTGCTGCATAGATTAGCAAGCTTCTCCAAAATATTCTTCGGGAATCAGTAATGTGATGAGAACCAAAGGTATTTAGTTCCTGTCTGAAAAACCTCGAAAAAACATGAGCCATATAAATTAATAATTTCAACCCGAGCCCCTTTTACAGATTAATATTCTCTGAGACTCCAAAAAGCCCCGATTTTACAAATTCTAATCTCAAATAAATATTTCAAAATGCAGTGGATTTTATAACCATGAAATGATTGGTTAATTGAAATCTCAGTGTAACATTAATGTCTAGCTTAATAGAGTACAATCCAATCTTAGTTTTGTGCTCAGTTAATAAAAAGATACTGATTTGTGTCTTTCGTCCAACTTTATTTGCCAGCTTGTGTAATGAAATCTTTGTATCTGGCTGGATGCCAGTGATGCTCTTGAATGGATAGTCTAGTTAAGTGTAGTTTAGAAATACAGCGCTGAAACAGGACCTTTGGTCCACCGAGTCTGCGCTGACCAGCAATCCCCGCACACTAACACTTTCTTACATACCCTAGGGACAATTTACAACTATACCAAGCCAATTAACCTACAAACTTGTAAGTCTTTGGAGTGTGGGCGGAAACCGGAGCACCTGGAGAAAACCCACGCGGTCACAGGGAGAACTTACAAACTCCCTGCAGACAGCACCCATAATCAGGATTGAACACGGGTCTCTGGTGCTATGAGGCAGCAACTCTGTCATTGTGCCACCATGCCACCCTTGATAGCTGCAGAAATATACTGCATAGAGATTGCTTTGTCTTTGTGTGCAGCCTTCTTCTAGTTCACCAGTGAACTGTGCCACTTTGATGCTGATTGCAATTGAACAAATATTTTATACAGACACTCCAGGTAAAATCTACATTTTATGCTAAAGCATAAACAGACATCATAGTAAAGCCCTCTGGAAGTGTCTGAGCTTCACATGTAATAGGGTGCGGTCCTAAAACAAACTTGGGGTGCAGAGTAGCGCAGCGGTTGAGTTGCTACGTGACAGCACCAGTTCGATCCTCAATACGTGCTGTCTGTACAGAGTTTGTACGTTCGCCCTGTTTCCTCCCATATTCCAAAGACATGTGGGGATGCATGTTAATTGGCTTCTGTTAAATGCCACTAGAGTGCAGGATGCAAAACTGGGATAACATACATCTCGTGTACGGGTTTAGATTTAGAGATACAGTGCGGAAACAGGCCCTTTCGACCCACCCCGACCAGCAATCCCCGCACATTCTCCTATACCCACTAAGGACATTTTTTACATTTACCAAGCCAATTAACCTACAAATCTCTACGTCTTTTTAGTGTTGGAGAAAACCTAAGATCTCGGAGAAAACCCACGCAGGTCATGGGGAGAACGTACAAACTCCGTACAGATAGCGCCCAATTCCGGTTCGAACCCGGGTCTCCGGCGCTGCATTCGCTGTAAGGCAGCAATTCTACCTCTGCAGGTGATCAATGGTTGATGGACTTGATGAGCCGAAGGGCTGGTTTCCTTACCGTATCTCTAAAGCTATCGCTAAATAAAAATGTTCAGCTTCCTTAGATGCATGCAACTTTAACCAGTTTAGATAGTCCGTACTTTAAAATGGGTTTATGTCAGGAAGTATATGCTTTACAAACAGCAGCAAAATTATAGCATTTGTCCAATTGAACCACATGCATCCATTTCTGTTATGTGGATAGAAACATAGAAAATAGGTGCAGGAGGAGGCCATTCGGCCCTTCGAGCCATTCATTGTGATCATGGCTGATCGTCCCCTATCAATAACCCGTGCCTGCCTTCTCCCCATATCCCTTGACTTCACTAGCCCCGAGAGCTCTATTTAACTCTCTCTTAAATCCATCCAGTGATTTGGTCTCCACTGCCCTCTGTGGCAGGGAATTCCATAAATTCACAACTTTCTGGATGAAAAAGGATCATAAAATCAAGGAGGTGACTTTTTTTTTTTAAACTTCAGAAATTGGTCATATTGAAGCTGGCTCATTACTGCCCATTTTCCTTTTTATTATCACCCAAGTGGCAGAGGGCGTTTACTAAAGTGTCATAGATAATCCTGGTAAGCAGTGCCCAATTTGGGGATATACCAGAAAGACTCATCTCAAAACTTCATCACAGCCTTGGGCCCATCCTCAAATTCCACAGATGGGCCTAAAGTGACTGCTCTGGAGATCAAGGCAGCATTTGACGGAGTGCAGCACCCAGCAATCCTAGTAAAATTAAACTCAATGGGCATCAAATAAGAAAAGATTCCAAGGACTGAAGTCATATTTCATACAAAAGGAAGAAGGTTATAGTTGTGGATAATCATCACAGCCTTGGGATCTCACTGCAGGATTTGTTCCAGGCAGCGAGTAAAGGGCCTGTCCCACGAGCATGCGACTGCATGCGCGACCTAACGTGGTCGCTTGAGCCGTACGGCCTCGCGGGACCGATCCCACTTTGATCGCCGGAGCCGTATGGAGTTGTGGTCCCGACAAAAAACTGACACTGTCCAAAAATTCCGTGCGGCAATGGCCTGCCGGCCCGCAGCCACATTGAGGCCGTACGCACCACCTCGATGGGCGTGCGCAGCTTCTCGACGCGCGGACTTCGCTCGAACTTCACGTCAACTCGTACGGGATCACTTGACCTCCGCGCGGCCCCCGCTTCCGGTTTGGTCGCGTTCGCCGCACGCAGCCGCATGCTCGTGGGACAGGCCCTTTAGGCTGAACCATCATCTTTTCTTTCATCATTGACCTTCCTTCAATCAGGAGATCAGGGGTGGTGACATTCACTACTGAAAATGATACAGTCGATGCAAGGAAAGAGGAACAGATTCAACGGTGTGCAGAACACATCCCGTAGGCCAACATCCCCACCAACACAGTGGCTTGCAAAAGTATTCATACCCCTTGAACTTTTCCACATTTTGTCACGTTACAACCACAAACGTAAATGTATTTTATTGGGATTTTATGTGATAGACCAACACAAAGTGGCGCATAATTGTGAAGTGGAAGGAAAATGATACATGGTTTTCAAATTTTTTTACAAATAAAAAACTGAAAAGTGTGGCGTGCAAAAGTATTCAGCCCCCTTTACTCTGATACCCCAAAATAAAATCCAGTGCAACCAATTGCCTTCAGAAGTCACCTAATTAGTAAATAGAGTCCACTTGTGTGTAACCTAATCTCAGTATAAATACAGCTGTTCTGTGACGGCCTCAGAGGTTTGTTAGAGAACATTAGTGAACAAACAGCATCATGAAGCCCAAGGAACACACCAGACGGGTCAGGGATAAAGTTGTGGAGAAGTTTAAAGCAGGGTTAGGTTATAAAAAAATATCCCAAGCTTTGAACATCTCACGGAGCACTGTTCAATCCATCATCCGAAAATGGAAAGAGTATGGCACAACTGCAAACCTACCAAGACATGGCCGTCCACCTAAACTGACAGGCCGGGCAAGGAGAGATTGATCAGAGAAGCAGCCAAGAGGCCCATGGTAACTCTGGAGGAGCTGCAGAGATCCACAGCTCAGGTGGGAGAATCAGTCCACAGGACAACTATTAGTCGTGCACTCCACAAATCGGGCCTTTATGGAAGAGTGGCAAGAAGAAAGCCATTGTTGAAAAAAAGCCATAAGAAGTCCCGTTTGCAGTTTGCCACAAGCCATGTGGGGGACACAGCAAACATGTGGAGGAAGGTGCTCTGGTCAGATGGGACCAAAATTGAAGTTTTTGGCCTAAATGCAAAACGCTATGTGTGGCGGAAAACTAACACTGCACATCACCCTGAACACACCATCCCCACTGTGAAACATGGTGGTGGCAGCATCATGCTGTGGGGATGCTTTTCTTCAGCAGGGACAGGGAAGCTGGTCAGAGTTGATGGGAAGATGGATGGAGCCAAATACAGGGCAATCTTGGAAGAAAACCTGTTAGAGTCTGGAAAAGACTTGAGACTGGGGCGGAGGTTCACCTTCCAGCAGGACAACGACCCTAAACATACAGCCAGAGCTACAATGGAATGGTTTAGATCAAAGCATATTCATGTGTTAGAATGGCCCAGTCAAAGTCCAGACCTAAATCCAATTGAGAATCTCTGGCAAGACTTGAAAATTGCTGTTCACAGACGCTCTCCATCCAATCTGACTGAGCTTGAGCTATTTTGCAAAGAAGAATGGGCAAAAATTTCAGTCTCTACATGTGCAAAGCTGGTAGAGACATACCCCAAAAGACTTGCAGCTGTAATTGCAGCGAATGGTGGTTCTACAAAGTATTGACTCAGGGGGGCTGAATACTTTTGCACGCCACACTTTTCAGTTTTTTATTTGTAAAAAAATTTGAAAACCATGTATCATTTTCCTTCCACTTCACAATTATGCACCACTTTGTGTTGGTCTATCACATAAAATCCCAATAAAATACATTTACGTTTGTGGTTGTAACGTGACAAAATGTGGAAAAGTTCAAGGGGTATGAATACTTTTGCAAGCCACTGTATGTATATGGTCAGACAATTTCAGCATGGTCTGGAGCACAATGTTAAGAAGCTCTATATCCTAAACTATCCTTCCCTCTTACACAACCATGGGAGAAGTGAGAGAAGGGGTAGGAGATTCTGCAGGTCAAACATTGGCCTCATTACATCCCATGAAACAACAAAGGATCAACTCATCCTCCATCCCGAGGGACTCCTTAAGCATGAAGTGCCATTGATAAATAGGTGAAATGTTCAAAGATTGCATCAAGAACAAGAGCACTCAGATTTGCAAATGTCAGAAAATTAGCCAGTATGCTGTGCTTTGAACAAAACATCATTACCTTACAGAACATTAGGTTTGCAGCATAAATGGTTGGATAATTGGACAATTAATACATTAGAATCCCCCTTTTCCAGACAATTAACATAACCAATAAGTAACAAAACAGGAACCCATAAAAAGGCTGTTAATTAAATTTATTGCAACCAAATTAAAGGTCCCTTTTCCCCGTGCATTAGTAAATGCGCATTTGATGATGAAATGCAGAAGGTACAATAAAAATTAAACCATTACTGAAAAATAACGTGCAAACATCCAATCAAAGATTTATCCAAAATTGCTCAACAATCGGGGCCACTGTGTTACAACTTCATTGCAAGGCCCCCTCCTGATTGAGCATTTATAAGCTTCTTCTCCATTTATTCCTCAGGTTACGACAGCTTCAAGGATATTAGACAATTTGCTTTAACAACGGTTGGGTCATTTTCAGTACAGGTTACACAAGGGTTCCATTTCCAAGATCTATCCATACGCCAATTTCTCTTTAAGTCATAAGCTTCAGTTTCTAAAGCTACCCCCATATTTTAAATCGCACGACTATACTTGCCATAACTTTCATTCCATTCAATATTCATTTTAACACTACCCATTATTAAATTAATGGAATATATCCAGTCTTTAATGTATACCATGAAACATGTCACTATTATTACGAGGTTCACAAATGCGTTAAAAATATGGGAGAATTTGCATTATGTAAGCTTTTCACCAGCGCGGGTCATTCATTACCTGTGGAGCCCTTGTATTTGAGGAATCTCCCCCAAGTTATTTCTTGCCCAGAATAAACATGACCATACTGCTCATTATCCTATCAAAAAAAATAGCTATCATCTGGACTACACTTGACTGGTGGTGATTGACTTTCCATAATGGAATGACTACAGTTGTAAACGTATATTCAAGAGTCAAGAGTGTTTTATTGTCATATGTCCCAGATAGAACAATGATATTCTTACTTGCAGCAGCACAACAGAATATGTAAACATAGTACACTGTAAGCAATATAATAAACGAGAAAAAAATTTCAGTGTGTGTGTATATATACGCACACACACATATATATTACACACACACACACACACACACACACACAAAACAATAATAGTACAATAATAGTCTATGTAGTTCAGAGCTTATTTGGGGTTTTAGTGTTTAATAGCCGAATGGCTGTAGGGAAGAAGCTGTTTCTGAACCTGGGCGTTACAGTTTTGAGGCTCTTGTACCTTCTTCCCAATGCAGGGGTGAAATAAGTGTGTGGTTTAGGTCTCTGATGATGCTGGCTGCCTTTGAGGTAGCGACTCCGGTAAATCCCTTCGATAGTGGGTAGGCCAGGGCCAGTGATGGACTGGGCAGTGTTCACAACTTTTTGCAGTCTTCTTCACTCCTGGGCATTCAAGTCGCTGAACCAGGTTGTGATGCAACTGGTCAATATGCTCGCTACTGTACACCTGCAGAGGTTCAAGAGAATCCTCTCTGACATACCAAATCTCCGTAATCTTCCCAGGAAGTAGAAGTGCTGATGTGCTTTCTTTATAATTGCATCAGTGTGCTGGGTCCTGGAAAGATCTTCGGAAATATTCATGCCCAGGCATTTGAAGTTTTTGACTCTCTCCACCATCGTCCCGTTGATGTAAACAGGATTGCGGGCCGTCATCCTTCCTCTTCCAGTCCACAATCAGTTAACTAGTTTTACTGATATTGAGAGTCAGGTTGGTGTGCTGGCATCATTTGGTCAATCGATCAATCTTACTTCTATGACTCTGACTCATCACCATCTGTAATTTGTCCAACAACGGTGGTGTCATCAGCAAACTTGAAGATGGAGTTCGCACTGTGTCCAGCTATACAGTCATGAGTATAGAGTGAGTAGAGCAAGGGACTGAGCATGCAGCTCCCATACTGATTATTATTGCCAATTCGAACAGACTGTGGTCTGTGGATGAGGAAGTCAAAAATCTAATTGCAGAGGGATGCACAGAGACCCATTTCTGTGAGCTTGGTAACCAGCTTGAAGGGTATGATGGTATTGAAAGCCGAGTTGTAGTCTATAAACAACAGCCTGACGCATGTGTTTTTATTGTCCAAGTGGCCCAGAGTGAAGAGCAGTGAGATTGCATCCTCCATTGACTTGTTGTGGCAGTAGGCAAACTGTAGTGGGTCGAGGTTCTTGTTGAGGTAGGAGTTGATATGCGCCATAACCATCCTCTCAAAGCACTTAATTACCACGCTCGTTATTGAGGCACGTCACCTAACTCTTCTTGGACACCAGTATTATTGATGCCATCTTAAAGCAGGTGGGAACCTCAGACCTCGGCAATGAGAGGTTGAAAATGTCCGTAAAAACTCCAGCCAGTTGGTCAGCACAGGCTTTGCGAACTCGACTGGGTATACCATCAGGTCTAGACGCTTTCCGAGGGTTTACCCCACTGAAGCATCTTCTGACATAGGCCTCTGTGACTGTGACTGTAATACCATCAGGGCGCATGGGGGCTCAAAGTCAAAGTCAAAGTAGCCTTTATTGTCATTCAGACCTTGCGGTCTGAATGAAATTTCGTTGCCTTGCAGTCCTACATATAATAAAAAATGGCATAAACACACAAATTAACATCCACCACAGTGAGTTGAATACTCCTCACTGTGATGGAAGGCAAAAGTCTTAAGTCTTTGTCTCTTCCCTTCTTATTCTCCCTCTGCGCCGAGGCGATCCAGGCTTCCGATGTTGTGACCCCGCCGGGCGATGGTAAGTAATGTCAGTCCCGCGGCTGAATCCGAGCTCCGCGAACGGGCCGGTTCAACCTCGCGGCCCGGGGTGGTCGAAGCCGCCGAAGCTGCGGCCCTCCAGTCCAGAGGACACAGCGGTTGTCGCGGGAGCTCCGGAGAACAGGTCACCACCCTGCGAGCTCCCGACGATGTCGTCCACCGGGCCCGCGGCCGGTCCTCCGAGGTCGGATCGCTGCTGCCGCTGCCGCTGCCCGCTCCGGGGTCGGGTCACCACTGCCGCTGCCCGCTCCGAGTTCGGGTCGCCACTCGGGAAGGTACATCAGTGTTCTCCCCCTCAAAGTGTACGTAGAACACATTGAACCCATCAGGGATTCTATCCGTGACCAAAACCGTTGATTTATTACCTCTGAATGGATTTCTACTTAATTTATATGGCAAACTATACAACATTTATTTAAAAAGGCATTTGGACAGGTACATGGATAAGAAAGGTTTAGAGGGATATGGACCAAACGCAGGCAGATGGGACTAGTGTAGATGGGGCATCTTGGGTTGGCATGTGCAAGTTAGGCTGAAGGGCCTGTTTCCATGCTGTATGGCTCCAAAATCCTGCTTGCCTTCATCAGTGCTCTAGTTTTATCTCGTCTCCTTCTCTCAACAAGCCATCCACAAGATCCTACCACTCAGGAGAAAAAAAAAAACTATTCATGCTGAGAAGGGTATTAAAATTCATGGCAATGTGCGAGACTAATTCTCATGCTCAGAAGCAGAACCAATGGCTCCCAATTCGAACAAATTTAATAAGATAATTCAACTAACATGCATACTGACAATATTATCAGAAGCAAATTGCAAAAGAGGATGAGGGGGGAGGTTTCAAACTTTCAAACGTGAATAATTGCATTAATTATTATAAATGTGTAAGCAAGAGTGCACTAAAAAGCAAAGCAATTGTGCATTAATACATTAAGCACTTCTATACATTTGGAAAAGATGTAACATCATCTGTATTTCAAAACAGATAACTAAAATGAACCACTAAAAGTCAAATACAGAAAATTCTTTCCAAGCCTGTTTTTCCATTCAATAGTGCCCCATCCCAAATGTCTCAAGAAAGTCCCATTAATCTCACCGATGGAGAAAGCTGCATTTTTATTCACAAGCTAATAATTGTCCATATATACCAACATCACCCTCCTAGGTTTGAGTTTAAGTTTAGTTTATTGTCACATGTACTGAGGTACAGTGAAATGCTTTTGTTGCCTGCTAACCAGTCTGCAGAAAGACAATACTTGATTACAATCGAGCCTTCCACAGTGTATACTGCGAGTTGGATGATCAGCCATGATCATATTGAATGGCGGTGTAGGCTCGAAGGGCCGAATGGCCTACTCCTGCACCCATTTTCTATGTTTCTAATACAGTGTTCCATAGATAATAATGGGAATAAAATGAATAAAGTTTAATGCAAGATAAAGTCCAATCAAAGATAGTCCAAGGGTCTCCATGGAGGTAGATAGTAGCTCAGGACTGCTCTCTAGTTGTTGGTAGGATAGTTCAGTTGCCTGATAACACTTGAACTATAATCATAATCCATAAAACTAACCATAATCCATGTCCAATTGTGATTCGTTCAAATGCTGCCATTGAAAAGAGAGTAAAATGTATCAAATAATTTCCTGATTTATCTATTCCTCTCATTTTTGGCAAGGCTCCTCTCACAAGCAGCAAGTACAAGAATCTTAGAAAGGGAGCTGTGTGTAAATTTCTTAAATTTACTCTGCATGGACCTACAACCTTCAGGTTGAATCATAGAAATTTACAGCACACTGCAAAACCATTTATTCCACCATGTCTGTGCCAGAGACATAAAGACTGCCTTTCAACGGGAGCTGCCAGTACAGCACAGATCCATGCCGCACTCATGTTCCCAAAGGCACTGTATTTGTGGATTACAATCCACCTCACGCACAAGGAAGTTCCTTAAATTGAATCAGTGAAGGCAGCAAACAGAAGCGAAACTGTTATTGCAGTTGCAGAACCAGAAGAAAGGAAGCAAGCTTAAATAAAACATATTTTCCCAAATGCACCCGTTTTAAAGAGAACTGCTTGAATGCTACAAGCTAAAACAGTGTTCCGACTAATTAAAGTACGGTGTATATTACAGAGGTATGTTGAAAAGGTGAGGCTTAATACACAAAATTATTTTAATTACAAAGTCAATTGCATCACTTTAGGAGCCCGTTTGAACGTTTCATATCTGGAAAAATTTATATTTTTATTCATGGTTCATTGATCACTAACAATGCCAGCATTTATCGATCAACACCTGAAAAGCACTGGTGTTGAGCCACTTTCTCGAACCAGTGCAATCTTCTAGTGAAGATATTTTTGCAATAGCAATGCTTGGTGGTGGTGGTGGTGATGGTGAAGATAACAATGAGATTATGATGAAGATAACAAAGAGATATGCAGGTAGTGTATCCAAACACACACCACATCCCTTGTCATGTCCTCGGCAGTAGACTTTGTGGTTTGGGAAATGCTATTGGAGTAACCACGACATCTAATCATGGTGTGTTTGAGTGCTGATGGACAATGCAGCCAAAGTATGCTGCTGGTGGGAAGTATGGATGTCTAGAATGGTGAATGAGGGACAAATCGAGCAGCCTACTTTGTTCGGGATGGTTTTAATCTGCACTGGTTCATGGAAGTGGAGATTATTCCCTCACACCTTTGTTGCAAGCCTTGTAAATGGTAAAAATGTCCTCGTGTGTCAACAGCTGAGAGCAACTCAGCATCTAACTAATTCCCCAAAACCATAGCATTTTCCAGGCTGTTTCAGTGAAATTTCTGGTCAAATCAAACTCTGTGAATGTTACGAAGAGCTTATTTTTATCTTATTTGAACATTGAATTCTCCCAATTTTGCTAGCCCTTGCTGTCTCCTCCCCTTCCTTAACCCTCGAGCTGTCTCCTCCCATCCCCCCCGCCCTCGGGCTCCTCCTCCTCCCTTTTTCCTTCCTCCTCCCCCAACCTCCCATCAGTCTGAAGAAGGGTTTCGGCCCCAAACGTCACCTATTTCCTTCGCTCCATAGATGCTGCTGCACCCGCTGAGTTTCTCCAGCATTTTTGTGTACCTTCTTATTTTTATCCTTTCTCTTTGTATGATTATTCAGAATGTCTGCTGGTAGAAAGAAACAAGATCAAACTTGAACAGTTAAAGGCAGCAAATTATATTTTGGTACCTATTGTTATATAGATTGAATGGAAATCCATAAGGAGATAATGTCTATACCGGACACTTATTTGGGCACAGATTAACCACAGGTTTACAGCATAGTCTTATTGTATAAAGGCTAATGAACAGATGGAGGCAATACAGTTAAGAGCAATCTAGATCATAGCTACATTAGAAGGGAGAGATGAGGAGCTTGGCAATATTTATTCTAGGCCTCGATCGATATTGGGGAGGACATTTTTGAAATATCAAAGAAGGGTCTTGACCCAAAACATCACCTATTCCTTTTCTCCAGAGATGCTGTCTGACCCGCTGAGTTACTCCAGCTTTTTGTGTCTATGCTAGGGTTATAATCAAATTCTGTTCTCAAGAATAAAAGAGCATGATAGACACAGAGTGATGGAGTAACTCAGCGGGTCAGGTAGCATCTCTGGAGAAAAAGGATAGGCGACTTTTCGGGTAGGGATCCTTCTTCAGACGAGAGTCGCTTAGAAAAGAGAGTACTTCAAAAGAGAGTAGCTGAGAGAAGGCAAAAATGTAAACTATGTTGCACCTTACCAACTCTGGACAAAGATTGTAACCAATGGATACAAATATTATAAGAATATTTTAAGGAAGATTTGGACATAGGTATGAGAGGCCAACAACAGATAATTAGTTAATAGTAACTATTTGCTTTTTATTAAGACTTCTTCTGCATTTTCTCATCAACTGCACATTAACAAGAAGAATGGACCTATTACTTACCTGCAATTAAATTCACTAACACCATTTTTTACGAGTTCTCATTTTGTTACATGGGCTGTGCTAATTGCCTGAATAGGGAGGATTCCAATTAATTAATTGCTAAACTATCTCATCATTTACACAAACCGAATGTTTCTATACTATTTCTTCAAAGCAGCAATGTTCTGGTTAATTCTGATACTCGCAAGTGCGACAACATTTTTTGTTGTTGATGAAAGTGCTGCAAGATCTAGCCATTTGTCACCATTCTTTCTTGGGTAATCCTCAGGATAGGGAATTACTTCAGATTTTTGTGGCCTTCTCTAAGGCTGACGAGGCCAGTGAGACCCATTGACTCAGCTGTAGTTGAACAGTAAGTCGTTGACTGGATGAGCAGGTGCATACACTCCTTCCCCTATTTACACCAGGCTTCTAATGATCCAAATGCACAAATCGAAGGAGGAAGGTTCTTGTACCATATATTTTCAGGTTTAGTGATGTTACACAGTTACACAATGGTTTTCATGAGCATCTTTGAATGGTTCCTCCAACTACCAGCCATCTCTTGCTGTAAGATAGTCAGTATCAGGAGTTTGTACCTGTGAAGAAGATGGCCTGCCTTCAGAGCAACCTTCAGAGCATCAGCAGATGCCCAGACCGTCTTGCATGCACACCTGATCTATTATACTTTGATACCAACATTTACTCTTCATAAGATCCTAAGTGATAGGAACAGAATTAGGCCATTTGGCCCATCAAGTCTACTCTGCCATTCAATGATGGCTGGTCTATCTCTCCCTCCTAACCCCATTCTCCTGCGTCTCCCCATAACCCCTGGCAGCTGTAATAATCAATAATCTGGCTATCTCTGCATTAAATATATCCACTGACGCCCTCCCCTGCCTTCTGTAGCAAATAAATCCATAGATTCACCACCCTCAAAGAAAATCCTCCTCATATCCTTCCTAAAAGAATGTCCTTTAATTCTGAGACAATAATCTCTAGTCCTAGACTCTCCCACGAGTGGAAACCTCCTCTCCACATCCACTCTATCCAAGCCTTTCACTATTCTGTACGTTTGAGTGAGGTCCCCCCTCATTCTTCTAAACGCCAGCGAATGTTTAGAACGCTCACCGCTCATCCGTTCACACGCTCATAGTGCCGTCAAACGCTCATCATATGTTAACTGATTAATTCCTTGTGAAGCTCCTCTGGACCCTCTCCAGAGCCAGCTCTTCTAATATTATGATAGAAAAGAAGTAATTGACGAAACAGCTGAAGATGATTTTGCCTAGGTCACGTCTCTGAGGAACCTCTGCTTAGATCTTCTGGGATTTGGATAACCAGTCACCTTCAATTTTGTAAACTGTATCTCCATCTGCAGTTTGACAGATTTCTTGACTTTCCTGTTTCTCAAGTAAATATCATGCAAAACAGTCCAACTCCCCAGGTCTATTAAATCGAAGGTACACAAAAATGCTGGAGAAACTCAGCGGGTGCAGCAGCATCTATGGAGCGAAGGAGATAGGCAACGTTTCGGCCCAAAACCAGGTTAAAGTCACATATGTATTCCCAAGTTCGTTTTTGGTCCACACCACATCATATATAAAAACCCAAATACTTCCAAAGGGCTTCACTTGGATAATGACACAAAGGTACATTTTACATGGAAAGCAAAATGAATCAAGTGTATTTAAAGTGTGATAACCAGCTGAGTGACAAAACTCACCAGCAATTTTAAAAAACTACCCACAAAAAACTAAGGAATCTCTGAGTAATAAATTACATATTTCTTAACACCCATTACTGTCAACCACTAATTCTAGGGCATCATTGTATTCCAGCAATATATGTATATATATATCCAGCATATCAAGAACCAGAGCACATTGGTTTAATGAGAAAGGGAAAAGATTTAATAGGAATCCGAGGGGCAACTTCTTCCACAAAGAAGGTGGTGGGCATATGGAATGTGCTGTCTGAGGAGATAGTTGAGGCAGGTACTATAACAACATTTAAAAGGGATTTGAACAAGTACATGGATAGGATAGGTTTAGAGGGATATGGGCCAAACATGGGCAGGTGGAATTAGTGTAGATGGGTCATCTTGGTTGGCTTGGGCAAGTTGAGCATAAGTGCTTGTTTTCATGCTATATGATTATGGCTCACCAAATAAATTGATGATTTTCACAGATGGTAAAATTACAGCATGCAAAATCTGGTCTGAAGGATGGTCTTGACCCAAAATGTCACTCATTCCTTCTCTCCAGAGATGCTGCCTGTCCCACTGAATTACTCCAGCATTTTGTATCTACTTTCAATTTAAACCAACATTTGCAGCTCTTTCCTACTAAGATCCAGGTTGGCATATATAGTCTAATTGTTAAACATTGAAATATCAAAGACAAACATATGATCATTTTTGGATTCTAAAATCGATTGAATTTGTGAAATGAAATACTGATAATCCATAGGTGTAAAATCGAGGGGTTCTTTTTTTGGGGGGGGTGGGGAAGAGATAATGTTAAACTTCGTGACTTAGTTTACAGATAAATTATTAATAGACAAAGACAATATTGATACAGCTCATACAAGTTGCAACATTTGCAGATCATTTTTAAGCTAGAAAATGCTGTAAATACCTTCAGTTTACATCTAATCACTGATTTGTAAAGAATATGCTGGAAAAGATTGCAAGGATTGAAGGGTCACGGGCAAAACGCTGTAGATTTGTGTTTGACCACACATTGCATACTCCAGAAGTTGCTGTCAGATGAGTTGTATAAATGATGCTGAACGCTGACAGATTTGACTCCTCACAACCACAAAAATCAGGGCCTTTGGATCATAAATGAGAATCCATTTCATGACAAATTAGGATGGACAGCTATATACTAGAATGGAATATTAGAATGACATTTTAGTGAAGCTCGTGTCATTGATCTTTTTAAGAGCTGATTGTTGTTTAACGTTGCTTTTTTCTATACAAGGAAACTGGACTAAATGGTTGAATTGCGGTTTTTCTGCCACTTGAAAGAAGTCATAAGCCAAATAGCTCACTTCAAAGCGTGGAAATAACACAAGTCATTCTATCAAATCTGCTCCGTAGATTTTTGATATGGATCGCAGCAATTTAGAAAAATAAAGATACGGTTATTACCATTTATAAGCAGAGAGCTGGTAACGTGCATTTTAATTCAACAATACTAATTTCCACATAATGAAATATAGGATTTGGTTACAACTATTAAATCATATTGTACTTGCAAACCAAACCACCATAAACCTGAAAAAATATACACAACTGAGGCATTACCAAGCAGTCATCAGCTAAGCAACATTACTTTCAAGCAGCATAATATTGCAATCTCCAGCTGAGAGGACAGGATTTAACAGGAATATTTAAATTTCAGTCTCAATTTATTATGGTTAAGTGAGTGTAGCTATTGGTACAAATAAATAAGTACAGTACTTTTACTGGGGACGATTTTGTGGGCTTCTGCAACTGGAAAAAGAGATTTAAAGATTAAACTGGCTCACAGCCTTGAAATGTAAAGTTAGAAACCAGGGTACAACATTGCCCTGGACATTATATCATACACTCTCCTCCTATTATTACAGAACCAGTCTTCAGCCAATTCATTTCATGAAAAATAATATGAGGAAACAGCCGAGATCACAGGAGACTACTAATGATTTACTTGAAGACATCTGCTTCAGAATGAGCAACACATTTAACCATATTACTCCAATACCACCACTACCACATTGATATCTAAACAACAATAAGGAGGGGTGGAAGATTGCAACCTTCACGTGGTCCGCCCTGTTTCGACTAATGCAATCAACTCGACGTGCACAAACGGAAGATCAAACAGAACAAGTTGTCCAACAACTTTAGGCTGTGCACGCCACACGAAAGAAGAAGTACAATAAGGAGAATTACCCAAATATAATCCAATTTTTTAAAAAAAACTAGAAACATCCATTGCGCTATTTCACATCACATCAGTCCACACTTACATCAGCAGCAAAACCATGGCTGTGTCCTCAGTGTTCAACTGTGGAATCAACTATCTTTGTTGTAACGTTTAATATATTAAGTACTTTAAATAAATGAAATTCAGCTGCTGAAATAAATGTCATCAAGCAACACTTTTAAAAACCAATATCCAGCACATTGACGTACAAAATCTGTAGTCAGGATTGTACCCGGGTCTCTGGCGCTGCAATGCAGCAACTCTACCGCTGCACCGTTGTATCACCATTTCTAGGAGTTCGAGAAGACTTCTGGGATATGGACCCAGAAGAAGAAACATTTATATATTTCCAAGTCATGCAGAATCTGGAGAAGCCTGGAAGAGCAACTGCAGTGCACATTACAAACACAGTGCACCAGTGGTTGAGGAATGGTTATTTCAGGCAGATTAATGCCAATCAGCAGACGGTTTTATCCCCCGAATCCTATTGGGCTTTCTCATGGCGTGTTCTGTAAAAACTGAATTGTATATGCAGATAATAGAAATGTATTGAGGCGTCAGCCCAGGAAATCACTCAACATAGGAACCTCCAAACTGCTCTTATTACTACAGTACTTGGCGTTTCTGGACGACAAAGCACCCTGGCTGATGAGCCAAGATGATCAGTGCCAGTAATGTCATCAGTAGGCATTACATTTGCAGATAGTCATTGACTGCACCTGTCTGTTGCATGTCATTCATCAACCCATGCCTGGATAATGTTTCAAGCATGCAGTGATTGCCTCAATTTCAGAATGGAAAATCACCTCTTCTAACCTTATGACAGAATGTCACTGATGAAACAGTGATGGAACAGCTCTCACAATTTGGACACCATTTCCCACACGTTTCTGTAGCATTCACGGAGGTATATATGAAATGAATGGAATTCATTTCAATTCAACTCAACTTTATTGTCATTGCACAGATACAAGTATGGGTACAACGAAATGCAGTTTAGCGTCAGTCCGTAGTAATAGTGCAATATAGAAATTAAAATACAGAATAAGCAAACAATGTGGACGGAGAGACTGGAGAAATCTATCGGCGGGACTCCGAGTTCAGCAATGTGATAGTGTTGTTGAAGAAGCTGTTCCTCATCCTACTAGTACGAGACCTGAGGCTTCTGTACCGCCTCCCTGATGGGAGGAGGGCAAACAGTCCATGGTTAGGGTGGGAGGGGTCTTTGATGATCTTCCCGGCCCCGTCTCAGACACCGTTTTCGGTGGAGGGCATCCATGGCAGGGAGCGGGGCACCGATGATGTGCTGCGCGGTTTTCACCACCCGTTGTAGTGCCTTCCTGTCCGCTACGGTGCAACTGCTGTACCATACCGTGAAGCAGGTGGTCAGGATGCTTTCGATGGTACAGCGGTAAAAGTTGGTCAGGATCTGGGGGGGACAGGTGAGCTTTCTTGAGCCTCCTCAGGAAGTAAAGGCGCTGCTGCGCCTTTTTGATCAGCTTGGAGGTGTTGAGGGACCAGGACAGATCCTCCGATATGTGTACCCCGAGGAATTTGTAGTTGGAGACGCGTTCCACCTCAGTCCCGTTTATATGGATGGGGGTATGTCTGCCCCCTCTGTTCTTCCTGAAGTCAACAATAATTTCCTTCGTCTTCTTGGAGTTGAGGACGAGGTTATTGTTGGCACACCAGGTTGTCAGGTGCTGAACCTCATCCTTGTAGGCTGACTCGTCGTTGTCACTGATCAGCCCTACCACCGTGGTGTCGTCGGCAAATTTAATGATGGCGTTGGAGCCATTCTTAGGGATGCAGTCATGGGTGAAGAGGGAGTAGGTGAAAACTTCCCTTTCCAGATTTATATGTCAGACAATGGATGGTGGTTGCGATTGTTAGAAGTCAATCATCTCAGCTCCAGGATATCACAAGGCTGGGCCCAAGACCCGAAATACACTCAGCTGCTTCACCAAAAATTCGCCCTGTCCCACAACGTCAGATATGACTATGTTCAGTTGTCAATCTGCAGTGATCAATTTCATTTGTATATCCTCAAACAATTAAGTAGTTTAGTTAAGAGATACAACGTGGAAACAGGCCCATCGGCCCACCGAGTCCACGCCGACCAGCGATCCCCGTACACTAGCACTATCCACACACTAAGGGCAATTTACAAATCTTGCTGAAGCCAATTAGCCTACAAACCTGTACATCTTGAGAATGCGAAAGGAAACCAGAGCTCCCGGAGAAAACCCACACAGTCAGAATCGAACCCAGGTCTCTGGCACAACAAGGAAGCAACTCTACCATTGCGCCACTGTGCCACCCAGTAGCCTACCGTGTTACCCAAAGTAGCCCATAACTGAAGTGGACATTCAGGAGTGGGCTGGGAAATAACTACATTACCATACAAGTACCAGGCAATAATCATCTTCAAGAAGAGCGAATCTCAGTCTTGCACAGTAGCTGGGTGCAAACAGACTTCACACTCTCCAAATAACTATTTGTGCTAATATTGCATGATTGTGCATATTATAATATTCAACACTACCTCCAAAACCAGTTTAATATAAATTCAGAAAAAACTTTGGGGGAATCTTACGACTCTCCTTGGACAAATCGCTGATTCAACAGTCTGGAAGAACAGGGTTAGCAGGCACATGGAAGTGTCCAACAACCAGTCGCACTATCCTGCACTAGGAAAGGAGTCACTGTGCATTGCTGCTGGATCTAAATATTGGAGCTCCCTTCCTAACAGCACGTTTGCAGTGTTTAGTTTAATTTAGAGATACAGCGTGGAAACAGGCCCTTCGGCCCATTGAGTCCACACCGACCAGCGATCCCCGCCTACACACACACACACACACACACGGGACAATTTACATTTAGACCAAGCCAATTAACCTACAAACCTGTACCTCTTTGGAGTGTGGGAGGAAACCGAAGATCTCAGAGAAAATCCATGCGGTCACCAGGAGAATGTATAAACTTCATACGGACTGCACCCGCAGTTGGGATCGAACCAGTATTTCTGGCGCTGTAAGGCAGCAACTCTTCCACTGCGGAACCATACCGCCATCATAATATTAACTAGAGCAATTAAAGACAGCAGTTCATCATCTTCTAAAAGGCTTTTGGAGATGAGCTATCATTGCTGGCCTTTGCAGCAAAACCAAAAGCATTTTAACAGTCACATGCGTGCATTTAGGTGTGGTGTGCATATATATAAAAATCAGTATTATAGTAGGTTATCAACCTTTTGGCTAAAAATATTGGTCAGTGCCACATAGTAAATCCAGACCAAGATAAAATGCACACAAAATCTCAATTGTAGAGCATCAAGAAAAATACTTCGGTAATTCTCTCACAAGACAGTAAAAATATCTTTGCTCCCATTTATTTATTATCCTTAATTACTGAATGATTGCCAACAGAATCAGGAATGCAAGTCACACACAGTTCATTCAGAGTCCAAAATTACACTGCAATCTTTCCCTCAACTTGCAAGATGTGCATTGGAACTAAATAACCACGTTTACTAGACCCAGCAAGCTATCCGCGACTAATCCTGACTGAGCCACATCAGCTTCCTATATCAAGGTAAAGCACCCGGCTCTCGAAACAGGCAATATTTATCTCAGTGACCTCGTTTTAAATTGGATGCTTCCCACATTTTTTTTTAAATAGATCCATCTCTTGTCAGAATGTCATCAATTATTTTAAATCTACTCTGCAGAAAGATTTGAAGTCTTTAACTAATATTTCAATGCAGACGAACAGCTACATGAAAATGCCACGTAAAGCACATTGATCTTTAGTAAATTATACCCACCACGTCCATATAGACTTATTAATTATTTAGAGACAATAAAACTACACTGCAACAGAAAACAATCATTTGAAGGATCATTTAATTCTCCTGTAAAACTCCACAAATTATTAATGAAATATTTTGAGCCTGTCATATTGCTGCATTCTGTTGATTTTGCAATCTTATCAGAAAGAATCATTTTTCAACCACCAGATTCTATTGAAAATTTGATCATCCTAAAGGAACATGTCAACCACAATCTTCTATCTCGGTGCTGATTATGTAACTTCAATATCGCTGCTTGGGGACAAGAGGAGCTTGAGGAATAGCTGATCGCCGTCTCCATATATTATCCTCTTCAAGCCTTTAGAATCTTACATTTCACTTTCAAGTTACTGCATCAAGGTAAGGCATTGAGCATGTGCACCAAACATCTGCATCAAGCACTTGTAGCAGCAAAACCTGATCGGCATGGAGAGTGTGGATGTGGAAAGGATGTTTCCACTGGTGGGAGATGCTAGGACCAGAGGTCATGGCCTCAGAATTAAAGGTCACTCTTTTAGAAAGGGGATGAGGAGGAACTTCTTTAGTCAGAGGGTAGTTAGTCTGTGGAACTCATTGCCACAGAGGGCTGTGGAGGTCAAGTCAGTGGATATTTCTAAGGCAGAGATAGACAATTTTTTTATTAGAACGGGTGTCAAGGGTTATGGGGAGAAGGCAGGAAAAAGCAATTTGGAAAAAGAGATCAGCCATGATTGAGTGGCAGAGTAGACTTGATGGGCCGAATGGCCTAATTCTACTCCTGAAACTCTTGCGAAAACCTCTAACAAAAATGTTTAAATTATGTTAACAATATTTATAATAATACCTTTAAATAACTGCAGTTTGCAGATGACCAAACTAGCAAGAAATTTGACAGAAGATGGACACAAAATGCTGGAGTAACTTAGAGTGACAGGCAGTATCTCTGGATGGAAGGAATGGGTGATGTTTTGGGTCGAGTCCCTTCTTCAGACTCGACCCGAAACATTATCCATTCCTTCTATCCAGAGATGCTGCCTGTCCCGCTGAGTTACTCCAGCATTTTTGTCTTTCTTCGGTGTGAACCAGCATCTGCAGTTCCTTCCTACACATAAGAAAATTGACAGATCTTGAACTGGATGTGTGCATGGCATCTACAAGTAAAATGTATTTGTGCTAACTGGAGACAAATGAATATAGGCACTCTCAAAGATGTGATACTCTTTCAGTATCCTCATTGCACTTTCTTATCAAATCAAATAAAAAGTGCCTTTGCCAACAACAAATTAGGCTTTCTGTGAAGAGATAGGAACTGGAGAAAAATAAACAAAATTTTTTATAAGATAATAAAAATTAACTTCATGCATGACAAACAAACAAGCAGCAAAACACTGCATCCTTGAAAAAAAAATCATTGGCAAGTCCATAAACACCGCAAGGATATGCAGAGAACTGGCAGACATTGGCACTTTTAACACATTCTTTATGTGGAAAGTGAACTTACTGCTCATGTGATTTATATTGTTGACAGCTCAGACTTGGATCATTTAATCGAGCAATCAACATCCATCATTGGTCTATGCTGCTGGTTTTGCAATACGAGCAACATATTGCTCTCCAGAGAGCAAATTAACAAACCCCAGAGTGCAGATTGAAGTGAAACATTAACCAACAGCCAGCCTGTGGTGCTGTAATTCAGTCTTCTGTATTAGAAATATAGAACTAATTTCCTAGCACAAAGTAGTCAAAGATCCCTTCCAGCTAATTAATGCAGAGATATTGTTGCATCACCACATAGTTAAACCATGGCTTGAGGATATAAAAATATCTTGTGACAAAACTGAGATGCATTCTGTCCCTTCCATTTTAAAATGATAGCATATTCTTTTCACAAGCAGATTTCTTCAGAACATATTGCTGGTTGTTCCTCAATGGCTTCTGCTGACTGGTTAGCAAGCAACAAAAGCTTTTCACTGTACCTCAGTACACGTGACAAGAAACTAAACTCTAACTGCAGATGAATCAAAAATTCTATTGCAAATTAATAAAATACTTAAGAGGATGGATTATGAAAAGCAGAATTATTCCTGTTGGAATAAAGATCGATAGTGGACACAACTACTGTTTCTTGGACTCCAGAAGATAAACATGATTTAGATAATGGCCAGTTGTTTGACCTTGTCCAAGACAGAAGTACGTAAAAAGATGGATTGCACCTGAATGAAGGTGAATTCAAAACAAATCTGCAGAAATGCTATTTCGCTGAAAGAGGAGTCAATGAATATAACAGTCTCCTGAAAAATAATGAAGGAAGCAGGCAACATTGATTTATTCAAATGTAATTTTAAATTAATTTCAATAAAACTACTTTTTTGGTGCATAATATTCAAGCAATTTGCAAAGTGCTTCTGGGGCTGTTGCATGGAGCAGCGACATGGTCCACAGAGGAAAGCTCAAGAAAGAAGGTTGAACATGATGAGGACTAGTCAAGTCAAGTTTATTCGTCACATACACATACGAGATGTGCAATGAAAAGTGGCAATGTTCGCGGATTGTGCAACAATTGGACAAACAAACAAACAAACAAACAAACTACAAACAGAATGGAACAGAATCACATATTCTTTTTCATATTAAGTATTGTGGGCGGAAGGAAAAAGGGAAAAAAACAGCAATTTTTAAATGCTGCGATGCAGATGGACAAAGTGAACAATATTTCCATCAGGGAGCAGTGAAGACTTTCGGGCGGCACGGTGGTACAGCGGTAGAGTTACTGCCTTACAGAGCTTGCTGCGTTGGAGATCCAGGTTCGATCCCGACTGTGGGTGCTTGTCTGTATGGAGTTTGTACGTTCTCCCTGTGGCCACATGGGTTTTCTCCAAGATCTCCGGATTCCTCCCACATTGCAAAGACGTGTAGGTTTATTGGTTAATTGGCTTGATGCAAATTGTCCCTAGTGTGTGTAGGGTAGTGTAAATGTGCAGGGAACCGGTGGGCCGAAGTGTACTGTTTCCACACTGTATCTCTAAACTAAACTTTCATTCATTGCCATTCCCTTCTCAGCTCATGCGCTGCTGAAATCCTTATTTCCTCTATTTATTGTACATTGAACTGTTCCAATGTTCTCTCAGTGGATCTCCTATCTTTCACCTTCAGTTCATCTAAAATTCAGCAGCAAGTTCAAGTTCAAGTTCAAGTTCAAGTGAGTTTATTGTCATGTGTCCCTGTATAGGACAATGAAATTCTTGCTTTGCTTAAGCACACAGAAAATAGTAGGCATTTACTACTACTATACAGCATGCATTCTTCCAAAGTTACAACAAAGTTTCACATGCCCTTTGACTTTGTGCTTACAGACCCAAATCATCCCATCGTTTACACTTCAAATTAAAAAATTCTCTGTCTTTATCCAAATCCCTTCATGTCTGAAGGGTCTCGACCCGAAACGTCACCAATTTCTTCTCTCCAGAGATGCTGTCAGTCCTGCTGAGTTACGCCAGCAATTTGTATCTCCCTTCATGTCTTTACTATTTATCTGCAATTTTTACTCCATCCTTCCAAATATCTGAGTTCTTAAAATTATATGCTTCCAATTTTCTTGCGTTAACCACTGGAACTCCCCCAAAAATGTTCTCATCACGTTTTCAAAATGCTCATTAAATGCACAATTTTTTGAATATCTTCTTATGCCCAGATTGTAAAGTCATCATTGTAAGGCAACATAACTCAGGACCACTGACCCCCTTGTTCATTACTGTACATGGTCTCTAATGTTAGTCCTAGGCATTAAAAAAAACCATAATAAAATCCATCCTCTAATGAATTAGACAGTTATCAACACATCTTTATAGGATCATCAGGTCATGTCAAAATTCCATTTCCCAGAACACTACAATGCACACAATTTAAGATTCATTTGTATGAAAAGATTGCATGGTTATTAATATATATATATAAAAAATAAGTAACAACTTTACCATCAAGTCATTAGTTAATCAGTAGTTTAGTTCATTGTCACGTACACCAAGGTACAGTGAAGAGCTGTAGTAACACATGAAGATAACGTGGTGAAAGAAGGCATGTGGCATGCTTGCCTTCATCATTTGTGGCATTGAGTATAAGTGTCTGGAAGTCATATTGCAACTTTACAGGTCTTTGGTTAGGCCACATTTGGAGTATTCACCCATTGCAGAAATTATTGTGGAGGCTTGGGAGAGGGTTCAGAAGAGGTTATTCAGGCTGTTCAGACATCAGTGTGCAGAATGCTCAAAGAGTGCACAGACATCACGGGCCGAAGGGCCTGTTCCTGTACTGTACTGTACAATAATGCTGCTGAGGGAAGCGGATGGAAATTTATATCCGTCCATTTCAGCTTAATGAGCTGATTTCTTCTTGGTTTGCAATAAATACTCTCTCTTCCGCACTGCTCAAAAAAGTAAATCCTCCACCTATATCGTTCATGACAATTAACTTCATGTTATCTGCATGGAAATACTCAGATTGGCTTAATTCACTGCAAACCTACTGAAAGTATGATGCATCATACCACTGAAGGCAGAAATTCAGGGACCAGGGGCATTCAAAACAATCAAGGAAACCGAAATAAAATGTTAAAAGGGAACATCTTTCAACCCGCAATTTATTTCATACTCAAGTTAAATTCACCGAACACTGCAAAGAAATAACCACTAGATGGCAAACAGCAACATACAACACCCTGATTTCACAATGACAAGTTCCATGACCAGCACACACAAACATGTTTCTCATCCTGAGCAGCAATAAAATCTTAAGCAATTTCATCAACAAAAAATAGCAGTGCCATGCAATTAAAAGCCACAAAAATATACATATTAAATATTCTGCATTTTCCACTCACTGATCACTGCGTGGTATCCACTATCTAATTTTCGCCCATCTATTAACTGATTATCGCTCTCCCTCCTAATTAATTATCTAATCGAAAGGACATTTTACACAGTGCAGGGTTAATTGTCTTAACCGAAGAATCTGCTCTAACGCCGAACATAATGGCTAGAACATCAACAATATTTACTGTGATCCGCACAAACTAAATACGCGATCTCCTCGTGACACTTGCTCTTAAAACCAGAGTTTGCAGCCCGATACGATTCGCTGGGAGTGGATGATGGACGATGGGCGCGTTGTTTCATAATCATACTTTATTAGCCAAGTATGATTTGCAACATACAAAAAATTTGATTTGCCATACAGTCATACCAATAAAAAGCAACAAGACACACAAAATACATTTTAACATAAACATCCACCACAGTGACTCCTCCACATTCATCACGATGATGGAAGGTGAAAAAAAAGTTCAATCTTCTTCCCTTCTTTGTCCTCCCGCCATCCGGGGGGCTCGAGCCTTCCATTGATGGGACGATCTTGGCTCCCGTAGCCAGCGGTCAAGCCCTCTTCATCAGGGCGATCAAGCTCCCGCATCGAGTGGATCTCAGCTCCCCCGCAATAGGCGGTCAGACCCCGGGTCGGGGTTGGTCGAACTTTCTGCAACTTTGGGGCTCAAAGTCAGTCTCGAGCAAGGCCGTCAGCTCCATGATGTTAGGCCGCAGAGCGACCGGAGATACGATCCGGAAAACAATCGCATTCCATCAAGGTAAGAGATTGAAAAAAAGTTTCCTCCGACCACCCGCCCACCCCACATAAAACAAACCAGAGAACATTAACACATACTTTTAAAACCACTAAAAATAATTTAAAAAAGATGAAAAGACAGACGAGACAGACAAGCCCGATTTAATATTTGGTTAACAGGACCCTTCTTCTTGTTAAGGTCTCTTATAGGAGGTCAGTGTGATTTCTGAAGCACATGTTTAAATGTTGAGGCAAGGGCATCAAACATCCATGTTGTACATCGATCGATATCACAGCCATGCCCAATTTTTGTTTGAATCCTCAATCTTTTAAATGGACAACTATTTAGCAAAACTTTTTTTTAAGGTGGAACTCATAATCTTTGCTTTTATCTAGACCACTCGACACTTGTTACTATGTGTGGTGAATAGCACTGGCACTGCGTTGGTAAGATAACAAGATAAGGCCAACATGAACATAAAAGCATAAAACCTTCTGGGTCTGATATCCCCCACCTTAAATAGCAGATGTCCATTCCCTCCATAGATACTGCCTGACCCATTGAGTTCCTCCAGCACTTGAGTTTAGCCTTTGAAAATGTCATATTGTTGTAATTAGGAGTCTGATTTCCCCCAAAAGAACTAGATTTAAAAAAGTTACTTATTGTCAATATTGGATCCAGGTGGCAAGTTGTTGCAGCAGATGTAGGTTTATGGCCTGGCAATAATGAAGGAAAGGTACGTTTTACACATCAAAACAGTTCAAGTTATCTGATCACTTGAAAGATCAAAATTCAATCAATAATAACTAAGGTGCTTTCAAAACCTGCCTGAAAATTACCAATGGATTGGATGCGTTCCTGGAAAAGTCTTCGGTTTAATTTTATTGGTATCAGATGTACCGAGGTCCAGTGATAAGCTTTGATTTGCATGTTCTCCAAAAAGACCAGATTATCAGTTGGGGCCAAGTCAATGGATATTTTTAGGACAGACAGAGATAGATAGACTCTTGATTTGTACAGATGTCAGGGGTCTATGGAGAGAAGGCAGGGGAATGGGACTGAGAGGGAAAGACAGATCAGCCATGGCAGAGTAAACTTGATGGGCCAGGTGACCTAATTCTGCTCCTATCACTTATGAACTATCACTGTAATTTTAAGAAAGAACTGCAGATGCTGGAAAAATCGAAGGTAGACAAAAATGCTGGAGAAACTCAGTGGGTGAGGTAGCATCTATGGAGCGAAGGATTAGGTGACGTTTCGGGTCGAGACCTTTCTTCAGACTGATGTGAGGGTGGCGGGGGGAAGAAGAAAGGAAGAGGCACAGACTGTGGGAGAGCTGGGAAGGGAGGGGGAGGAGGGAGAAAGCAAGGACTACCTGAAATTGGAGAAGTCAATGTTCATACCGCTGGGGTGTAAACTACCCAAACTAAATATGAGGTGCTGCTCCTCCAATTTGCGATGGAACTCACTCTGGCCATGGAGGAGACCTAGGACAGAAAGGTTGGATTCGGAATGGGAGGGGGAGTTGAAGTGCTGAGCCACCGGGAGATCAGGTTGGTTAATGCAAACTGTGTGGAGGTGTTGGGCGAAGCGATCGCCAAGCCTGCGCTTGGTCTCACCGATGTAGAGCAGTTGACACCTAGAGCAACGGATGCGATAGTTGAGGTTGGAGGAGGTGCAGGTGAACCTCTGCCTCACCTGGAAAGACTGCTTGGGTCCTTGGATGGAGTCGAAGGGGGAGGTACATACTGTTCCCACCCCCGCCCCCCCACATTAGTCTGAAGAAGAGTCTCGACCCAAAACATCACCTATTCCTTCGCTCCATGGATGCTGCCTGACGCGCTGAGTTTCTCCAACATTGTTGTACATACCAACTATTACTATAAAATCAGTTTAAACTTAAGTACAATTGAGCAAAGGGGTAAGATAGAGTGTGGAATATAGTTCCCAGCTTTATTTTATAACGGATGCAGTCGTGTGATACAATAACTTGAAGCAGCTTTATAAAACGACTCTTTCTTTAAAATTTCGGGTAACATCCAGGAGATTCGTCTCGAATGCAAGCAATGCTAGAGTTTTCAACGCGTGCATGAGGAAGAGCAAACAGGGAGCGAGAACATTGCCCGCCTACGTGCAGGCGCAATAGGTGGGCGGGCGAGTGGGCGGTGGTTGTGGCGACATGACTAACAGAGAAACCACAATCCTGTTCACTGCTGACATTTCAAGAGGTGCAGGAACTATGGGTGGACATGGGGATGGGGACTGGACTTTGTGCCTTCCCCCACAGTGGGAACTATTGTGGGGGCATGTTTTTTATGTTTAAATTTCTTTACTATTGTTATGTTTTGTATTCTTTTTAATGTGTTTCAATGGCAACTTGAATTCCACTACACCAATTGGTGTATGTGACAATAAATGAACCTTTGAAAGAACTGCAGATGCTGGTTTAAATCTTCGTCAGATTGATTCAGAGTCTGAAGAAGGGTCTCGACCCGAAACGTCACCCATTCCTTCTCTCCAGAGATGCTTGCCTGTCCTGCTGAGTTACTCCAGCATTTTGTGTCTATCTTCGACATTTAGAGGGGGTTTATTTGTCATATGAATCCGGAACAATTAATAAGTCACCTGCCATTTATTAACTAGTCATCGAATGGGCAACACTACACCATGTTGTTTGTTGGGGAGATGAGGGTGATTGTGTTGCGCGCTTCCCCCACCCACAAACACGGGCCGTGCACGTTAGTTAGTTAGATGCTGCTGAACCCGCTGAGTTTCCCCAGCAATTTTGTGTACCTACGTTAGTTAGTTACCTCTCCGTTTGGGTTGACTCTGTCCGATGGTTTGCTTCGCAACCCCAACCCCGAGGTTCCTCCTTGGAAGCCAGTCTGATTTCGGGGCTCCAGCCTCCAGAAATCCGAAGAAAATCTCGTTTGAGATGAAAACGCCCACTGCTGATTGGGAGCAGACCACCCAAACAATGAGAAGGGTCTCGCCCGAAACGTCACCCATGCCTTTTCTCCAGCGATGCTGCCCGACCCGCTGAGTTCCTCCAGCATTTTTGTGTCGACCTTCGGGGTAAACCTGCATCTGCCGTTCGTTCTTGCACAAAAAAATAAATCGCCGGTGACCTTTTTTTGAAAATATAAAGCAAAGACGCCACAAGTGGAGATTCCCACCTGGGCTTCGTTTGTCAGTAGCTGAACAGAGTTGAAACTTGTCAAGAGAATGATTTGAGCACTTGGGGGTTGATTTGGTAGATAGTTGTGGACCACAGTCATCAGCAACTAGCGAGCGACAACCCCCCCAGCTCCCGCCCATCCCTAATGAGGGTCCAGCTGCTCATTATCAAGGGCAGGTGTTTGGGAAGGAGGCAGATGAGAATGGGGCTAGGAGGGAGAGATCAGCCATGATGGGCCAAATGGGCCTGATTCTGCTCCTATCACATGAAAGACATTCTTGCCATAGAGGGAGTACAGAGAAGGTTCACCAGACTGATTCCTGGGATGTCAGGACTTTCATATGAAGAAAGACTGGATAGGCTCGGCTTGTACTCGCTAGAATTTAGAAGATTGAGGGGGGATCTGATAGAAACTTACAAAATTCTTAAGGGGTTTGACAGGCTAGATGCAGGAAGATTGTTCCCGATGTTGGGGAAGTCCAGAACAAGGGGTCACAGTTTAAGGATAAGGGGGAAATCTTTTAAGAACGAGGTGAAAAAAAAATGGAATTCTCTGCCACAGAAGGTTGTTGAGGCCAGTTCATTGGCTATATTTAAGAGGGAGTTAGATGTGGCCCTTGTGGCTAAAGGGATCAGGGGGTATGGAGAGAAGGCAGGTACAGAATACTGGGTTGGATGATCAGCCATGATCATATTGAATGGCGGTGCAGGCTCGAAGGGCCGAATGGCCTACTCCTGCACCTATTTTCTATGTCTCTAACTTATCTGCACCTGGCTCCCAGTTTACGCGAGAGCCGTGGGCAGGGTTCCCGCAGCGGGTGACAACTGGTGGGGACGAGGCAAGTGGCTGACCTCCCTTCAACTTTTCCCAGGAAACTAACTGACGATTAGAAAAGATTTAGTTTTTTAAGACATGAAACGTAGAAACAGGCCCCTCAGCCCACACTGACCATCGAGCACCTGTGCATTCAAGTTCCACTCCCTGCACACTAGAGGCCAATTAACCCGTGTCCACGTGTCTTTAGGACGTGGGAAGGAAACCGGAGCACCAGGAGAAAACCCACGCAGTCATCGGGAGACTGTGCATACTCAACAGACAGGGTGAATGTGCATGCCCCACACAGACAACAACAGTCAGGGTTGAACACAGTGAGGCAGCAGCTCTACAGGCTGCACCACCATGCCGCCTACTGTTACATAACTTCCCAACAACATTCATATATAATAGACAATAGGTGCAGGAGTAGGCCATTTGGCCCTTCGAGCCAGCACTGCCATTCAATGTGATCATGACTGATCATCCCCAAACAGTACCCCGTTCCTGCTTTCTCCCCATATCCCGACTCTGCTATCTTCAAGCCCTCTCTAGCTCTCTTTTGAAAGTATCAAGAGAACCGGCCTCCACTGCCCTCTGAGGCAGAAAATTCCATACAATAGTGTAGCAGTGCCACAGTGCGACCTATCATATTGGGCCAAAGGGCTTGTTCCTGTGTTGTGTTCCAAGATAACTTGGGTAGAATAAGAAATAAATTTAACACTTGAATATTAAATGTAAAGTTCATATTGTTGGAATTTGGTTCAGTGCAAATCAAAAACATGAAATTGTAGAAAGTACAGTAAAACAATTTCAGTTTTATTTTTATTTTTTTAAACAGCTCTATCAGAAAATCAGAGCTTAATTTTAACAAAGCACCACTATAGTGTAATAGTTGGAATACACAAAACAAATTTGTAATAAGTCAAAGATCAAATAACATTTTTTTAGGCATGATTGTGAAGACCAGGACTGCTCAAGAGACCACAGATAAGGCTCCCTGATCATATTCAAATAGTGCCATGCATGTCTTTATGCAGAGATATCAGTTAAACATTTAATAATACAAGAGATAAGGGTAGGTGAACTGGCCTTTGAACCAGCCCCATTGTTCATTAGGATCATGAATAATCTTTTCCACTGGCTTCTATTTTCCATCCTAATCTCGATATCTCTTGATTCCCTTAATGCTCAGAAATCAATGATTCTGTTTCAACTAAACTCAAGGACAACATCCAATCCTCTGGGAAAGAGATTTCACGAGGTTCACTGCCCAATACATTAAGAAATGTATTAGAATTGTAAACAGTTCACCCATTTTTGGAAATTGTGTTCCCCTGCTCCTAGAATGATGAACCAGGCTTGGAAACAATCTCACTATCTCTCTCTCCAGCCTGTCAGGCTCTTTTAGAATTTTGCAAGATTTAATGAAACATTATTATTCGGATCGTTAATTAACCTCTTGTGTGGAACCTTATTGAAAATGTTTTGAAAGTCATAATACAAACTGCTAATGGCTCCCCCATATCTATTTCACAAACCACATCTTCAAGAAACTCGGAGCAGGCAAATGTGATTTTCTTTTCATAAATCCCTGCTAATTCTGCAATTGTTCTTTTCAAGCTATTCTCATATTTTCTCAAATGTCTTAAAATATACAAAGCCATTTGACCGACCAAATGTCTGCTGGTTTTTGAAGAATTCCAACCTTTATCTGCAAGCTATTCCCTCTCGTATCCTCCTGATTGTCGTGCCACTCAGCTACAACTTAGCTACTAGCGCATCTTTGAGATGCAAGGGGTACTGGAGCACCAGGAGGAAGTCCATGGGGGTCACAAAGAGAATGTACACACTCCATACTAATAACATCCAAGGTCAGGATTGAACCCAGGTTGCTGGAGGCATTGTTGGTGAACCACTGTGCCATATTACATATTGTTATACCATGTTAAATTATATTATATCCTTCATTATAAATTCCAATACTGTCCCAATCCTTGACATTTTGCTGACAAATCAGTAGTTACATATGTTTACTATTTAATGAAGCAGCCAACATATCCTATCTTCTTATTTACAACTCCAGAATTCCTGATATCTGGAAAACAACCATAATCAGTTTCTCAAAAAACAAGCAGTGAAAGGCTTCTTGAATTATTGTAGAGGGAAACTTGATTCAATCGTGCCTGTACTGTAAAATAACAAAAACAGGTTTCCTTCCTTAAGGAATATTAGTAAAACAGTTGAGTTTTTACAATAATCCAAAAGCATCAAGGTAATTTTACAGATATGTGTTGATCTTTTCTTTTAAAAAGTTAAATTCTCTAAATAACGATTTGTTTATGTGAAATCAGAATTTGCATTTTATGTTGTTGCACCAGTAACATAACCATTGTACTTGCATATCCCATCAATTTTTTGTTCAAGACATTTAGAGCCGAACAGATTTGAATAAATAAATCAAATGTATAGGGAGTAGGGATTAACGGGTCCCTTTCAGAATGGCAGCAGTGACTAGTGGGATACCGCAAGGCTCGGTGCTGGGACTGCAGCTATTTACAATATACATCAATGATTTGGATGAAGGGATTCAAAGTAACATTAGCAAATTTGCAGATGACACAAAGCTGGGTGGCAGTGTGAACTGTGAGGAGGATGCTATGAGAATGCAGGGTGACTTGGACAGGTTGGGGGAGTGGGCAGATGCATCGCAGATGAAGTTTAATGCAGATAAATGTGAGGTTATCCACTTTAGTAGCAAAAACAGGAAGGCAGATTACTATCTGAATGGCGTCAAGTTGGGAAAATGGGAAGTACAACGGGATCTGGGGATCCTTGTACATCAGTCTATGAAAGTAAGCATGCAGGTACGGCAGGCAATGAAGAAAGCAAATGGCATGTTGGCCTTTATAACAAGAGGCATCGAATAAAGGGGCAAAGAGGTCCTTCTGCAGTTGTACAGAGTTCTAGTGAGACCACACCTAGAGTATTGTGTGCAGTTTTGGTCCCCTAATTTGAGGAAGGACATTCTTGCTATTGAGGGAGGGCAGCGTAGGTTTACAAGGTTAATTCATGGGATGGCGAGACTGTCATATGCTGAGAGAATGGAGCAGCTGGGCTTGTACACTCTGGAGTTTAGAAGGATGAGAGGATATCTCATTGAAACATATAAGATTGTCAAGGGCTTGGACACGCTAGAGGCAGGAAACATGTTCCCGATGTTGGGGGAGTCCAGAACCAGGGGCCACAGTTTAAGAATAAGGAGTAAGCCATTTAGAGCGGAGATGTGGAAGCACTTTTTCTCACAGAGAGTAGTGAGTCTGTGGAATTCTCTGCCTCAGAGGGCGGTGGAGGCAGGTTCTTGGGATGCTTTCATTAGAGAGCTAGATAGGGCTCTTAAAAATAGCGGAGTCAGGGGATATGGGGAGAAGGCAGGAACGGGGTACTGATTGGGGATGATCAGCCATGATCACATTGAATGGCGGTGCTGGCTCGAAGGGCCGAATGGCCTACTCTTGCACCTATTGTCTATTGCATACTGAAGCCACTGTATTGTATACTGACGGTGACTGCCAATCACCCCCCCCCCCCCCAGACACTCCTCCCACAGGAAAAACACTGACTGTATGCATGTAAATAGATTTATTTATTGAAATCATATTCTATGTCGCTCTTCCAGGGAGATTCTAACTGCATTTCGTTGTCTCTGCACTTTACACTGACAATGACAATTAAAGTTGAATCTGAATCTGAATCTGAAGCATAGGCATTGAATACATTCAAATCAATTACTTTACCTGAATTTTTTTTCTTTGCTTGAAAATGGTGATCTTAGGGTTGAATATCAGAAATGGAGAAATTGTTACATTTGAAAGGTTAAGGTACAGGCAAGAGGAGAGCTGCTACTTTAACAGGGTCCATTTGAAGGCATGTCCATTTTATTATTTGATTAGGGAGTTATCTGAATATTGTACAACTTTGGAAGTATTTGCTGAATTCCTATTTTGCTGGCTTCAAAATAACTCTCAAAAGCACCAAGCTGCAAATCGTTGTTAATATTTCCTTGGATGCTATTAGATTGCTCCATTCAATTCCTTCCATTATTGGCCTAATCAATGCTTCCACGTAATCCTTTAAAATAGGCCATTCTGCTACACATTTAGTTCTTCCAATTGTCACAAATGCAATAAAGTCCTTGTGCAGTTGTGGACCCAGTTAATTGTGTATCCTTTTTTTTACTTCAAATTTGTGTATTTTTACACTCAATTCTTACGTGCCTCCCATCCCAGCTCTTGACTGGAGTTACCTTTATCTTCACTTTCCACAGATTAGACAATTACTTAAATAGATACTTCAAGCATGCATCCTATATTGGCAACCATAATCAGAACTGCACATTTGTCGTTTGAAGATGGGTCTCAACCCGAAACATCACCCATTCCTTCTCTCCATAGATGCTGACTCACCCGCTGAGTTACTCCAGCTTTTTGTGTCTACCTATAGGTTTAACTACATCTAGGTTTACTGTAGACACAAAAGACTGCTGCGCTAGATTGAGCATGTCTTGCACTCTTTAGTCATTGGGCTTCCCACATATTCTAGGATCATTCTGCCCCAACAGCCTTCACATATTATCCACCAGTTTTAAACAATGATAATCAGAGACATGTTCAGTATGGACAGTTGAAGTTGATTAAACATCGGGAATAGAGATTAAAATAACTTATGAAACAATAACATTATTCATTTAAAACAGATACACAACAAAATAAAAAGGTAAAAATTCTAGTAAACAGAAACCCCATACAAATGAACAGAAGCATTATGGATGTATCAGGTATACCTGTCATGAAGTTAAAAGCTTGGATACAGTGTGTCCCTGGCTCATTAAGTTACAGAACACAAGAGGACCTGCATCTGACCTTCAGCAGCTGAGAAAGTCTGGAAAACACTGTCTCATGCAACACAACGGGCTGATCCAGCTCATTATGTCCAGACTTTACTGGAGTTTTCATGTATATATTGAAAGAGTAAGGTTTCACAGTATAAGTATTAACAGTATAAGGTTTGTGGCATAACTGCCATGTTCTCTGCTCTACATCTGAATGTTTATTTAATGTAAAGGGCACGACTAAACTCAATTATGGTCAACTGTATTTGCATAAAAAGACAGCAATACCCAAAGGATTTATTAAAAAGTTTAATCAATATAAAAATTATTATTAACAATGTGTGCAATTCATATGTTGATAAAATATGTCTGAAGACAAACCAATTTGCTGATTTGTTCAGAAAATTGTTGATTGCTTAACTGCAGCTTTAATAGTGGTTACAGTCCAAACACAACGATAGAATCGGTGGATTTCCCAATTATCAGATTACCCAAAAATGAAAAGCTTCAAGTTCATTGAAACTGAGGTTTTTCCTAATTGTTCAGATTTCTAATCTTCTCCAATATCTTGTACGAAGTAAAGCAATGGTTATTATACAATTGAAATATTTATCATTATAAATGTATTGAAAACCACCTTCTCCATGTGGAAAACAGCATGTGCAAAAATGCCTCTGTAATAGTTTATCTGTATATCTCCCATTAAAAAAGTATTGTAACAATCTTCTGTCAGTCTATTTCATGGCTCCAGATGTAAACTTAAAAAGTTAGTGATCTTCTTTCAGTGTCATTCTTCAGGTTATTTGAGTACACTCCTATATGCCAGTGCAGATCCATGGATGGTGTAATGTTCTGGTAACTGAAAGGAAAATACTGTAGGTGGTTAAGTCCAAACACATTTTATAATTAACAAGTTTTACTGCTAATTAATGGATAAAATTAGACATTGCTCTTAAATCAAGAATGTTCTTAGTGACACTGTCAAAATATTGAGCAAATTATGACTTGATGGGTGCTCAAATGATTAATTCCTTGAATGACAGCTCTGAGCACAATACAAATCTTTGTTCACAAGAATGAATTAATTGTAAATAAAATTATCTCAAACGGCCAAATTAACATTTTGCCAATTATTGATTTATGTTCCAAATATAAGATTTGATTAAATGTGAGATCAATAATATTTAAAAGTGGATTTACTTTTCTCAGTCAACTTTATATCAAATGTTTATCCTTACTTGTGCACCGAGTCTAGAGAGGTATCGGTTCCTTGCTGCAAACGCATTAACTGGCTGTATTTTGGCCAAGTCCTCCACTTGTTGTTGACGAAGGCGCTCCTCTTTCACGGCCCTATGAAACAAATAAAACACAACTTTTAATCGTCCATGTGAAAAGCTTTGAACCAAGTAAAACATAGCTAACCACTAATATCACTACTTTATCATCTTTTAAGATCTAGGAATCAACCACCAAGTAAGTTCCAACCCTAACTGTTGCCTATTTGCAGATATTCCTTATTTGTGTGTCTTCTAAATTTAATGAAGATGATTGAACAGTGCTTCTTATGTTTTTATTTAACTCAGTCATACAGTAACAGCACAGAAACAGGCCCTTTGGCCCAACTCATCCATGCTGACTAAGGTACCTTCTTGAGTGAGCACTATTTGCCTGTATTTTGTCTATATCCCTCCTAACCTTTCTTATCTATGAACCTTTACTATCTATGAATTTGTCTTTTGAGCCCTGGGGGAAAAAACTGAATATTCACCTCTCATGACTGTATATACGTTAAAAAGGTCGCCCCTCCTTTTCTCCAGGGAAAACAGTCCCAAACCATCCAGTCTCTCTTCAGAACCCGAGTTCCAGCAATATCCTTCTAGCTCTAGCAACATCTTTTCTGCACCCTCAAGCTTAATCACATCCGTCCTATAGTATGGTGACCCGAAATACGATACGATATAACTTCATTTATCCCAGGAGGGAAATTGATCTGCCAACAGTCATAAGAACACAAAATTCACGAAACATGAAATTACAGTGAGTAGAAAGGATTGTGGATGTGCAACGATTGGGGATGGGGGGGGGGGGGAAAGAAGGAAAGTCAGCCTCAGTCTACCCCACGACAGAAGGGGGAGGAGTTGTGAGGTTTGATAGCTACAGGGAAGAAGGGTCTCCTGTGGCGTTCTGTCCTGCATCTTGGAGAGATGCACACGTGTGCATCCCCCATCCATATTAACGGGACGGAGGTGGAACGTGTTTCCAGCTTCAGGTTTCTGGGGGTCAACATCTCCGATGACCTCTCTTGGACCCACAATACCTCAATACTGGTCAAGAAGGCTCACCAGCGTCTCTTCTTCCTGAGACTAAAGAAGGTCCATCTGTCTCCTCAGATTCTGGTGAACCTCTACCGCTGCACCATCAAGAGCATCCTTACCAACTGTATCACAGTATGGTATGGCAGCTGCTCTGTCTCCGACCAGAAAGCACTCCAGAGGGTGCTTAACAGCTGCGGCCCACCTGCAGTCCGTCTGTTTTTTTTCTTTCATTTTGTTCCTTGTCATGTTTTAGTTAATTTTGTTTTATTACGTTGTGTATGTATGTGTGTGGGTGGGGTGGGAGAAACATGCTTTGGTCTCTTCCTTCGGGGGATGCGACTTTTTCTTCGGTCGTATTCTCCGTCCCCGTCTCCGTCTGCGCCGAGGCCTAATGGCGGAGCTGGCGGCATCGGAGCTGTAGCAGCGGCAGCAGCGGCGGAGACCCGACTCGGCCCCGAAGCTGTGGTGGTGGCGGCAGCAGCGGCGGAGACCCGACTCGGCACCGAAGCTATGGCGGTGGCGGCAGCAGCAGCGGCAGCGGAGACCCGACTCGGCCCTGGAGCTGTGGCGGTGGCGGCAGCAGCAGCGGCAGCGGAGACCCGACTCGGCCCTGGAGCTGTAGCGGCGGCAGCAGCAGCGGAGACCCGACTCGGCCCCGAAGCGGTGGCGGCAGCAGCAGCGGCAGTGGAGACCCGACTCGGTCCTGGAGCTGTGGCGGCGGCAGCAGCAGCGGTAGCGGAGACCCTACTCGGCCCTGGAGCTGTGGCGGCGGCAGCAGCGGTAGCGGAGACCCGACTCGGCCCTGGAGCTGTGGCGGCGGCAGCGGCTGCAGCAGCGGCAGCGGAGACCCGACTCGGCCCCGAAGCTGTGGCGGAGGCAGCGGCAGCGGAGACCCGACTCGGCCTCGGAGCTGTGGCGGAGGCAGCGACCACCCGCGGAGTTTGAACCGTCGCCTCGGCGCAGAGGGAGAACAAAGAGGGAAGAGACAGAGACTTTAAGATTTTGCCTTCCACCACAGTGAGGAGGTGTTTGGTGAACTCACTGTGGTGGATGTTAAATTTGTGTTGATTGTGTGTTTTTGTCATTTTTTAAATTATATGTATGACTGCAGGGAAACAAAATTTCGTTCAGACCGAAAGGTCTGAATGACAATAAACGAATCTAATCTAATCTAAAGGGTGGTGAAAACTGCCCAATGCATCATCGGTTCCTCACTCCCCTCCAGTGAGTCTGTCCAAAGCAAGCGATGTCTGTGTAGGGCGCGCAGCATCGTCAAGGACTGATCTCACCCCAGCCACAGACTGTTTACCCTCCTCAGGTTCAGGAACAGCTTCTTCCCTGCGGCTGTTACACTACTTAACTCTGCACCTTGGTGATTGCCAGTCACCACCACCCCCCCCCGGACACTCCTTCCCCCACTACTACTACTGTATGTACGTATATATATTTATTGCTCATTATTCTATGTTCGCTCTTCTGAGTGAGATGCTAACTGCATTTCGTTGTCTCTGCACTGTACACTGCACAATGACAATAAAGATTGAATCTGAATCTGTGTGGCTGACCAACACCCTTTACAGCTGTAATATGACATCCCAACTCTTGTACTCCCAATGACACTGTTCTACAACACTCTGCAGAGTCCTGTGGTGAGCAAGTCCTGCCTTGATTTAACTTACCAAAACCAATCACCTCGCACTTGTCAAGTTAAATTCTGCCTGCCATTCTTTTGACTACTTTCCCAGTTGATCTCGATCTCTTGCAATCTTGGACAATCTTACCCGCTGTCCACCCTACTACCAATTATGTTGGCATGTGCAAACACTTATTAATAATGCCACCTACATTATCATAAAAAATATTAATATTAGTACGGGTGCCAGAGGTTATGGGGAGAAGGCAGGAGAATGGGGTTAGGAGGGAGAAATAGATCAGCCATGATTGAATGGCGGAGTAGACCGATGGGCCAAATGGCCAAAATCTACTCCTATCACATGATCTTATGATTAACATAAGACACAACAGAGAACCCAACACTAATCTCTGCAGCACTTTACACTTCCGATGTGAAAAACAACACTCTCTGACACCTGCCACCAAGTCAATTTCTTATCCACTTGGCTCGCTCACCCTAAATCCCACGTGATCTCACCTTCCCGAGCAGTCTACCATGCAAGACCTATCCATCCACATCAACCATATGGCTGGAATAAATATAACGTTACATTCGAAGATCTGCTCAGAGTATATGCATAGTGTAATGCGAACAAAGACTGAAATGTTCAGCACAAACCAAGAGGGTCCTCACCAAGCATAAACAGACTGCAAACACAAACAGATGATCAACTGTTATGTATTTTTGTTAACCAATGACATTTTAGATAAAACATTCGTATTTTTTTAGTAAACTGTTGGTTTAATCAACTGTTAACTTATAAAACCATTATATAGAGTACTTAGTACAAGTGATTTTCTTTAAAAAATTCAAATTCAAGTCTTAGCTCAATTGGAATAAAAATCAGCAATTACTGAAATGCAATTTGATTCTTAGAAGCAAATAAAAAAAGTGCTACTTGCCTCCATCAAATGGAAGCTAAATTACAATCAAATGATAAATACAGACCTGGCCAGCAGTCTAACATTAATAAAGTGCATTATAAGATACAAGTCAAATACAAAAGTAAAGTATTACTGTGCACGTGAAGAGACTTTTAATACACTCATTCTAATTACTTCACTGGCAGTATTAATTTGCACCCAGTTTTAACAAGCAACTAATTAAAAAAAAAAAAACACAAATAATTACTTTCAGCTTGGCATTGTTTCGAGCGAGACAAAACTTTCATCATTATTTGCTTACAAGTCTGTTATGCAAGTGGTTATGAGAATAAATTCTTAATTGTAAAACTTACCCATTCCCAAGGAATACCCACTCAAATGTAAGAGAAACAGGAATCACAGGATTTCTCCAGATGCACCATTTTACAAACATTTGAAAAAATGTCTAAGCAGACAGTAAGTCATTATTGTTATTTAAAAATAAGTGAATGTGTTGAAAGCATTTGACAGTTTCCTAAAATAGAATTATAAAATTTGCTACTTGCTTTTTGATGCGTTACAATCAATGGCAACATAATAATCTTTATTTAATCTAAGTGCTTTCTTTCCCCCCTCTTCCAAAACCTGTAAAGTATATTAAAATATATTCTTCATGGTGATGTTTTGAAGAAGAAAGGTTGTGTACTTCTGGCCGACAGCTGCCAGTCCTAATTCTCATCTGTAAGAAATTGTGGTGAAAGTTACTATTATGAATCAGCTACATGGAATTATGAACGCTAACATGACCACTAATGGGTTTCTATTCCAGTTAAACAAAAACTGTGCTACTGTGCCTAGTCAATGCTTCAGACTTTGCCAAACAATGCAATTCAAAAAATGCAGACCCTTCAATCCAAGTAACCATAGGGTTCAACAGCACATCTAAAAGCCAAAGGAACAACAAAAATAAGCTGAAGAAAACATTGAATGCGACACTGTACATTAGTTTTAAGTATCAGGCGTGCAGAAAGTGATTGATTCTGATTTGAGCAAGAACATTTATTTTAGAGAGTAAAAGGGATAAGAAGCTGTCGAGGTTCAAAAGGCTCAAACTACATAAATAGATTTTATAGGTAAATATGGTGAAATGAAGTGTAGAGAATTTTTAAACTGGCTTTTGATGTAATGTTGATCGTTCACTTTTACGATCAGCTTGATATGGGAGAAAAGTCTAGCCGAACATCTTTAATTCAAAAAGGCTGAATGCATTTCCAAATTATTTAGGGCCTGACAGGAGATAATCCTGACCAAAAGGAAAAGGTAAGCCTCCCTTAAAGTGCTTCAGCGTCTGTTTGGACAGATCTGGAAAAATAGTGCCACAATCAAATAACTTTTTCGAAATGGTTTTCGCACTAGAAATGCTTCAAGTCCAAAAAGCAGCAGTAGAGCCAGGAATGTTAAAGATTTTGTAAACAAGATCAAAAGTCAAGAACCTAGCTGCCATTTTCATCTCTATGGTGTTCTCAAATAGAATGGTGGTAATTATTATAAAGTAAAAGGTCATAAAAATATTCCCATAAGTGCTCAATTCAGTGCCAAATGTATTAACCATCCTAAAAGTGAGATAGTTTGTGCACTTTTTAAATACATTTATATTTTTATTTTTAAACCGAAGAACTAGCTAAATCTTATCAAAATGTCACAATTTTCCACGTAACATTCCTTGACGGTACCAGGTTAGAACGCCAGAAAGGAAGCTGTCGCTGCATCCAAACCACCGCTGCACAAGCCCAAAGTCACCAAGATAGAAGCATGAAATCATTAATAGTGACATTTCACTTTGATCCAAAGAAAACCTCAAGACTAGCCCGACCACTGCAATACTGATACTGAGCAAATACTATATGGCAATATTTCAGCGCACATTTTTGTTCCCAACAATCAGAGCATAAGATTGATGATACATCGTGCTCTACAACATCGCTATACTTATTCCATAAATTGTGACTTGGATGATTTGAAACTCTATTCTCCAAATTCCCCAAACAATTTTAAAGCAAAGAATTCACAAAATGACTGCAAATCCGATACATTGATCAACAATTGTCTTCAAAAATATACTTGCAATTTTACATTCATAAAATATTTGAAATGGACTACAAAAATTGGATTCTCTACTCATAACCACCTGTTCCAAAGAACTCCCCCGCACTATTTCCCCACTCTTTGTTTTTACAGTACTAGTAATTATCTGTTATTTTAACAAATTCATTTCCTGAACAGTCTCACCAATGACCAACTATAAACACATCTGAACAACCAATCACTCAATTGTTGGGATTTTTTAAATAAAAAACAACCAAATATCATAAATCATCAAACTCCTAAATTAAAAAAAACACCTGGTAAACCTGCATGCCATCAACAAAAGCTTGCCAATCAAAATCAGGTAATTTCTTCAGATTTCAAAGCACAAACAAAATCTCAGACTCAGGGTTTCAATTTGATCAATTTATTTTCCAATTCCCTTCAAGTTAAATGATTGCCAGTAAAAGGTCACTGTATTAAGTTTCTGGGGGGGGAAAAAATGTCGATAATGCTAAAATGGAGAGAAAATAGCCCGAAGCCACAACGTATTGAAAACAGAGGACAAACATAGGTTCCTGTGATGCAAGGTAAAAATTCCAACAATATCTTTGGTGAATATCAGGTTAAACTTGGTAGCTAATTTATGGAACAAACTGGAATCTCCAAAAAGCTGGTTAGCCTGGTTGTATGGCAATTCGCATATCACTGTACCTTAATTGGTTCATGTGACAATAAAAGACCTTTGAAGACCAATTTCCACCACAAAACCGTGGTTGCCAAATGGAACTGGAGCACAGTTAATCATATAGCTATTTCTTAAAAATACACCTCAGGCTATTTATAAATATCCGGACATTGACGGGGCCGGGAGAAGGTTGCCTGTCAATACTTGAGCTATGAAACTGGCAGACAAGGTGGAATTTGAAACCTCATCAGAAACTCAATAAAGCATTTTACCCAAGAGATGGAAATTTTATGTCCTTTATAACAGACATGAAAAATTACAAGTTAATGTATCGATTGATGGACACAACCACAGCATACCAATTCGCTATTTATTTTTCTCCAAGTATTCTGGGAATAACTAATTCCCAGATTACTTGGAGAAATATAAATAACGAATTGGTATATTGGACAACTAATCGCCTTGTTTTCACAATTACAAATCACCGTACCTATTCTGCACTTTACCAGCATCTAATAACGATTACAGCCACAAAACGTTGCAATTTCTACTGAAAATGTGAAAAGCAGCTGAGGCAGTTTAGAAGCTGGGATTTTGATACCACAACGCCATGAGCAAAACTAACAGAGATTTGTTCCTTTCAGGAACCCAGAGATAAAATTGGATACTATTCATAACATACACCGTGAGCCTATTGTATTCCTTCCTAATCTTTTGAACACAATAATTCAGACAGAACAGATGATAAAAGTTAAAAGCTTAAACAAAATGGTGCTTGCAGAGCAGGAGATATGCACAAAAAGAGCCAAAAGTAAGCAAAGTAAACACTGCTTTTGCAATGAACATTACTTAATAGCGTGCTTGAGATTTGCAAATAAGGTCCACAATTTACCATTCTAGCTTCTTAAAGTAATAAACATTTTGGCTTAAAACTGAAGCCATAGAGGATTATTATGAGTAACATTCATTTCACTGCAACCATATTAAACAGTAAACCAAAAGATATGTGCAATATGATTAGGGACAAAACAGGAATTGATGTTGGTACATATTTAAGGGTCAATTTAAGGGTATTACATTTTAATACATCACATTTTGCAAGTTCTTCTAATGCTCCTTCCACAATTGAACATTTGACATTTTAACACTGGACTGAATCCCATCAACAAAATCATTAAAATAACCAAAACATACAAAATTACAATGGTGTTGTCTTCCTTCATCACAGTTTAGATCAGTCATGGTATTCTTGTAAAAATATTGAAACATACATGACAATTTTCCTATTGTACAATCCGACAGGCACTTAATATTTACAACCAAAATTATTCTGATCAACCCATGTGCATGCTACCATTTCAACAAAAATGGACAAACTCAGCTTGAAATGATGTCCCACTATTACAAAAAACTGTAATTGTCAGTCTTAAGAATTAAAATGCTACCCTCATCAAGTTTCTAGCAATTTAGACACTTGCATGATTTTACTTTGCAGCCAGAAACAATCAAATAATTGAATGCTGTGACAGAGGAAACCTACTTTCAGAATGCAAAGATGTCAACCATTATTTTTCACAGGACCAGAGCCCTAAAGCAGAACTTGCTGCCTCTTAGGTTTTCAGATATCTCTTTTGCTTATGTTGATGGACATGGCACGAAAAAATATTTTTTTTTGTTCAGAAATATCAGAGTAACAAAAAATGTATGCCCCTTGGTAAGAAAGATCTTGAATGGTGAAATAAAGATCATAAGTGATAGGAACCATTCTGCCCATCAAGTCTACTCTGCCATTCCATTAAGGCTGGTCTATCTCCCCCTCCAAACCCCATTCTGCTGCTTTCTCTCCATTACCCCCGACACCCATACTAATCAAGAATGTATCTATCTTAAAAAATATCCATGGACAGCCTCCACAGCCTTCTGTGGCAATTAATTCCACAGATTCACCACTGAAACATTTTCTAAAACAGAAAATACTGGAAGTGCTGTGCAAATCAGACAGAGGGAAAAGAGAGTTATCAGTTTAACTTAAAGGTGCTGCAGTCATCTCCTTTTGCAGATAGTAGCTTGAATGTTGTCGTACAGGTAATATTGCATATGGGCAGAGATCACTTCATAAGTTATGAAATGAGATGAATACTGGGCAATCAGTGAACACCCCATTTATGCTTTGGATAGAATCTCATCGATGTAGTAGCTGAAATTATTAGAAGCTAAGACACTTCCCATGGAATGCCTGCAGTACTGTACAACAGTTACACCCTTTCTCTTTGTGCTGAGCAATGCTCCTCCTTTCATGGTCATTTCATGGTCTTTAATTTTCCCCAATATCCCTATAAACCACAATTCCTGTGGCTTTAATTTTACCTGGGCAGCTTGATGCCATAAACTGATAAATTGCTGCCTTAATATCAATAGCAGTTGTTCTCCCCTCACATCTAGAATGCAGCCACTTATTCCCTGTTAGAACCTAGGTTATGATAAAGTCTGGAAGCCAGAGCCCCTGTCAGAAGCCAGTTGAATATGTTGACTGTGTGACCATAGGTGATCATATTGGTGAGAGCTAGCAGATGGCTCAGTAATTGGCCAGGTTACATTTTTAATGCTTTCTGCGGACAAGCAATTTTTAGGTAGTTTTCCATTTTTCACGGCAGATGCCAGTGTATTCTGGAAGAGACTGCTCAGAAGCATGGATTGTTGTCAAGAACAAATCTTCCATATATGGTCAATATATTGTCAAGACCTATAATTACTGTTACGTTCAGGTACATAGCCATTGTTTAATTTCAAACTGATTGAAGACTGGCAAGCGTGATAGTGCGAGCCTCAGGACCATGGCAAGATGGACCATCCAATGAGTTATTTTGGCTAAGGACAGCTCCAAAGGTTTAAGCCAACCTTTTTTGCTACATCTGTTCATGGAACTGCTGCCGCCTACTTCTCTTCATGTTTGCTACCATCAACCATCTGCTGCCAAAGAAATTTCAAAATGCTTTATTTGTCACGGGATCAATTAGTTGTCTAGAGCGTGCTGTTGACCTCATTCAACATGCACGCAGCCATGTGTAACAGATTTATATTTTGCTGCACCTGCTTTTGTTCCTGTCATACTTTCCTATATTTCTTACGGGGTTGTGATTGATTAACCTGCTTGATGGTATCAGAGTGAAAATGCTAGACCATTACATTACAGACTACAGATTATAATTCTGCTGCCCCTGAAGACTTACTACACTGAGCTATAAGATCTGTTCTTGATCTATCCTACTTAGCATAACATTGGTGCAACGTAACACCAAAAGCATCTTCGTTGAAGACTGGATTCATTTCCACAACAGCCACCCACTTATTCCAAATTGTCTTCTGTATATGTATTTGTGAGAGGCTAATTAGGTATTTAGTTAGATTGGGTTCAGACATAGGGTTTTCCTTTATCTTGCATGTTTCAGTACTTGCCTCAAGGTCAGTCAGGAAGCCAGATCTTTCATGACCGAGAGCTTAACACCATTAAGTTGCTGGCGGTCCAATACATTTCGCCCATATATTTGTTGCTTTCAAAATAACCACCCACATTAACACTATTCTACATAGACTAGGGACAATTTTTACATTCACCAAGCCAATTAACCTACAATTAACCTGTAATCTTTGGAGTGTAGGAGGAAACCAAAGATCTCGGAGAAAGCCCACGCAGTCACGGGGTGAACGTACAAACTCTGTGCAGACAGCATCCATAGTCAGGATCGAACCAGGGTTTCCGGCGCTGCATTCGCTGTAAGGCAGCAACTCTACCGCTGCGCCACCGTGACTGCCCATTGTGGTGGTACAGGAGCCTGATAACTGTGACCTCCAGGTTCAAGTGGAGCTTTCATCCATTAACCATCACGGTTCTGAAACCACACCCTGCATAACTCTAACCGCAACCCTACCTCAGCACCAAACCACTGCACACCTTTGTACTAATATGGTTGCTCTATGTACTTGGTTTCTGCATGAACATAGTCCAGTTGACTTTGAATACTAATAACTTATTCTATTGTTATGTTTATTGTTGTCATGTTTAATGTGCCTGTAAAGCTGCAGCAACTAAGGATTTCTTTGTCCTAGTTCATATTTGGTGCATCTGACAAATAGTTTTGCCCGAATAGTAGTACTTACTCTGCTGCAGCATCAGCTTGGAGTTTTGAACGCTTCCATGCAGCCACGTTCAGGTCACCTTCTATAAAGGTTGAAAACAAAGATCGTTATCAACACTTCAAGGCTCTTTGTAATGGAAAAAAACAATGCGAGACAAAGAAACGTTTAATTGGAATTTCATACCTGACAATAAATCCACAAAATAGAGCGCCACAACAGCTATAAATGCCACTGGAAGAAAAATAAAAGACCATGGTCAGACCTTGATAAATACAACACACTAGAGCAAAATAACTTAAAATCAATAAAATATGTGTCCACTTAAAAAAAAAAAAACTAAGCTTAAAAGTGCTGCCGGTCAAATTTGTATTGCAAAATGAAGAAGTCATTCAGAAGCCTTTGGAACACAAATGCAATTATATAAATTTTGATCATAGGTTAAGGAGATTATTTTAAATCACCATCACCCATTAGCACTTTCTAAGGAAGAAACTCGTCCAGATGAGAAAAAGGAAAATACAAGCATTGAGGTAAACGTCTTAAATTCCAGGTAAAAAACACACAAAGTGCTTGAGTAACTCAAATTCAAATTTATTCTTCACATGCAGCAACTAAGGTGCAGTGACATGCAGCGATACAGTTGAACAAAAGAACACACACAATACACAATTAAATTTGACACAAACTCAGCGGGTTAGGCAGCATCTCTGGAGAACATGGATAGGTGATGTTTCAGGTCAGGTGCCGACCAGTCAGTCGGAAGAAGGGTCCTGACCTAAAACATCACAAATCCACGTTTTCCAGATGCTGCCTGACCTCCAGCTCTTTATGCCTTTCTTTGTAAAACAGCACCTGCAGTTCCTGGTTTCTAATTAAATTCCTGCCTACAAATACATTTTAAATTGTTATATTGCAAGTAAATTCACTATAGTTCACCAACCAAGGCAAACATGTGAGGAAGTGAATGGTTTCCCAACAAATCCCCAGCAAAGGGACAAATGGAATAAAGTATTGCCTTAACATCAAGAGTGGCCAGTTATTTTGAAAATATTGAAGAAGAAATAAACTAAAGCCTGTTTTATTCTAACCAAGGCATTCTTTGCAAATACAGGTGCACAACCTTTTATCCGGAGTTCCAGAAACGGAAAAACTCCGAAAACCGGACATTTTTTCCAGGATGTCGCCTGCACACCAAAGCTCGCGTTTGGCGCCAAAACGGTCAACCCAGGTCTGTACAACTGTAGCGGCTGCCTCCTCCTCGGAGACCGGGGAGACACTTAAACATCTGTAAATCATTGCTTAAATGTTAGTCAGTTAGTTTGGAGGGCTTTTATGTGAAGGGGGGGGGGGGGGGTGAAGGGGGAAACTTTAATTCTTAGTCCCCTACCTGGCGGAGAGGCGGGGAGCGGTCAATGCCTTACCGGGTCGCCGTGCAGTAAGCTCCGGAGCGCTGTGGCCGCCAACTCCCAGCTGGGGCTGCGGGCGGCACCGGTTGTAGCTCCGACCCCGGCAACTCTACCCCTGGCTGCGCGGCGCTCCAAATCCAGCGCGGCCTGCGGCCAGACGCCCGCAGCCCCAGCTCCGCGATGTTGTGTGTCGGCGGTCACAGCGCTCCGGAGCTTTCCGCACGGCGACCCGGTAAGGCAATGCCCGCTCCCCGCTGGTATCCCAACGCTGCGACGCCGCCGACTCCCAACATCGCAGAGCTGGGGCTGCGGGCGTCCAGCCGCGGGCCGCGCTGGATTTGGAGCGCCGCACAGCGAGGGGTAGAGTTGCCGGGGTTGGAGCTCCAACCGGCGCCGCCCGCGGCCGGACGGAGCCCCCAGCTCCGCGATGTTGGCAGTCGGCGGCCATAGCGCTCCGGAGCTTACTGCACGGCGACCCGGTAAGGCATTGCCCGCTCCCCGCCTCTCCGACCAGGTAGGGGACTAAGAATTAAAGTTTCCCCCTTCACCCCCCCCCCCACCACATAAAATCCCTCCAAACTAACTGACTACCATTTATGCAATGATTTACAATGATTCCCCGGTCTCCGGGGAAGAGGCAGCCGCTCCAGACTTTTCAAGCCGCCCGCGCTACCTACCTAATCTACGCTAAAAATCTTCCATTCGGAAATCCGAAAAATTCCGAAATCCGACAAGTGTCTGGTCCCAAGGCTTTCGGATAAAAGGTTGTGCACCTGTAGTGAAATTAAGATGCTCTCCAATTGATCAGTGGGACCCAGTTTCTCACGCATCCTTTTTTTAAAATCATTTTTTTTAAAAGATGACTGCGTTTGCATCACATCTTCATGATTATTAGGATCAATGGGGGGGCATTTTGAATACCAGAAATTGTAGTTTAGTTTTATGAACTGAACAGATTGCTCCATTGCTACACTTAGGTCATCATCCCAAGCAACACAACCAATTCACTACCAAATATGAAAACAAAATACAGAATATATAATGCTTACCACAAAGACAAGCACTAAAAAACACTTCAAGTAGTAGGTACCCTTTTGAATCCAATAAAGAACCTGCAATGATTGAAACCACCGCAAGACCCAGATTCTGTATGGACTGCATGCTGAAATGACATGTTCAAATATTTACAATGGATAACAAATATCTACAATTAAGTTGACAAACAGTTAAATTGTCCACACAAAACTATGAAATGCTTAAATGGTTATGAAACCATGGAACTGGAGAGTTCTTAACAAAAAACATGCAAGGTGTGTGGTTTTGAGAAAAATGAAACCAAAAATGAGGATCTTCCCCGGACTGACAATTGCAGAACGTAATCTCATATAGTCAAAGTACAACACAGAAACAGCCCACCTATTATCAAACTGGAAAGGGTACACATAATATTTACAAGGATGTTGCCAGGGCTAGAGGGTCTGAGCTGTAGGGAGAGGTTGGGTAGGCTGGGAGTCTATTCTTTGGAGTGCAGGCGGATAAGGGGTGATCTTATTGAGTTGTATGTAGACAAAAGTGCTGGAGAAACTCAGCGGTTGAGGCAGCATCTATGGAGCGAAGGAATACGTGACGTTTCAGGTCGAGACCCTTCTTCACTCATTATTGAGCTGTATAAAATCATGAGGGGAATAGATTGGGTAGATGCACAGAGTCTATTGTCCAGAATAGGTGAATCATGGATCAGAAGACATTGGTTTGAGGTGAAAGGGAAAAGATTTAATAGGAATCTGAGAGGTAACTTTTTCACACAAAGGGTGGTGGGTGCATGGAACAAACTGCTGGAGGAGGTAGTTGAGGCAAGGACAATCCCAACATTTAAGGAACAGTTAGACAGGTACTTGCATGGGACAGATTTGTAGGGATATGAACCAAACGCAGGCAGGTGGGACTAGTGTAGCTGGGACATGCTGGCTGGTGCGGGCAAGTTCGGCCGAAGGGCCTGTTTCTACACTGTATTGCTGTATGACTCATCCATGAGGTTTAACCATGCTAATCCCATCTGCCGACATTAGACCTGGATCCCACTATACCTTTCCTATCCAAACACCTGTCCAATCAGTCATTGTACCTGCCCCCATCATCACCTGGGGCAACTTGCTCCAGATTTCTCAAACCTCTGTTGAAAATAATCTACCCCTCAAATCTCCTTTGAACTTCTCTCCTCCCAACTTAAAGCTTGACCTCTTATTGGTCCTCTTATATTGGACCTCACTGCGCTGGAAAGTCATCCCTTCTGTACCAGTTCTTTCGCCACACATTTACCTATTCGACCTTCCTATCTCTATACTCGTATGGCACAAGGAAACATCAGCACGCAACAAAAGCTTTTCACTGTAACTCGGTACACGTGACAATCAACTAAACGTTGCCGATTTCCTTCGCTCTGTAGATGCTGCCTCACCCGCTGAGTTTCTCCAGCACTTTTGTCTACCAAATAAACTGAATTGGTGATTATACCCACAGAGGTCCTGCTTTTCAACATTCACCCAACTCCCTAAATTTCCTTTGCAAAACTCCATCTTTCTTCTCACCCATGTCATTAATATCGATATGGATTACAACTCAGTATTCAGCTTTACTTTTTGTCCAAGCTTCATTAGGAGAGTGAAATAATTTCTTAAAAGAGCGAACATCCTGTGCAATGCGCCACTTTAATTGCTATTAGGGCATTCGTTTTGCCACACTGAATCAAGTTTGGAGTATTACTACTTACAAGCCATAAGCTGTTCCCAGCTGGTGTTCAGGAACAACGAAGGCCACCATTGGCCACAATGCACAGGCAAGCAAAGAATACGATGCTCCCAGCAGACACTGAAATTAAAAAGGTTTTTATCCCAAATATGCTTGAATATAGAACTTTCAAATCTAAATTTGGTCACAGTAAAATAAAAAGCCAAGTTGTATTAAAATATGAGAATTCTAAAAATATTTTTGACACAATCAGACTATATAATTCTGATAGCGGACATCAAAAGTTAATACTTTCCATATTCTAACAAAGATGTTATTCATCAAACATGACATTGATCTCAAATTACTGACATTCAATATGAGACAAAGGCAAACTTGGACTATGAATCAATACTTACTTTTACTTTGAGCCCTAAAATGACACTAAGAATTAAGCTAAATGTTTGTTGTGGAGGATGTATCCAAATACATGATTAGGTTTTACCCATTACTCTTGTTAGGTTGAAATGTATTTAAGCACAGTTAAAGATTAATTTACAACATTAGTTCAGGCTGCAATATGAATGAGTTAACTTGCTACTTTTAAACCCACAGCATGAAAAATCTAGAGACAATGAACTGATTTTTTTAAGGTAGTTATATTGAAAATGATGTTACCATGGCAATCCAAGGGTTCCAGAAGGTGAATGCTAACATCATATGAGCAGCCAGAGTCATCAGAACAGCAGACATAACCCAAAAAATATTCTTTCCGACTTTATCCACCAAAATGCCCAGAAAAGGCGAAGCTGGAGCAGAGATAATGTATACAATGCTAGAAAGAAAGAATATTGGAAAGAGTATTAGTGTTCAAACATTTCTCTTCTGTAACCAGAATTATATTGGAGCAATCTGTCACATTTGAAGTTCAAAGTTACAGATGCCAGATCATCCTTATGTTGACAAAATAAGTTTATAAGGTTTCAAAATTGAACAATTTTAAATTGTTTGATAGCTGTGATCAAATTCAATTCACCACGTTTCCAACATGAATGTCATGAAATCAGACAATGTTAAAGCACAAAATAAGTCACTCTCCATAACCCGACTGCCAATTCACTCGATTTACTGACTTCTCTTCAAAAAGAAATGTCCTTTTCCTGTTCTCAGATTTACACATTTCAGTTAAACTTCCCAATATTAAATCAAAATCATTGGTCAGGGCATTGAGTACAAGAGTCAGGAAGTCATGATGCATCATTATAGGGTTTTCATTAGGCTACATTTGGTGCATTGTGCAGGAAGGATCTGGAGATTTTAGAAAGAGGGCAGAAGAGGTTTACCAGAATTAGGGGGCAACAACTGCACAAAGAGTTTGGACAGACTTGGATTGTTTTCTCTGAATGCAACAGATTGAAAGGAGACCTGATAGAAGTTTACAAAATGATGAGAAGCATAGATAGGGTAGACAGTCAGAACTATTCCACCCCAGGATGGAAATATCAAATATTAGAGGGCATAGCCTTAAGGGGCAAAGTTTAAAGGAGATGTGTGGCACAGATTTTTTTTTAAGAGTGTTGAGTGCCTGGATCGCACTACCGGGGGGGCAGATATAATAGTGACATTTAAAAGACTTTTGGATAGGCACATGAATGTGCAGGTAGTGGAAGGATATGGAAAATATGCAGGCAGTTATGAGTAGGTCTTAGCACAAACATTGTGGGCCGGATGACCTGTTCCTGTGCTGTACTATTCTACGTTCCCCCACAATGCATAAAGAAGGCAAACACGTCACAGCTACTCTCCCAATTAAAATTCTCCAGCCCTGACAGGTTAGGTGTAGGTTTATTATTGTCACCTGTACCAAGGTATAAGAAAATGCTTTGTATTGCATGCTATCCAACCAGATCAGAGGAACTATACATATATAAAATCGTCAAATTCAAGTACAATATAAAGAACAAAGGGGAAGATGCAGAACGCAGAATATGGTTCTCAGCATTGTAGTACATCAGTTTAGCAGACAGCTTCCTCAAGTATTGCTACTTTGCCCTATCTGGGAAAATCACATCCTCCCTCTTCTAGCATTGTTAACTGCACTCACGGTCACCTTGTGTTTCATTCTGTTCTATTATAAACACCCACTTATATTTTATGCATTGGCTGATAAATGCAGTTTCCCCATATATCTTTTTAGCTGTCGCATCTACCCATTCTGTGAACTAACATGGATGTAGTAGAAAATAGCTGAACGTTTATTTTTTCCAAATTATTTCTTCACAAATATTACATCCCTGTGGCCCTGCATAATACTGTGGCTCAATAAATTATGGTGAAATCTATTAGCATTCTTTTACTAAATTGATTAGAATGCAATAACAAATGGTTCAAATTATTTTTATAAATTGATCTAGTTTGAAAAAGGTTAATGTACTGATACATACACTAATTGCTGCAAAAATTAATTTATGTCAAAATTCACTCACAATTAGAAAAATAACAAATTCCAGTACAGAATCTTTAAAGGTATTAATGCAGTTGATGTAAACAGATAACAATTTTTTTTTAGCTAATGCTTTATTGATCAGACTCAATCGCCTATTTATTTGACATGCACATCAATTAAACCAACAACTGATTGAACTTAAGTACCTGTTGATAAAACCGGCTTCCTTTACAGTAAAGTTGAATTTCTCAATGAAGAACACTCTGCAAAGTTAAAAAAAGTTGATTATACACTAATTCACAGAAATATACATGTCTAATGTTTGGATATTAGTTGAATTCAAATAGATACTTTCAGTTTGTAAATTGCTGTTTTAATTGTGGTGTGGGATGAGCAAATATGGAAGCTGTCAACCATCAAAATATGGTTGACAATATATATTTTCAAGAGATTTAGCTCTTAGGGTTAAAGGAATTAAGGGATATGGGGGGAAAAAGCCAGACGGGGTACTGATTTTGGAAGATCAGCCATGATCATATTGCTGGCTCGAAGGGCCGAATGACCTACTCCTGCACCAATTTTCTATGTTTCTATGTAATAATTAATCATTCTAGAAATTTTGTCAGAAAAAATATTGTAAACAGGAAAAATTTATATACACAATTTTCTATAGCTAATAATGCTAGTCTTCAAATACATAACACACTGGTTAAAAAAATATTGAAATAAAACCAGAGCCGGGTACCGGAATGACAATCAAATGTTATCTTCAGCATGAAACTGAAGTGATGTAGCAAGAAAATATGACATATTTTATTCATACTACTTCACTCCACAAAAGGAGCAACACATGGTCTCATTGTGTAGGTTTTTTTTCCCTCACCTGTTCTTATTCTATCTAAATAGGAAACCCAAAATAGTTAATTCCTAGTTCCTCAACTTTCAGAAGTATAGTTTGGGTTTGTTACACAATCCCATATTGACAATCCAAACAGTCCAAAATAACTCATTAACTTAAAGCCAATAATCACTGGGCCAAACAAAAACATAATGCTGATTTGAAGTTCTGCAGTGATAGATTATTTCATTTTGAGATCTTTTAAGATGAAAGCTGCGCACCATCTCCAGCAAAGTATGGCTTGTTGAATTATCTTCTTCCCTTTCCATTTAGCACCACCTTGTTTCATGATTTCCCCTTTTGAGATCGAAATTGAGTTCTCCTCTGGACATGAACATCATAACCACCCACAGTCAAATTTCCTTATGGTATCTAAATTAACAAATAACTATTTTCATTGCATTCAAGAGCCACTCTTTGCTTTGTTTTTATTGAAATGGTCACTGATCCATTGGTTCGTGCCATGCTTGGCATATTTTTATCCAGTCATTTTCCTGTTTTTGGGTCATAGTGCTCAGATTAAATTTTAGATGTCACAGCAGGATAAACAATTACAAATGCCAGGGGTCCATGCCCATGTCTATCCCTCGTATTTTCTATTAATGCCCGAATCCAAGATATTGCAGTCCAAGATGTACTTGCTCTCAGACAGGGCTTAAGATTTAACATGGCTTCATGTTATATTAACATTAATGTTCAATACTAACTACTGAACTCCCTGGAAATTCCCTGTCACAGGGGGCAGTGGAGGCCAAATCACTGGATGGATTTAAGAGAAAGTTAGATAGAGCTCTAGGGGCGTGGAATCAAGGGATATGGGGAGAAGGCAGGCACGGGTTATGGATTGGGGACGATCAGCCATGATCACAATGAATGGCGGTGCTGGTTCGTAGGGCCGAATGGCCTCCTCCTGTACCTATTTTCTATGTTTCTACCTGCGCAATGTAAAATTAACACCAAAGCCCTGAAACATAAACAAACCAACATTTGACCTTAGATTATGACAGGAAATGCACTCACTTTCCAAGTCCAATAAATGGAAATATAGCCACATAATAACAGACACAGATGAGGAATATAAGCCAGAGGGATAATGGGAAATCTTTTACATCTGTCAGCTTAACAACTTCACCTAGAAGAATTAGAAAAAAAATGTCAAGCATTTACCGTGCCAGTTATTTTAATAATTTGCAAGATTGCAGCCAGGATCTCAAAATACTAATTCTTCACAACTGTTTAATTTGTAAACCAACTGGTTCATTGATACAATGGCCTTTTAATCAAATAGCAATCACTGCAGCATATTTCTGAACTAACACGCCATTGTAGGAACCAACTTGATCAAAGTTAAAAAATAAATAAGTTAAGCGAAGCAACTTCCAACTCTAAAGACAAAGCAGTTGGCAAAGTCTAAGCTCTAAAAGTTCCAAACATGTAAATGAATATTGTATTCAATCTACAAAATGAAAATTAATCATTAAAACAGAATAGTAATGTAACATAAAAAACAGTCCTTTTTCCTTACACTACAATATTTCAAAACAAGACAATAAAACTATTCTAATGTTTCATCTGTGGACGGAAGCCCAATGTTTCCAAATACACAGGACAAGATGCCACGAATCCTCGACATCCAACTTCTACCGGGCAGATGGAACTGTAAGCCGTTGATCCACATCCAGCACCAGCTGCCTCCAGCTGTCCAAACCTGGTCCTTGGTGGAATATTCCATTGCCTTTGTTCCCCCTCCCGAACAAAGGCAATTGGCTTAACTGGGTTGGTTGTTCTGGGTGGCAGGGCATTGCTGGTTGTTCTCCTGCGTTCCAGAGTCGCTGCCAGGCATTTGAGCACTTGATTATGTCTCCAGGTGTACCGTCCTTGGGAGAGCCTTACTTTACACCCAGTGAGGATATGCTTAAGCGTGGCTGGTGTTGAACACAGGGGGCATAATGGATCTTCGCCCAGCCATTGGTAGAAATTTTTTGGGCTAGGAAGGACATCACAGGTTGCCCGAATGAGGAAACATATCCTGCTCGCCTCCATCTCCCACATGTCCTTCCAGCTGATCTTCCTCTTTTCCACACTCTCCCATCTCATCCACTGACCCTGTTTAGCTTGCGACACAGCCTTGGCACACCTACTCAACTCCTCGTCGGCGGACTTCGGCCGCGACCAACTTACGGCGCTTCAGTGATGATGCCTTGTTCTAGCAAGGTCGCTTTCCGCCAAGCCCTAAGCCACTTCTTCCTATTGCCCTATCATGTCGCCTTGGTGGAGAGCAGATTTTGTCTGCTGTGTCGCATTCTTAGCCGTCCACTTCTTTCCTGTTGCCAGGGTTGGAGCAGCAGCTCGGATGACAGTGTCCCTTGATTCTGCCAGGGTCATCCTTACACCCTGTAGGATACTGGTCAGGTCTGCATTTATGGTCTCCCATTCTTTCTTCTCTGAGGCTCCAGGCTATTTGACGCAAGGTTTTCTTCCACTGATCTTTTTTTCCATTGCTGGTTTTCTTGGCTGGATGGGCTCCATATCTTCCTCTGCCTGCGTTACTGTGCTTGAGTTTCCTTCATCAGGGGGGCTGTGCCCTGCAAGCTTTGGTGAGACTCCAGTCGCTGGACTTCATTCGACTGACTTGATTGACGTCTCAGGAAGTACTTATCAATGCGAGGTCCCTGTTTTCCCTCTCTCAAGCACCCTTTCTTTCCTTGATGTATTTTCAAGCCCTTTGAAGATGTTATTTTCATCCAGCCACGCGAGCAGATTTGAAGCCTCTTTTCGGATGCTGATTGTGCGCATGGTTCTTGTATTGCTCATGGTCTTTTCCGTTCCTAGGTCTATAGCCATATTATCCGTCAATGAGTCTTCTTCCGCACCCACTCACGCAGACTCTAGGGGTTTTCGTTCTTTAATTATTTTCGTAGCCATAAGCGGGTGTCTTCAAAATACTGAATAGTATTGGATCCTGCTGACATGGGTAGTTGGCCCATGCCTGCACCAGGTGGGGTCTATTTCCTCCTGTCAGCTGTCTTTCCAGCAGTCACAAGGTCTTTCCCTTGATGTCAGCCATTCTATTCACAGAAGTCACTGGATAATTCCATGGTAAATGCTTCCAAATACACAGGACAAGATGTTAAAGATCCAAAGTGCCAAATATCAACATGCTCCCGGTGGTGATGGGAGCCTTATGCACACCTGTGCTCTTCCGATGTTGAGAAAGGCTTGGCAGACACATCATTGGGGTTATCAAGTGGGCACCTACTTTCATTGACATTTCACTGATTGAACCCACGACGTCTCCAGTAGGCTCAGCGGTGCATTCTGCTGTCCCAGAACCACCCCCCTCTGCATCTGTCTAGTCGGTTATTTGGGAGACCAAATGGGGTCTTTCCTCTTCAGCCAGAGCCACTGGCTACTCTGCTCTGCCACTCGTGATGTTTCTTTGATGGCCTGGCATAGGGCTTGTCCGCTGATTCCCCAGATCCTTCATCAGTCTTACGGTTGATGTTGCCACGAATCCTCGACATCCAACATCTACAGGGCAGATCTTGGCTCTCCATCCCTTCTGTTCTGCCTCCGCTGCAAGCTCTGTATATCGAAGTTTCTTTCTTTCGAAGGCTTCCTGCACAGCATCCTCCCAAGGGACTGTGAGCTCCACAAGATACACCATGCACTGAGAGTTCGACTAGAGGACAAGATCAGTGTATCTCGTGACAAGAAGGTGTATTTTTTCCAACTTATTTCCACTTGTTCTATTCTGAAGCATTTCAGCAAGCAATTAACAATATGCAAGGCAGATGCTGAACCTGGCTTGCAATCACGACACTCCTGGACTACAATACTGTCAGTTGTATTAAAGTTTGATGCAACTTTCAACCATCCCTGACTTACAAAATTTGAAAAAAACATTGCCATTTGTCAGCACCAAAAGAAAGTGTGCTGAATGAATAAAGCAAGGAACATTACAACAGATGATTATTGCAAAGTACAAAAATCAGATCATATTTCATTTCATAATGGCTGAATTTTTTTTTTTAAGGTTGAATGTTTTTAGAAGGATTAACTTCAGTTACTTATACTGCAATATTTGATCTCACCTGTTTTACCCTGATCTTTGTTTAAAATCCTCTTGGCTCTTCTGTCCAAGTAACCAATGAAGAATGCACACAACAAGGAGAACACACATGTTGAGGCAGCTGCACAAAGACATAAAATATAGTTTGAACATGCACCACATATTCAGTAGGAATTATTCTAAACATGATCCAAGATATCAACATTAGATTTTTTTTCCCCACAATCTAATGGAGAATAAACAGTAATTCCTCTCATTTAAAATTTTTTTTTACCTTGTATAAAATGACCGTCCCTTTTCCACAAATGAGAAAAAAAATACTGGCCTGGGGCAATATTCTTTTTCAAATAATGTGTTTAATGTTTATGTGAATTGCCACAATAGGCACATATATAATCATCTTAACTCCAAAGTCCAAAACTTCCATCCAATAAAGATACACCACCCTGAGGGTCCCCGGAAATTTTGAGTGGAGCCTATAAATCACAATTGTTTGACCAACATGACCATTATAAGAAGTTGCTAACAAGTGGTTTGTGTGAGTAACACAATATTTCAAATTAAATAACTCTACGTGAAACATTTCAAAATCCAAACATGATGATGCAAATAAATGCAACCTTTCTATATTTTAATGATTTGTTAAGAATGTTGTAAAAAAATAATTTCTTACATCAGCAAACCAAAGATTGTAAATATCAAATCAATTTTACTTATGGTTCAGTAAGCCGGATTAAAATACTTTTGTTAAAGCTGGCCTAAAACAAGAATCATGACTAACGTACTCAAATATCCAAATACCAACCATCATTCAGGTTTTCACCACTATGTAATACTGCGAAATAATTGCACATGTGAATAAAAGACGCGAGGCAAAGCTCTTTTTTCTGAACAAGTGCAACACCACCTGAACATATAGCCATGGCAAGCTCTACAACACAATATCAGTCCTCACCAGATTATGATATGGCAAGCCAAAATGGTTGCATGTCAGAAACGTGGCCACCCAGCAAAATATTTAGATTATAACAGGGTCAACCAAAGGCAACCTGTAACTCAATTACTGCATTTATCCAAATAATTTAGATATTGCCGTGGCCCAAGTTCCCACACAGCAGAAGATGCCTAGAGCCTGCAGCAACCAACAAATCCAGCTGCCAATCTTCTTACGCTTGTTTATATATATATATAGATACACATGGGCTATACATGTTGGGCGTTCGTAAGCTGGGAAGGACCAGTCGATACAAGTTACTTTTCCACTGAAAAGGTTTGAGGTAAATTTCTAAATAATAAAAGTATAAAACCCAGAAATACCCAGTTTCTAAAACAGTATTGCCATAATTATTAAATGAACCATGATTGGCCCTTTCACAAAGAATGTTTTCACTTCTGTGCCTGTTATTTAACAATGGAAAAAATTCATTAGAAAAAAATGAACTTCTTGAACCAAAATTCAAAATAAACATGGGAAATATCATCAACAAAGCCAGGCTTAATTCTGGCGACTGACATTCAATTCTGGAATACAAACAATAATGCTGTATTATTTAAAAAAATTTACATTAGAAAACTTCACATTATAAAAAATCATGCTATATAACCGATTGTCTGAATAGGAAAAGGGGGAAATAGGGGTTAGAGTGCTTCAGACTCACAAAAACAAAGCTATTTCCCCCTCCCCAGTATGTTTCCAAAGTAAAGGTGTTTTTTAATAGCTATGAATTTATTTTGCTACTGCTGGCTAAAAATATTTAAGGCTGTATGTTGCATTTAACAAAGTATCATTGCACAAATATTAATAGGAGCGATTCTCAATTTCTAAAGTAACTGTTTTAAAAGGCCTGCCACAGAACTACTCTGTTTTCCATGATAGCATTTTTTCTGCTCATGAATTTTGAAAGTAAGTCTCTTTAGCGGCCTCCTGCAGTAAAGATGGCTACCTGTGATCTGAAGGGACAAAGATAGACACAAAATGACGGAGTAACTCCCCCGGACGGGCAGTATCTCTGGATAGAAGGAATGGGTGATGTTTTGGGTTGAGACCCTTCTTCAGACTGAAGTCAGGGGAGAGGGAGATACAGAGATAAAATGTGGAAAGTGTGAAAACAAGACAAAGGGGATGGAGATCAAGGAAAGTGTAGAATAGATCATTGTTAGCTGGGAGAAGGCAACAACAAAGCAAACAGAGAAAATGTAATCAGAGACAGTCAGACTGGTTGGAGAACTAGGAAGGGGGAAGGATGGAGAAAGAGGGAAAGCAAGGGTTATATGAAGATAGAGAAGTCAACATTCATATTGCTGGGGTGTAAGCTGTCCAAGCGAAATATGAGGTGCTGTTCCTCCAATTTGCACTGTGCCTCACTCTGACAATGGAGGAGGCCCTGGACAGAAAGGTCAGTGTGGGAATGGGAGGGAGAAATTAAAGTGTTTAGCAACTGAGAAATCAGGTAGGTTTAGGCGGACCAAGTGGAGGTGTTCAGTTAAACGATCGCCGAGCCTGTGTTTGGTCTTGCCCATATACAGGAGTCCACACCTGGAACAGCGGATACAGCAGATGAGGTTGGAGGAGGTGCAAGTGAACATCTGCCTCACCTGAAAAGACTGTCAGAGTTGAGGGGGGAGATATAGGGACAGGTGTTGCAGGGGAAAGTACCTGGGGAGTGGGTGGTTTTGGTGGGATGGGACGGGTTTACCAGGGAGTTGTGGAGGGAACGGACTCTGTGGAAAGCGGCGGAGATGGGAAGGCTAGTGGTGGGTTCCCGTTGGAGGTGGCGAAAATGTCGGAGGATTATGGGACGATGCAGGTGATTACTGTTGGGGCTCGCTCCTGATCAAAATTGCCTGGTAAGCAATTCTGCCTGCATTATATGAATAGTGTTCCCTAATTCATCAACTGCATTATATGCAATTCACATTATGGAAACACACATTACAGCAAAACTACCCAATTTGCTAAGTTAATGCACAGTGGGAAAAAAAGCTACACACCTATCATGAGACTTATACCAAGCGACCTGTGGCCCACGGAGCCTACCATCTCTGCTGCTCTGGAATAGATCCATCCCATAATGTTCATGTTTACAGTACTACCCTGTATATGAGCAAAAGTTATAATTTAAGTTTTACAGTCTTGTACAAATGAGAAATGTAAATTACTTTTAGTTTTTATTTTTCAAAATTGAAAAGTTGCAATAAAATGCATCCTCAACCAACAGTTTTAAATGAAGGCGCAGCAAATATCTATCAATTTTTACTTGTAAAAGAAATGTAAAAGTTTCTACACAATGTCATGGTAACACAAAAACTGCACTTTTATAAATTAATTTTCAGACTTGTTGGTTAGAGACTTATGAATAGACATTAAACTGACTTTGCATTTTCATTCACTGGACAATATCATTAAAAAAATGCAATCTTCTGCTGATATGCATCTTTCAATTTACTAAACTGTGCCTATTTAAAAGCAATAGAATCAGGGGAGCTCAGGAATTGCAGAAACTATTTGTATGAGGAAAACAAAAGATAGACAAATTAAAACTATAACTCCAAACTTCCTCCAGTAACAGAACACAAAATAACAAATAATGAAACTGAAATGTGTTGAAGCCTGCACAGATTTCATGATCAACATGTTGCATAACAAATATAACGGAGAAAATAGATTCATACCAATTATCCATCTAACCAAATGAAGTCAAAAGAGGTCTTGTTTGATGACAAGATCACATTACAAGCTGTGTACCCATCCCTAGTCAGTATTATGAACATATTTCAAGTATTAAAAACAGTGCAGAAAACAGGAGCTATCCAGTTAACATGCTTGATCAATGGTGTCTTATCATTAATGTTTTATTATTATTAATGTTTAGTGTTTTCTGAGTCATTCGTAACTGTCACTGTATGTCATGTTGTTACTAGTGGGCGGAGCACCAATGCAAATTCCTTGTATGTGAATACTTGGCCAATAAACTTACTTACTTACTTAAATTATGTTAAATTCAGCAAGAATCCTTCTCGTTTTATGCCATTTGACGTATCCAATGAAATACTAAACAATGAAAATGTATTTCAGACTGAATAGGACAAGATATTCAGATTAAAATTAGTGCTCCTTAGCGGGACAGCATATAATAAGAAAGAAAATACTAAATATAATAGTGGAGGTGAGCACTGAGAATATCTTTAAGGATTGATAACTTGAAGTTCTGAGAACCTTCAGATTATTCCAGATTGATGAACTAAGACTGACCAAATAGCATTCTTCTCATTACTTTGACATCTAGAATTTGTCTTAAGGGTTCACAGGTATGAGCACACATCCTTACTGTGCTCCCCAAAGTTATTTTACAATATTGACGCAATAGAATTGTAACTAATAAAATGGAACTAAATTACGAGTGGCAAGCTCCCAAAACGAAAGACAATCTTATTAAACATAAAAGCTCAGCGCAATATTATTTTTTTCTCTCCAAGGCAGCCCACCCTTGCCTCAGTAATACTCGCCGATTTCACCGTCACTTGCTCATTAGTTCTTTATTTGTACAAACACTTTAATGAATTCCATGTCAAAATAAGGGACTCGACCCGAAACGTCCCCCATTCCTTCTCTGCCTGTTCTGCTGAGTTACTCTAGCATTTTGTGTCTACCTTGTGATTAGCTCTATTTATCTTCATTGTAGATGTGCATTAAAATGTTGCCACATACCTTAACGAAGGGATTCAAATTTTGGCCATTTTGGGCATTTAAAAAATATCAGGATCTATAAAGTGCAATCTTACCAGTCTAGCCATGCTCAGTTGTAACCCAAACACAAGGTTTAGTTCTTTGCCTTTAAACCAGCTGACGGCATATGTATTTTGTGCAACGGCTAGTGACTCACCACCAATCCTGTTGAAGGAAAAAAATCTGATTACTTTGCACTTGCCATTTTATTCATAACTAACGTCAGGTCATATTGGGCAAAGTGGATATACCTCATTATTACATGTTGGTAAAGGCCATTTGTAACAACCATATCATGGTCTAAATAGTGAAAAAAGATTTTTAAAAAGTCAAAGAACACTGTAATTAAATATGGTGTTGCTTGCTAAACATTTGTACCACTGCTAGAGTCTGCACAAATGAAGCTAAAGCTCTATGGCCCTTTGAGCCTGCTCCACTTTCATTAAAATCATTGCTGCTCTTCAACTTCAGTGCCAATATTATTTTCTCATAGACAGACACAAAAAGCTGGAGTAGCCCAGCAGAATAGGCAGCATCTCTGGATAAAAGGAATATGTGGCGTTTCGGTTTGAGACCCTTCTTCAGACTTAGTCGGTGGAATGGGGAACAAGAGATATAGATGTTACTTAGGAGAAATTAATAGAAGATACGCAAAAAGCATCAATAATCAAGGATACGTGGGGCACACAATAGGCCATTATTGGGTGTGAGATAGGTGATGAGTGAACAGAGGAACTCAACAGGACAACAGTAAAACTGGTACGACGACAAAGGTGGGGAAGGGATGGAGAGGGGATGCAAGGTTTACTTGAAGACAGAGAAATCAATATTTATACCACTGGGTTGTAAGCTGCCTAAGCAAAATATGAGTTGTTCCTCCAATTTATGTTTGGCCTCACTCTGACAATGGAGGAGGCCCAGAACAGAAAGGTCAGTATGAAAATGGGAGTTAAAGTGTTTGGCAACTGGGAGATCATGTAGACCGAAGCGTATGATGACCATTAAAAATATTGTGGGGTAATTTCTTGTATTAAATGCACTGCATAAATGGAAGTTTTAATTGCTTATGTTTTTTGTGCTACTCAGATCTTCAGTCTAAGAAAATGGCTTGTCAATTTCATCACATTTAATAATACTTTATTAGTCAGTTATGTTTTGCAACATACGAGGAATTTCATTTGCCAAGTCAGTCATACAAATAAAAAGCAACGGAACACACAGAATACATTTTAACATCCACCACAGCGACTTCTCCACATTCCTCACTGTGACGGAAGGCGATAAAAAAGTTCAAATCTCTTCCCTTCTTTCCTATCCCAAGGTCGGCGGGACAATCTTGACTCTCGTAGCCGGTGGTGTTTGGGCCCTCCGCATCGGGGGGGATGTCAGCTACCCCGCACCGGGCAATCGAACCCCGCGTCGGGGCTGGTCGAGCCTCTGCGTTCGTTGGAGCTCCCGACTAGCCTCTCCCGAGATTGCAAGCTCCCGATGTAGTCTGCAGGCCATGGTTGGAGCGACCCCAGGCAAGGGATCAATTCCGATGTTAAGTCCACGCTCCGCGGTGGGGCCCAAAGTCAGTCCGAGGAGGCATCCAGCTCCATCGATGGTAGGCCGCAGAGCGACCAGAGATGCGATCCGGAAAACAATTGCATCTCCGGCAAGGTAAGAAACTGAAAAAAAGTTTCCCCCGACCCCCACATAAAATAAACCAGAGAACATTTACACAGACTTTTAAAACGCACTAAAAATAAATTAAAAAGATGAAAAAACAGACAGACTGTTGGCGGGGCTGCCAATCATGCGGCATCCCTGGTGGTCAAAATTGCACAATAGACAATAGGTGCAGGAGTAGGTCATTCGGCCCTTCGAGCCAGCACCGCCATTCAATGTGATCATGGCTGATCATCCACAATCAGCACCCCGTTCCCGCCTTCTCTCCATATCCTTTAACTCCACTATCCCTAAGAGCTCTTTCTAACTCTCTCTTGAAAGCATCCAGAGAAACAGCCTCCACCTCCCTCTGAGGCAGAGAATTCCACACACTCACAACTCTCTGTGTGAAAAAGCTTTTCCTCATCTCCGTTCTAAATGGCTTACCACTTATTCTTAAACTATGGCCCCTGGCTCTGGATTCCCCCAACATTGGGAACATGATGCTCGAAATGGCACATATTGCAAATGGCACGAAGTACAAAAGTTGTAATGTTTTGAGGCAAAATTACAGATGAGACCCCATCTGGAATACTGTTCAGCATTGTTCATTCTCGTTCAGCATTGTTCAATTTTATCCATGAGATACCAATGAATACTGAAATTATTTTGTTTATGCATCCAGAAACTAGTACTTTAATTATTTGAAAATAGACATTACAATAGAAAAGGCTGCAAATGCTCAAATTATATGACCTCTTATTTCTTATACCCTTAATATAATGTGTTAATTCAGATTTGACATTTATAGCCATTGTTCAGCAAGGACATTAAGTTAATTTTCTACTTGTTGAAGAAAAGAGACAACAATGCCTTTTCACTACCTTTAGATTCCTTAGTAGGTTTTACAAGTATAGATGCTCTATTCAATGTTATCTTAACGTTAAGCATCAGATATCTTTGAATAACTGGGTTGATACCAGTGATAAAATAAATGAAGGAAAATAATTGTTGCTTTGTCTCCAAAGTTCAAAGAACATTGATGTCTGTTACTGACCAGGACATACACAGTGAAGAAACAAGCACGAACTCACCCAAACACAAATCTTCCAAGTTCCATAAGCCAAAACGCATTCAACAGAGCTCCAGTTGCAACAATAACCTAAACACAAACACCAAATTGTAATTTCCTTTCATTGACGTGTGTAATAAGTTGGAGGTCAGATGCCGGCACATGTCTCTGTACTCACTATCGATCCACACAGTAGCTAATCTTATTGTGGCAAGGGTTCAAATGCACATCAAAGCTGCTCCACAGTTTTACACTAAACACAGGTGGAATGACCCATTAGAGTGAATGGTTTCACTGGCCATAAAAAGTTTTTTTCGTTAAATTTATATTGAAAACAAATTAAGAAGGATCAACATATTTCCCCCAATAATTTTTTTTTTTTTTTTATGACAATAGCAAATCCCATGTTTCTCAGTCTCTGGGCAAAAGGGGCTTATTTATTTTGGTGGAAAAGGCATTCTGATAGGAAAACTGCCTGAATCTTGCTTGCTACTCACATCTCCCTCCATCTTGCCTCAGCACTGCTTGGAGCCATGCAGCTAAAAATATAGCTGCAATTATGTCAACCATCCTATTGAAATTCTAACTACTGGGTAAAATTTACTTATGTGCGTGATCAAGACTCTTTGGAGTAGCATAATCATTGAGAGCATTATTGCAGCTCAAGTGAAAAATTTCCAAGGCTATTAGAATAGAACATTGGCTTATATCGCAATTGGCACGAAGTACAAAAGTTGTAAAGTTTTGAGTCAAAATTACAGGCGAGACCCCACGAGGAATACTGTCCAGAGTAGGTCTCCATATTTAAGGAAGTATGTGCACACACTTCAGATGGTGAGGTTGTGAATCTTTAGAATTTTCTACTAATTAATTCTCTATCCAAGAGATTCCAAAGAATTGGAGATCGAATTATTCAACATATTGAAGTGGAGCTTGATAGAAATGTAACTGCAGGAGTCACGGACTTTGCGAAAATGCTGGAAAAAGGTGTCAAGGGCAAGAAAGAATTAACCATAATTTTTTGAGTGGAAGACTTATTGGCTTATTTTACACCAAATTCCAACAGATAGATTCCACTTCACGTGAACTCTGAAACAAAATTCTGAAGTTACAGTCTGTATTGGGATAGGGGAGCACAAAGTGAAGAAAACAATATCACAGTTTCAATAAAGAGTTTATATGGAAACACAGATAGAAAAGAAATAGTATTTCTACTCACTTGCCCAACACAGACAAACAAGCTGAAGATTATTGTTCCCAAACTGAAAGGAAAGTTTTTCATATATTACATTTGTGGTTTAAAGATCATATATATATATATAAATTTACCTATTTTAAGAACTACATATATCAATCTCATAATTTAAATTGCAGAAAATGCAAATACTCTTGCTTATGCTCTTACCGCATTCCAAATACTCTGTCCAGTAAAAATCCTCCAAGAAAGCATAGTATAACATTGGGCCAAGAATACCAGGCATATAGCTGCATGAATTTAGCAGTATTGACTTGCATATCCTGCAAAATAAAATTGAATACTATCATATAATGTTGGATTTTCAAATCCTGTCAAGAATTCCAAAATCTCATACAAGTACAGGTTAATTCAATGGCATCATGATATAAAAAAGGAGTGCAATGTACAATTAATCAAAATGATCAAATAAATTGAATATTGTAAATACTGGAATCAGAACTAAAATGTGCAAAGAATGCAAAAGGAGAGACTGCAAGGTTGAATGTAGGGAGAAAGTATGCAGATAATGCTAAGAGCTTTAACAGCATTGATGTACAGAGGGATTGTGTGGTTCAAGTCCATAGCTCCCTGAAAGTGGCAACAAAAGTAGATAAGGTGATTGGTATGCTTGCCTATATTGGTTGGGGCATTACGTACAAGAAGCAGGAAGTCACGTGGCAGTTTTCTAGCACTTTAGCTAGGCTGTATTTGGAGTAGCGTGTGCAGTTCTGGTCGTCCCATTATAGGAAAAAAGTGGATGCTTTGGACAGGGTGCAGAAGAGCTTTTGCAGAATGCTGCCTGGATAACAGGTTATTAGCTATAGGGAGAGGTTGGAGATAAAGAATGTGTGCTCTGGGTGTTCTCACCTTCACATCAAAACTATTTGCAAAACCCATTTTTTCAAATTCAATTCAAACATTTTGAACATAGATAGCAATTGCTTCAACTGAAGCATTACATTTATAAAAACAGAAATTAATCAACATTACTTTCAATGACATACAATTGAATTAAACATTTAATGATAAGGAGGCACAAGAGACTGCAGATGCTGGACCTGCTGCGTTCCTCCAGTACTGTGCGTTTTGTGAAAGAAGAATTGTCTTGGCAATGTTAAATTTGAGCAAGTTTCTCAATGCCGAAAGTCAAACATCAACAAGCAAATCCCACACCCAACCTCGTTCCTACAAACTGAATGGTTTCAAAAGCATTGTGGCTCTTTATTTTAAAATCCCAAATCACCAAGATAATTCAAGATTTTCTGCTCAAAGTACTTTGCATATAACAAACCAGCATAATTAAGCTTTTAAAGCAATATTTAAATACTATTTGAGTGTTAAGTTAGTTCAGTTTTACAAAAAACAATGATCACAAAAATAAGCAAGTTATCTATTTCACAACTTAAATCACTGAAAATAACCAAGTGCCCCGAAATACATTGTCACTCATGCAAATGGACTAGATTTGAGAAGCAGAACTATTCTCCACGCAGCACCTTCAGCATTACATTTGACCAACTGTAGGACAATTTACTAATATTGCCTAATCTGACAGTAATCTGTTCAAACAGGAAATGGAACTGCAATTTTAAAAGTAGGCAATTCATTTATTTGACGTAAAGCTTCAAATGCAGAACATCCTGAAAAGCTGCAGACACAATTGGTGATAGCTCACAAAAGTATGTAATTGAGTCTGAGGTGGGCAAAAACATGTTGATTGTACATTAAATGGTTAAACAGAATATTAATCTTGTGTACAGCACAGGATTGGGCCTTCCAATCCACAAAAAATTCAACACAATGCAAAGTTTAATGAATCTCCTGAATGTGATATCTCTCCGTTTCTTGCATACCCATGTACCCATCTAAAAGCCTCTTTAATGCCACTATCGTATCAGCCTCCACCACCATTCCGGGCAGCGAATTACAGGCACCCACCACTCCCTGTGTAAACACTTGCCCCGCACATCATCTTTAAACATTGCCCCCAACTCACCTTAAAGTTTTGCCCTCTAGTCTTTGACATTTTCACCCTGGTAAAAAAGTTCTGACTGTCTACCGCACATATGGCTCTCATTATTTTATATATTTCTGTCAGATTTCACCTCGATCTCCTTCCTAAACAGGTATACCATTTTGGATACTGTTGAGGGAGATGGCTCATCAGGGGAATGCAGCAGCAGCCAAGTTCATGGCACCATGGGTGGCTCTGCGGCACATGAGGGGGGGGGGGAAGAGTGGAAGGGCAATAGTAATAGGGGATTCAATTGTCAGGGGAATAGATAAGCGTTTCTGCGGCCGCAAACGAGACTCCAGGATGGTATGTTGCCTCCCTGGTGCAAGGGTCAGGGATGTCACTGAACGGCTGCAGAACATTCTGGAGGGGGAGGGTGAACAGCCAGTTGTCGTGGTGCATATTGGCACCAACGATATAAGTAAAAAAAGGGATGAGGTCCTACAAGATGAATTTAGGGAGCTAGGAGATAAACTTAAAAGTAGGACCTCAAAGGTGATAATCTCTGGATTACTACCAGTACCACGGGCCAGTCAGAGTAGAAATAGGAGGAAATTGCAGATGAATACGTGGCTTGAAAAATGGTGCAAGGGGGAGGGATTCAAATTTTTAGGGCATTGGAACCAGTTCTGGAGGAGGTGGGACCAGTACAAACAGGACGGTCTGCACCTGGGCTGGAATGGAACCAATGTCCTTGTGGGAGTGTTTGCTAGTGCCACAGGGCTGTGTGCTCAGCCCTCTCCTCTACTCCCTCTTCACCCACGACTGCATCCCTAAGTACGGATCCAACGCCATCATTAAGTTTGCTGACGACACCACGGTGGTAGGACTGATCAGTGACAACGATGAGTCAGCCTACCGAGAGGAGGTCCAGCACCTGACAACCTGGTGTGCCAATAATAACCTCGTCCTCAACTCCAAGAAGACGAAGGAACTTATTGTCGACTTCAGGAAGGTCAGAGGGGGCAGACATACCCCCATCCACATAAACGGGACTGAGGTGGAGCGCGTCTCCAGCTACAAATTCCTCAGGGTACACATCTCGGAGGATTTGTCCTGGTCCCTCAACACCTCCAAGCTGATCAAAAAGGCACAGCAGCGCCTTTACTTCCTGAGGAGGCTCAAGAAAGCCCACCTGTCCCCCCAGATCCTGACCAACTTCTACAGGTGTACCATCGAGAGCATCCTGACCGCCTGCTTCACGGCATGGTACAGCAGCTGCACTGTTGCGGACAGGAAGGCACTACAACGGGTGGTGAAAACCGCGCAGCACATCATCGGCGCCCCACTCCCTGCCATGGATGCCCTCCACCGAAAACGGTGTCTGAAACGAGCTGGGAAGATCATTAAAGACCCCTCCCACCCCAATCATGGACTGTTTGCCCTCCTCCCATCAGGGAGGCGGTACAGGAGCCTCAGGTCTCGTACCAGTAGGATGAGGAACAGCTTCTACAATCATACCGTCGCATTGCTGAACTCGGAGTCCCGCCGATAGATTCCTCCGGTCCCTCCGTCCCCATTGTTTAATTATTCTGCATTTTCTATTGTTCTGTATCCTCTTTTTTTTAAATTTCTATATTGCACTACTACGGACTGACGCAAAACTGCATTTCGTTGTACCGATACTCAGTATTTGTGCAATGACATTAAAGTTGAATTGAATTGAATAGTGCTGTCGGGGAGGATTTAAACTAATGTGGCAGGGGGATGGGTACAAGAGCAGAGAGGCATGGGGTGTAAAATGAGGGTAGAAGCAATAGGTAGCAAGGTGAAAAGTAAAAGTGGCAGGCAGACAAAACCAGGGCAAAAATCAAAAAGGGACACTTTTCAACATAATTGTATAAGGGGCAAGAGCGTTGTAAAAACAAGCCTGAAGGCTTTGTGTCTCAATGCAAGGAGTATTCGTAATAAGGTGGATGAGTTGAACGTGCAGATAGCCATTAATGATTATGATATAGTTGGGATCACGGAGACATGGCTCCAGGGTGACCAAGGCTGGGAGCTGAACATCCAGGGATATTCAATATTCAGGAGGGATAGAGAGAAAGGAAAAGGAGGTGGGTTAGCGTTGCTGGTTAGAGAGGAGATTAACGCAATGGAAAGGAAGGACATTAGTTTGGAGGATGTGGAATCAGTATGGGTAGAGCTGCGAAACACTAAGGGGCAGAAAACGCTGGTGGGTGTTGTGTACAGGCCACAGTGAAGTTGGAGATGGTATCAAACAGGAAATTAGAAATGCGTGCGACAAAGGCAAAACAGTTATAATGCATGACTTTAATCTACATATAGATTGGGTGAATCAAATTGGCAGGGGTGCTGAGGAAGAGGATTTCTTGGAATGTATGCGGGATAGTTATCTAAATCAACATGTAGAGGAACCAAACGAGAGAGCAGGCTATTTTAGACTGGGTATTGAGTAATGAGGAAGGGTTAGTTAGCAGTCTTGTTGTACGTGCCCCCTTGGGCAAGAGTGACCATAATATGGTTGAGTTCTACATTAGGATGGAGAGTGACATTGTTAATTCAGAAACAATGGTTCTGAACTTAAAGAAAGGAAACTTTGAGGGTATGAGATGTGAATTGGCCAAGATTGACTGGCAATTAATTCTAAAAGGGTTGACGGTGGATATGCAATGGAAGACATTTAAAGACTGCATGGATGAACTACAAAAATTGTTCATCCCAGTTTGGCAAAAGAATAAATCAGGGAAGGTAGTGCATCCGTGGATAACAAGGGAAATCAGGGATAGTATCAAAGCGAAGGATGATGCGTACAAATTAGCCAGAAAAAGCAGCATACCAGAGGACTGGGAGAAATTCAGAGACCAGCAGAGGAGGACAAAGGGCTTAATTAGGAAAGGAAAAATAGATTATGAAAGAAAACTGGCAGGGAACATAAAAACTAACTGCAAAAGTTTTTATAGATATGTGAAAAGAAAGAGATTAGTTAAAACAAATGTAGGTCCCTTGCAGTCAGAAACAGGTGAGTTGATCATGGGGAACAAGTATATGGCGGACCAATTGAATAACTACTTTGGTTCCGTCTTCACTAAGGAAGACATAAATAATCTGCCGGAAATAGCAGGGGACCGCGGGTCAAAGGAGTTGGAGGAATTGAGTGAAATCCAGGTTAGTCGGGAAGTGGTGTTGGGTAAATTGAATGGATTAAAGGCCGATAAATCCCCAGGGCCAGATAGGCTGCATCCCAGAGTACTTAAGGAAGTAGCTCCAGAAATATTGGATGCATTAGTAATAATCTTTCAAAACCCTTTAGATTCTGGAGTAGTTCCTGAGGATTGGCGGGTAGCAAACGTAACCCCACTTTTTAAGAAGGGAGGGAGAGAGAAAACGGGGAATTACAGACCAGTTAGTCTAACATCGGTAGTGGGGAAACTGCTAGAGTCAGCTATTAAAGATGGGATAGCAGCACATTTGGAAAGTGGTGAAATCATTGGACAAAGTCAGCATGGATTTACGAAAGGTAAATCATGTCTGACGAATCTTATAGAATTTTTCGAGGATGTAACTAGTAGCGTGGATAGGGGAGAACCAGTGGATGTGGTGTATCTAGACTTCCAGAAGGCTTTCGACAAGGTCCCACATAAGAGATTAGTATACAAACTTAAAGCACACGGCATTGGGGGTTCAGTATTGATGTGGATAGAGAACTGGCTGGCAAACAGGAAGCAAAGAGTAGGAGTAAACGGGTCCTTTTCACAATGGCGGGCAGTGACTAGTGGGGTACCGCAAGGCTCAGTGCTGGGACCCCAGCTATTTACAATATATATTAATGATTTGGACGAGGGAATTGAATGCAACATCTCCAAGTTTGCGGATGACACTAAGCTGGGGGGCAGTGTTAGCTGTGAGGAGGATGCTAGAAGGCTGCAAGGTGACTTGGATAGGCTGGGTGAGTGGGCTAATGCATAGCAGATGCAGTATAATGTGGATAAATGTGAGGTTATCCATTTTGGTGGCAAAAACAGGAAAGCAGACTTTTATCTAAATGGTGGCCGATTAGGAAAAGGGGAGATGCAGCGAGACCTGGGTGTCATGGTACACCAGTCATTGAAAGTAGGCATGCAGGTGCAGCAGGCAGTGAAGAAAGCGAATGGTATGTTAGCTTTCATAGCAAAATGATTTGAGTATAGGAGCAGGGAGGTTCTACTGCAGTTGTACAGGGTCTTGGTGAGACCACACCTGGAGTATTGCGTACAGTTTTGGTCTCCAAATCTGAGGAAGGACATTATTGCCATAGAGGGAGTGCAGAGAAGGTTCACCAGACTGATTCCTGGGATGTCAGGACTGTCTTATGAAGAAAGACTGGATAGACTTGGTTTATACTCTCTAGAATTTAGGAGATTGAGAGGGGATCTTATAGAAACTTACAAAATTCTTAATGGGTTGGACAGGCTAGATGCAGGAAGATTGTTCCCGATGTTTGGGAAGTCCAGGACAGGGGGTCACAGCTTAAGGATAAGGGGGAAATCCTTTAAAACTGAGATGAGAAAAACTTTTTTCACACAGAGAGTGGTGAATCTCTGGAACTCTCTGCCACAGAGGGTAGTTGAGGCCAGTTCATTGGCTATATTTAAGAGGGAGTTAGATGTGGCCCTTGTGGCTAAGGGAATCAGAGGGTATGGAGAGAAGGCAGGTACGGGATACTGAGTTGGATGATCAGCCATGATCATATTGAATGGCGGTGCAGGCTCGAAGGGCCGAATGGCCTACTCCTGCACCTAATTTCTATGTTTCTATAATCAATGCTCCAGAGAAAACAATCCAGGTTTGTCCAAACTCTCCTTATACCCAATAGCCTCTAATCTGGGCACATTCTGGCAAATATCTTCTGCACCCTCTCCGTAGACTTGACATCCTTCCTGTAATGCCACAACAAGAACTGCACACAATATTCGAAATGCAGCCTAACCAAAGACATACAAGCCGCAACATGAATTCCTGACTCTTATACTCAATGGCCCAACCTATAAAGGCAAGCATACCATGTGTCTTCTTTACCAATCTACTTGTGTTGCCCCTTTCATGGAGCTAGGACTTGGACCCTATGCTCCCTCTCTACATCAAAGCTCTTTAAGATTCTTAGCAACCTCACGAAGTGCAGCCCCTCACACTTGCTTGGATTAATCTCCATCTGCCATTTCTCCACACATTTCTCTATCTGATTTATACCCTGTTGTGCATTATGTCAGCAACACCATCAATTTAGGTGGCAACTGTGAACTTACTAACTCGTGTACATGTATCCCTGCAGAACTCCACTGGTCGCAGACCTCCAGCCAGAATAACACTCTTCCACCACAATGCTCTGCCTCCTACGAGTACATCAGTTCTGAATCCAGATGACCAAATCATTGTGAGTCCCATGCATTTTAGTCTTCGGGATTAGCCATCCACGAGGGACTTTATTAAATGCCTAAGCAGAATCTTAACATTAGCAGTTTTGCAGCATCTTAATAGAAGCTTTTCTTCCTACTAGCAGCTGATAAAATTGACACATTTCTCTCCCCAAGAGGACTGCAAAGAGATCAATGTTCAACTACAGACAAATTAAAGGGATATGAAATTAATGTAGGAGAGCAGAACCAAGATAAAAGATCAATCAAATCATAGTGAACAGCAGATCAGGAGGTGAATGGCCGACCTATTTCATTATTGAATAGATTATTGTCTTATTGTCTTGAATTCTTGCCGTGTGTACTGAGGTACAATGAAAAGATTTGCTTTGCATGATATCCAATCAAATCAGAAAATACTCCACATAAATAAAATTGAGCCAAACTCAAGTACAATAGAGCAAAGGGGAAGATACAAAATGCAAAACATAGTTCTCAGCATCTATAGCACAGCTGTTCCAGAGACAATGTCCAATGTTTGCAATGGGGTAGAGGTGAATCAGACAGTACCCTGGTAACCGAAAACAGCGTTTTTCTCGTGATTTCGATCAGTGGTATGTTTTTCACTTGCTATGGAAAGTAGACTTCCCCAGACTCTGCAACCACTTCTGCATTTAGGCAGAATCTGCTGAGTCATTCCATTTACACTCATCCTTATTATTCGCAATGGGAATAAGGCTGCGATGACAGAGTGGTAAACTCTTCCATTGACAGAATAACTTCTACGACAGTTTCTGTTCTTTACAAATGTAGCCATATCTCTGACCGCAGTTCCAGTACTCAGCTCCAACCACACACATGGCCAACAATTGAAGTTAACAATTGTCGCATGACAGCCGAACATATTAAGGATTCAATGTACCAAAGGCAATAAAATTCAATTTAGTTTGAAATAAGCAAACTCCAATAAATTGCTCTAAAATTAGTCCGTGATTCAACATTAACGATTCAGTTTTTCAAAACTTACACTCATAACTTGGGTTTGCAGAGCAGCTGGGTTGTCATAACAGAAATAGCTACCTGTAACAGAGAAAAAAGGTGATGAATGCACGACCAGTGACGAGAAAATACATTACTCCCTGGTCTCCAAAATACCCCAGGAGCAGACTTCCTCTACTTTCATTCACACATTAATGGCAACCTTCAGTATTTTCCACAGTAACAGCCTTTCTTGTACATTAGCAGCATCAGTGCCAAAATAACTATGCTGGATTTATGCTTTCACAATACTGCAAGTCACCCAATTGAGGGATACCACATATTTCGGTTACATTGTCATTTACTGTTGATTAAAAAAAGGAGATGCCCCACGAGAGGGGAACAGGGGACATGTCGGGAGGGGCGTAGACACAAAATGCTGGCGTAACTCAGCGGGGCAGGCAGCATCTCTGGATAGAAGGAATAGGTGACGTTTGAGGACGAGAGCCTTCAGACTTTATTGCAGACTTCTGACAGGTCTGAAGAAGGGTCTCGACCCCGAAACGTCACCTGTTCCTTCCCTCCAGAGATGCTGCCTGTCCCGGTGAGTATTACCCCAGCATTTTGTATCTATCCTCGGTGTAAATCAACATCTGCATTATCTTGTTCAAAAGGGAACTGCAGATGCTGGAATATCGAAGGTACACAAAATTGCTGGGGAAACTCAGCGGGTGCAGCAGCATCTATGGAGCGAAGGAAATAGGCGACGTTTCGGGCCGAAGACACATCTGCATTATTATCTTCCTACACATGCCTGGAGAGGTCCCGGGGATCAGCCAGGGAGGTGCCCCAGGAGAGGGCTTTCTTCCCAATAACCCTTTCTGGCTTAATCCCTTCCTGCACCACCTCCAGTTTAAATTCCATTTGGAATATTTTGGAGGACCAAGAAGAAACCAAGGGGACAACATGTCATGAGGGGAGGGGAGGGGAGGGGGGGATCGAACCGGCTGCTCTGTCTCTCTGTGCGGACTCACCGAAACCCAGGAAACACATGAGGACGAGCACCACGATTCGGTGAGGCCATCGCCGCGGGTCGCACAAGGCGGAGGCGACGCGGCCGCAACAGGAGGCCGGACTGTCAGGCGGGCGGCGGTCGTGTTCGCGCAGCAGAGCTTCTCTCTCCTCCTCGTCGGCCATCGCTCGCTCGCTCCCCGTCCCCGCCGCCGCCGCCGCCGCCGCCGCCACTCACGTGACCAGGCGGCCCCACTTCCTGGAGACCGCTCGGCCACTTCCGGCGCCGCGGGGGGGGGGGGGGCGACATCAGGACAGTAGCCCAAACGCAGATGATGCACTTTGGTAAAAGGAATCTTTAAAAAAGCAGCAGCCCGTTATCTAAATGGAAAAAAAGATTGAAACTGCAGATGAGTGAAGTACAAAAGGATTCTTGTACGCAAGTTACACATGTACAGATAGAACGCCAGGTGCTGGTTGTTTGTTTGAACCAAAGACAGGCACAAAAATGCTGGAGTAACTTCACAGGGATATATGGGCCAAACACAGGTAGTTGGAATTAGCGTGGATGGAGAATATTGCCTGGCATAGCCAAGTTAAGCCAAAGGGCCGGTTTACAATGTGACTCAATAAATTTAAAAAAAAATCCGTAAATTAATAATCACCATACTAGTGCAAATAAAAACACCCAAAGTCCGAAGTTAGAGCAGTTCATAGTTGAGGTTAATGTTGTGCAGTGTTTAAGACCTCAAGGTTGTTGGGATGAAGCGATCGAACCTGGAGGTCATGGTTTTAAGGCACCTGTACCTTCGTGCACCTGGTAGGAGTGAAATGAAAGCATGACCAAGGTGATGTGGGTCTTCGATGATACTGGTATTTGTCAGCTAGATGGCAGCATTTAGTGACTATTACAGTTTGACCAGAGGTGCTGTTGTGTTGGAAAGCAGGATTTTATTCTCATTCCTTTGCTATATCCAGTGCCGTAAGCAATTTATCGACCTCGTGTGGATTGAATACAATTGGCCAGATTTTAAAATAGGTAAAGATATCGGGGGAAAGTTGAGATAGATCATCTCTTTAACATTTCCAGCTGAAGCAAGTGCCTTCTCTTTAGCATTTGTTGCTGGACCCAGCCACCAGTGAGGATGGAGATCATCTTGGAGCAGGCTCCACTTTTCAACTGCCTAATCGACACCACCATTCACCACATTCTGGATGAGGCAGGAATGCAGCACTTCAAACTGATCAGTTAACTTTGTCTCTGCTCAGCACATAACCAGTGGTTTGAAACAAGATTTATTCTGAATCAAGGTTCTCTGGTATTACAAGTCCTAACACACAACTGACCACAACGGTGGTCCTCAATCGACTGGCGGGCTGAGCCCAGAAACCGCGCGAAAACCCGACCCCTCCCAGAGTCACGTGTGCGCGGTTTCCGACCGCAGGGTTTCACGCTGGCACTCACCAGCAAAGATCATCTATGATCTTTGCTCACCAGCAGGTGCCACTACATGGCCCCCCCAGAACCCGAGGTACGGAAACGCACCTGGAGCCGAATAATACGGCCTGAACTCGTAGTCCTCGAACGCGGGATGGGCATAACAATAGGAACTGTCAGAACAGAGCCGGTGGGACACGAAAACCACGAACTAGGGGCGGGCGTAACAACGGGGACCGGCGAAACAGGGCCGGGAACATCAGGCAGGAGACGACCGAACGGCAGGCGGCCGGCCTCTACGCCGCTGTGTGGCCACCACCACTGGGCTGTCCTCGTCCACGTGACGAACCACGTGACGAACTCCCAGCCGCCCACGTCCAACGTGAATGTGGAGACTCCAGTCCTCAGCACCCTGTACAGCCCCTCATAAACCCGCTGCAGCGGCGAGCGGTGGGCGTCCCTTCGAAGGAAAACATAAGCACAATCCTGTAATGACACCGGCACATGCACCGAAACCGACCCATGTCTGGAGGTGGGGACGGGGACTAACTCACGCACCCACTCGCGAAGGTCGGCTAGCACCGCCGAAGCGGAAATCTCCTGATCACGGGTGGTGAGCAGGAAATCTCCTGGTACCTGTAAAGCCAAGCCATAGACGAGCTCAGCCGAGGAAGCGTCCAGGCCCTCCTTAGCCGGAGTTCTGGTGCCCAGGAGAACCCAGGGCAACTGGTCAACCCAATCGTGGCCGGTGAGTCGGGCCTTCAACGCCGACTTAAGGTGTTTATGGAACCGCTCGACCAACCCATTTGCCTCTGGGTGATAAGTGGTCGTCAGATGTAGGCGGGCGCCATAAAGCCGCGCTAAGCCTCACCACAGAGATGAAGTAAACTGCCCCACGGCCTGTGGTGATGTCAGACGGGACCCCAAAACGAGCTATCCAGTTGGACACAATAGCCCGAGCGCAACCTCCGTGGAGGTATCCGACCGGGATTGCCTCCGGCCACCTAGTGAACCTGTCAATTATAGTAAGCAGGTGCGTGGCACCACACAAACAACGGAGGGTCCGACAAGGTCTACATGGAGATGTAGGAACCTGCCATCAGGCACAGCGAAATCCTGCACGGGCGGCCGCACATGGCGCTGAACCTTCGAGGTCTGACACGGAATGCAAGCAAGGGCCCATAGGCCACTTGCTTCCGCAACCCATGCCAAACAAACTTGGAAGCTACCAGGGAAGATGTGGCGCGAATGGACAGGTGGGCTAAGCTATGGACTGTGTCGAAAATACATCGTCTCCAACTGGTCAGGATAACCGGCAAGGCTCTAGCCGTGGAGACATCACAGAGGACCTTGACACCAGCTGCGCCGCGAGGCATCTCGGCCAGCTCAAGGCCCGAATCAGAGGTGTGATAACTCGCCATGCCTGCATCGGCCCTCTAGGCCACTGCCAGCTCGGCGTAGTCGACGCCAAGGTCCAGAGCCGAAACTGAAGGGATGGCTGGACGGGACAACGCGTCGTGAATGTCAGTCGTGAATTCGGATATGTAGGCGAGGTGCCGCTGCTGCCTGGATCGACGAGCTTGCTCAACGTGAAAGTAAGCGGTTTGTGGTCCGTGAAGGCAGTGAAAGCTCGGCCCTCGAGGAAGTAACGGAAATGCTTGATCGCTAGGTAGAGCGCGAGGAGTTCCCTGTCGAATGCGCTGTACTTACACTCCGGAGGCCGAAGCTGCTGGCTGAAAAACACCAGTGGCAGCCAGCGGTCACCGACCTGCTGCTCCAGGACAGCACCCACAGCGACGTCCGAGGCGTCGACTGTGAGTGCCCTGGGAGCGGATGCCCTCGGGTGCACCAGCATGGTGGCGTTAGCCAGCGCAGCCTTAACACCTTCGAACACCGCACCGGCCTTGTTCGACCATACCAGGTCCCGCGGCTTACCCGCGAGGCACTGGAATAGTGGGCGCATGACCGCAGCGGCCGACGGCACGAACCGGTGGTAAAAATTCACATCCCTATAAACTCCTGAAGACCCTTGACAGTGAGCGGCCGAGGGAACTGGGGAATGGCGTCTACCTTCTCAGGTAGCGGCTCGGCGCCTTGAGGGGTAACCTTGTGTCCTAAGAAGGAGATGGACCGCAAGCCAAACTGGCACTTCGCAGGGTTAATCACCACGTAACCGCTCGAACAAAAGGCGAAGGTGACTAACGTGCTCCGTCTGCGAACTGCTGGCCACCAGGATGTCATCCAAATAAATGAAGACGAAAGGCAAACCCCGCCCGACCTGGTCCATGAGCCACTGGAACGCCTGAGCGGCGTTCTTTAGGCCGAACGGCGTTCGCAGCCATTCGAAAAGGCCAAACGGGGTGATGGTGGCTGTCTTGGGGACGTCGTCGGGGTGGACAGGGATCTGGTTATAACCGCGGACCAGGTCAACCTTCGAATAGAAGGTCATGTCCTCCTGGTGAGCCATAAAATCCTGAATATGGGTCACCGGGTACCGGTCTGCCGTGATTACCGCGTTAAGCCGCCTGTAAGGCCTGTAAGGCAAGACCTTCAACCCCCGGACGCTTTGGGAACCATATGGAGTGGGGAAGCCCAAGGGCTATCGGACCGCCGCACAATACCCATGTCTTCCATCAATTGGAATTGCGGGCAATGCGCAGCTTGTCCGGCGGGAGGCGAGCGTGCACCGGCGGACCCTCGGTAGGGATATAGTGCACCACACTGTGATGAGGCGCAGCCCCGTCGAAATGGGAAGTTAGTAGCTCAGGGAACTCGGACAGCAGAGCGGCGAAAGGCTCCTGGACCTCTGCGATGTCGTCGGGTTGCTGTTTGGGCGGAGGCGAGCTGTTCGGCGGGGCGGAGGTCTGACAACGGGACCATACGACCGCCACGCACATTGAAGAGAAGGGAAAATGCGCGCAAGAAATCCGCCCCCAAGATCGGCTGGACGACGTTAGCAACGATAAACTTCCACCTGTATGGGTGGGAGTCGAAGGTTAGGTTAAGGGTCCGCGTACTGTACGTTCGAATGTCACTCCCGTTAAGCGCCGAGAGGACGGGTCCTACCTTACTGACGCGGGTATCGCGGGCAGTCAGGGGAAGGATGCTGACGATGGCCCCGGAGTCCATCAGGAAATGGCGGCCAGAATGAAGGTCAAGGACGTAGAGGCGTTCGTTCGGGCCGATCGAGGTCGCCTCTATGGGCGATCGGCTGAGGCATTTCCCAGAAACGTGCAGGGGACTCGGCAGCGTCCGGCCTTCGCACCAAAACGGAGGTGGTAATAGCACCAACGGCGTCTAACACATTGCTCGGGCTGCTGCGATGGATCCTCAGAAGCGGCCAGTGACAGGCCTTCCTCGCGATGCCTCCTCGGCTGCACTCTGGCTGTGGCAGCCGGGTGGGTGAAGGCACAAATGTCCCGTCGCCCTGTGGTGCATAGCTCATCGGTCCTATTGGCGAGCTGTTGGGGATAGCTGAAGTCCGCTCCCGCAAGCATTAGACGGACATTGTCAGGCATCTGCTCCAGGAAGGCCTGTTCGAAAAGCAGGTACGGTCGATGTCCGTACATTAGAGCCAGCATCTTGGCCATTATGGTGGAAGGCCTCGATCACCAATCCCACCCATGTGTAGGATCTTCGCCGCCCGATCTCGATGGATGAGCCCGAAAGTGTGTAGCAACAGGGCCTTGAGACCCTGGTACTTGGCTGCCACCGGTGGATCTCTCAGGTACGGCAGCAACCTCGAGGCTAACTCCTGCGGCAGGGCTCCCACCACGTGGAAATACCTGGTCTCGTCGGCGATGATGTGGTGCAGGTGGAACTGTGCCTCCACGTGAGCGAACCAGACCTGGGGCTGATCGGGCCAAAAAGGGGGCAGCCGGAGGCTGGGAAAGTCCTTCTGGGTGTCGGCCGCCTCAACGGGAAAATATTCTTCTTGCATGTACTTCACTAAGGAAGACATAAATAATCTGCCGGAAATAGCAGGGGACCGCGGGTCAAATGAGGAACTGAGTGAAATCCAGGTTAGCCGGGAAGTAGTGTTAGGTAAATTGAATGGATTAAAGGCCGATAAATCCCCAGGGCCAGATAGGCTGCATCCCAGAGTTCTTAAGGAAGTAGCTCCAGAAATAGTGGATGCATTAGTGATAATTTTTCAAAACTCTTTAGATTCTGGAGTAGTTCCTGAGGATTGGCGGGTAGCTAATGTAACCCAATTTTTAAAAAGGGAGGGAGAGAGAAAACGTGGAATTACAGAGCAGTTAATCTAACATCGGTAGTGGGGAAACTAGTCAGTTATTAAAGATGGGATAGCAGCACATTTGGAAAGTGGTGAAATCATTGGACAAAGTCAACATGGATTTACGAAAGGTAAATCATGTCTGACGAATCTTATAGAATTTTTCGAGGATGTAACTAGTAGAGTGGATAAGGGAGAACCAGTGGATGTGTTATATCTAGACTCTCAGAAGGCTTTCGACAAGGTCCGACATAAGAGATTAGTATATAAACTTAAAGCACACGGTATTGGGGGTTCAGTATTGATGTGGATAGAGAACTGGCTGGCAAACAGGAAGCAAAGAGTAGGAGTAAACAGGTCCTTTTCAGAATGGCAGGCAGTGACAAGTGGGGTACCGCAAGGCTCAGTGCTGGGACTCCAGCTATTTACAATATATATTAATGATTTGGACGAGGGAATTGAATGCAACATTTCCAAGTTTGCGGATGACACTAAGCTGGGGGGCAGTGTTAGCTGTGAGGAGGATGCTAGGAGGCTGCAAGGTGACTTGGATAGGCTGGGTGAGTGGGCTAATGCATAGCAGATGCAGTATAATGTGGATAAATGTGAGGTTATCCACTTTGGTGGCAAAAACAGGAAAGTAGACTATTATCTAAATGGTGGCCGATTCGGAAAAGGGGAGATGCAATGAGACCTGGGTGTCATGGTGCACCAGTCATTGAAAGTAGGCATGCAGGTGCAGCAGGCAGTGAAGAAAGCGAATGGTATGTTAGCATTCATAGCAAAAGGATTTGAGTATAGGAGCAGGGAGGTTCTATTGCAGTTGTACAGGGTCTTGGTGAGACCACACCTGGAGTATTGTGTACAGTTTTGGTCTCCAAATCTGAGGAAGGACATTATTGCCATAGAGGGAGTGCAGAGAAGGTTCACCAGACTGATTCCTGGGATGTCAGGACTTTCATATGAGGAAAGACTGGATAGACTCGGCTTGTACTCGCTAGAATTTAGGAGATTGAGGGGGGATCTTATAGAAACTAAATGCAGGAAGATTATTCCCAATGTTGGGGAAGTCCAGGACAAGGGGTCACAGCTTAAGGATAGAGGGGAAATCCTTTAGGACCGAGATGAGAAAAACATTTTTCACACAGAGAGTGGTGAATCTCTGGAACTCTGCCACAGAAGGTAGTTGAGGCCAGTTCATTGGCTATATTTAAGAGGGAGTTAGATGTGGCCCTTGTGGATAAAGGGATCAGGGGGTATGGAGAGAAGGCAGGTGCAGAAGGCCATTCGGCACTTCGAGCCAGCACTGTCATCATGGGTAATCATCCACAATCAGTACCCCGTTCCTGCCTTATCCCCATATCCATTGACCGCTATCTTTAATAGTTCTTTCTAACTCTCGCTTGAAAGCATCCAGAGAATTGGCCTCCACTGCCTTCTGCGGCAGTCACAACTCTGTGAATCTGTGGAATTTTGTCTCAACTTTGTCTCGAGTTATTTTTTTAATGTTGCAGAATTTTTCAACGTATTTAAATATGCTTGCTCCTTTGGTTAGGTTTGAATGCACCATTATTCCAGTTCATTGGTGGATGTGGTACAAGCTTTGCCAAAAGTTTTACAAATCGATTAAATTAAGTAGAGAAGAGTTTCTCTTGGTTTTATTTAGGGAAAGGGAATAAGCAAAACAGTGATTGCTAAATTGTTTCAATGTACATGAAGGATAACTTTGCACGTTTTGCTTTTGATGTGATGCAAAAGAAGCTTGTACAAGCTTAGAAACAATTCATTTATCTCAAGATCAAATGGTAATCTTTCAGTGGTAAGAAAGGAACAAACAGCATTTACAAGCTTCATTTGGTGACATTCTATTAATAAACATAACTTTGACAATCTCTTAAATTACCTGTTGCTGAGGTTCATTCTGATAAATGATTGGGCACCCTCCTCCTCTCTCTCTGTTATGGGCAAAGTTATTCAATTTTTAATGCCAATTTCTCTATACCTTTAATGATGGCACTGTAAAATTAGCTGCGTGAGTAATATTACCTTTTCAGATTTTTTATGGTCCACTTTGTATGAATTTACATGCTGATATAGTTGTCTTGTGATCCTATGCAGGAAAAAAAACAAGCCATTGCGACCTTCATAATTGTAAAACCATTATTTGAAATTGATGGCAGCTTTACTGTTGCTAATATTATGGATTGGGAAATGAATTTACGTACATTATGTATGCTTCATTGAACCTGGACTGATTATTATTAGACTTTACAGTTACAAGGATAATTGTTGAACTGTAATTACCTTCCATTTTATAGATAACATTTTTGAATCTGTAAAGCTTTTGGGTATCTGCATGGTAGTTGTCATAGTTTGGAATTTTCTCTATTAAAAATATTTGTGATTTTTAATATCCACCTGATTTTAACAGTAGTTTTTATCCTGATAAAACAGATGTGTTTGCAGCTTATCTACATTCGTTATTTTTTTTTAATGCATCTATTGAATGCAGTTGTTTTGAATTTGCATAAACCTGAGAATTCACTATCTTGGTAGTGACAGCAACAATCTAACTTTGTGCAGAGTCTTTAACAGTTTTCCAATACATTTCACAAAGGATTAAGAGGAAAGATTTAGGGTGGATGAAGATGGTTAAAAGCTTTGCCAGTAAGTGAAGAGGGTTGGAAAAATTGTTGTTGAATAGTAGGATGCAGGTTGTGATAGTCGCAGCAGATCGCCGAAAAATTTCAAAATGTTGAAAATCCAGCGTCGACCAGCAAAAGGTACAACTCTTTGTGCAACTACTCGACATGTCGCGGGGTGACGCCTGTTTGGTCGTGAGTAGTCGCCCAAAGAGTCGTATCTTTTTCTGGTAGCCGCTGGATTTTCAACATTTTTAAAATTTTCGCCCACCTGCTGCGACTATGACGGGTGCGAGCAAGTCGCCAAAAAAATTTGCGTAAGTAGGACAGGCCCTTTAAGCTAACTTCAATGAAGGAGTATGTTCAGGTTCATACCTTTGTATGGCATCTATTCTGTTCTCTAGCTGTGTTGTTTTGTGAATTTGACCAGTTTCGCATAATAATAGATGTAATTGCAATGTAAATCATACTAATTTTTTTCTTTAGTAGTCAGTAATGCCAGAATTTGTCTTTGACCTTTGTGTATCTTCGGTGTAAACCAGCATCTGCAGTTCCTTCCTATACTTATGGAAGGTTCAGTATGATGCTTTAAAGAAGCCGTAGATAATATTTAACCATTTAATTTTCTATGGAATATCAGACGAGAAAGAGAATATAATTGTCCATGAGTAATGGGAAAGCCTAAAGTTGCCTTAAGGGGAACCATCGCTGCAGTGATTCAAGAAAATAGTTCATCCAAGTTTAGGTGAGGATGAATATAGAAGTATTGTTTTGGCAGTAATATCCATGTTTTGTTCAAAAACATAAATTCTGACACAAATGGGCAAAAGTTTGCTTGTAAAATTAACTAGAAAATGTTATCTGGACCCTCCGAGTCTCTGCAGTCCAAACCCTTTGAGTCTTTATGTTCCTATTCACAGTTGCACTCGAATGTGTGGAAACAATTTTATCTTTTGCTGCTATCTTATGACTATTTCTAGTTAGTGAAGGAATCTGAAGTTGAGTATTTGCAGCATTGGGTGGGTGAAATTGAGGGTACTGCATGGAAGAAATTCTTAAATGTGAACTTGGTTCACCGAAATGTATTAATTCTTAATCTAAACGTTACCTAATCCTCTGCCTTCCCACTCATCTTTGCTACGTTGTTCTTCTTTTATTTTTATACTGTCCCTGACGTCCTTTGTCAGCCACGGTCGCCCCTTACACCTTTTGGAATCTTTCTTCCTCTTTGGAAAGAACTGATCCTGCACCTTCTGTATTATTCTCAGAAATACCTGCCATTGTTGTTCCACTGTCATCTCTGCTAAGGTATCTTTCCAGTTAACTTTGGCCAGCTCCTCACTCATGGCTCCATAGTCCCCTTTGTTCTACTGTAATACTGACACCTCCGATTTACCTTTCTCGCTCTGCAATTGTAGATTAAACTTGACCATATTATGGTCACTACCTCCTAATGGCTCTTTAACCTCAAGTTCCTTTATCAAATCCGGTCCATTACATAACACTAAATCCAGAATTGCCTTCTCCCTGGTAGGCTCCAATAAAAGCTGCTTTAAGAATCCATCACGGAGGCACTCCAGAAACTCCCTTTTGTGATGGGGAAATTCAAAAAATACTCAATTTAAATTTTTTTTGGTGCCTTCTGGTGGCATGAAATGAAAGTACAGCACATAACTGAAAAATTAAATACCCTAACTCTTTGCATTAGGCTGAGCAGCACAACTTCTATATCTTGTACTAAAATGGTGAAGCAAACATACTGAAATGAAGATACACAAAATTATGGTAATTTAGCGGGTCAGACAGCATTTCTGGAGAATATGGACCTGCTGAGTAACTAGCGTTTTGTGTCTTTCTTTGGTAAACAAGCATCCTTGGTACTACATTCCTCAAAATAACATTAGTCAGCAATCTTCATGAATAAACATAATCCCTACAGTGCTGCGGGTCTATAAATTAATTTATGACAACGCTCTAATGGAAAAAACTCCTTCTGCAATTGAAAGGTCATAAATTAAAAGTTTAAACACTTGGCTAGACAATTATTCTGTTATATTGCATATTCTACACTGAAGAAAAATATACTGTCAATGTATAAGATAGCTGGCAAATTTGTAAGCAGCGTTGCACACAGCTGGGAACTATGGTTGTGCAGGTTTAAATTTGAGTTCCCAAGATGATGTGGATTATTGAATGAAACTAAATCGTTTACACTGACAACATCACGGATAATGAAATGGAAAGAAATGACACTGTTATGATTGATGTTCTTGCACTCTCACACTGACTTAGCTGGTTTAAAGAGATTTTGTGTGAACATAATAGATGCAGCTACATTATAATTTTTATTTATGTATATTACTAATGAAAATCCCTTTCTCCTCTAGTCAACAGAATCAGAATTTTCTGTCAAGAGCAATATAACAAGTGCTCATTACACATGCCTGGGATTTTCTATGGAATTTAATGTAAATTAACGACACAATAGGGAGTGGTGATTCCACAAGGGATCATGGAACCACATAATCAAATCCAACCATGCACCTGCTTTGTGTAGGAAGGAACTGCAGGTGCTGGTTTAAACCTAAGATAGACACAAAAACCTGGAGAAACAGCAGGTCAGACAGCATCACTAGAGAAAAGGAATAGGTGACGTTTCAGGTTGAAAAACATTTTGGGTCTGAAAAATGGTCTCGACCCGAAACGTCACACATTCCTTTTCTCCAGAGATGCTGTTTGACCCGCTGAGTTACTCCAACGTTTTGTGTCTATGCACCTGCTTTAGCAGACTGAAAAATTAAGTTAACAAACACCAATTCTGAAACAAGAAATGTAGAAATCGTACGATCATTGTCAACTTTTGGTTCGGAAAAAAAGGAGGGATTAGAAATAAAAAAAGCATAGAAACTTTGAAAACTAAACCAATCAACAATAAAAACTTCCAGGAATTAGATTGCACAAAGCAGCTTAATCCCCGCTTATAAAACTATACAACTTGAGAGTGGATAGTCTTCTATTCTACTCTCAACCATAGAATTTCATTGTGTTCATGGCTTGGAACAGACTGTACACAGACCGATTTCTTGATTTAAAGCTCAGAAATAGCAATTCAACTGCAATATCTCTCCTGAAACAGCTGCAGCCCAACATTCAAGGTAGATATGAAACGCTGCACTATGATTGTTTACTTCAGCTGGTCCTTCGGGGTCAAGGAAAGAGCGTTCACGTCACGGCCCTGTTTCCACCAATCTTTCCACCACCACGCACAAGAAGCGCACGACAAACACCATTGCGCAGATGCCGAGAAGTGTGTTCAGCTCCTGCTGAACAACTTCTAATTTTGTATGTGGACTCGATAGGAAGAAGCTGGTCCTTCAACTTTATCCACAGGAAAATGTTCAAACCATCACAGATAAGGAAGTGTTCATGTATAAGAAAATACATCATTAGAAAATATTTTCAATCAATGAAAAAGGAAATATTAAAACATTGACAGTTTCTAAACTATCTATTTTAACAATTAAATGTCGTTTAAATAGAATAAACCAAGTCTATTAAGTTCAAAGGATATCAAATACAATATAAACCAATGATGAGGGGGCTTAGACCTGAAAGGTTAACCATTTCTCTTTCTACAGATGTGATTGTCCTATTGAGTGTTTGTAGCAATTTTGTTTTAACACAAGTGAAAAGTAAAATAATGGTCAAATAAAACTCCCACTACTTAATATGCTTAGCTTTAAATGACTTATAATAGCAACAAATATTTCAAGTTTCGATCAGAAAAGAAGAAAAAGTTATTTGTTTATGTTTTCATGTCACTTGATCTCAATTGTAGTTGGGTTTTTGGTTTGGGGTTATATCCTCCACAAAGGGCAAAGATTTACAGAATAAAATTTCGCTGATGTGGAGTAAATAATATGATTTAACAAAGAAAGCTTTCTGCAAATCACAATCAATTTGCTCTAATGTGTCATGTCAGTATTTTCAACTATTCTGAGCTTCCATTATAATCAAAGGAAATACAGGTAAGAAACTCGCTTCCAATTAACAAAAATGGGAATGGTTAAGTAGCCCAGTACCTTCTATGTACTTAGGGGGAACTGATAAGAGAATATGAATCAAATAAATCTTGGAATTTTAAAACTAAAATAGATCATGCTTAAAATACTCAGCAGATACTAGAATTCTGAAAGAAAAACACAAAATTCTGAATTTCTCTCTCCACAGAAGCTGCCTGAGTGTTATATCACCATTTTCTATTTTTAAAATCCACTTTCACAAGATTGATTTAATGTTTTGCTATGGTATCCCACCTTTGATTATGCCAGCATATTTAAAAGATCAAAATCTTTAAGAAAAAACTGTACAGAAAATATTAAAACAGAATGTGGTAAATAATTTAAATAAATAGCACAAGATTGCATAACTAAAACATAAGTACTAAAACTTCATACTTCTTCCTCTTCAAAAAAAGTGGGGGTTGCACTTTTTGATGAATGTGGTACCCTGTTAACTTATCACAAAAAGTCAGGACTTATTAGATTTGTTCAATGCAATTTTGAACAGTGAAAATTAACCATCAAATACTATTTTTATAAAGACCATAATTGGAAAAAATTGAAGACAGTATTTTGTACTTTAATAGATAAGGAAATACTTTAGGAAATATAACAAATAAGGATTGTCTTCAAAAGAGAAAATAAAAACAGCAGAGGTTTTTCCCAATTATTCAAGAGTTTTCCAGACAACACATTTTTCAAAAAGGCATTTGATTTATGTCTATTGTAATTTCTAAAACAGTAGATTTTTTCAAACATAAGAGACTGGATGCTGGAATTTTGAGCAAAACACAAACAGCTGGAGGAACTCAGTGAAGCAGTTTCCAAGCAGCTTCAATGGAGGATCCTGACCCCAAACATTGTCTGTCCATTTCCACCCACACTGTCTTGTCCTCTGGGTTTCTCTAGCAGTTTATTTTTGCAGTGGATTTCAGAGGTATAGCATGAATTGTCCATGCATTATAATCTGGTAATCAGACTCCTTCAAAAATAGGTTGATTTGATAAATGGAAAGTGACACTGTGTTCTGCTACTTCTTGAGATGCATTGATGACTTGTGAAGTGATGCCAACATTCTTGAAAAATTAACTGATAATTACAGGACATTCAGTTCTTGACTTTGCCTTTTTTAGCTGGCAGTTGACCTGTTGCCTCGAGGTATTTATTGACCAGCTCTTCTTGTACACTGGGCAGACACGGCTGGTATCTGCTATAGTCCATAGTGTATTCACCTTTACCCTGAAAAAAAATCAAAACATAGTTAACAAAGCTTGCTATGCCCTTTTAAGTACTCATCCATTTCCTTACATTTGTCTCATTAGTTCAAAGACTTTAATACACTTGTTCAATTACACTTGTTCAATTTATTTTCAATATGAAAAGATAAAATAAAGTCTAAATATTTTCTTATCCACTGATAGGTAATCTCTTGGCGCCTTCAATCTTAATGTTACTTGAAAGAAACGGGTGAATGATCGACCATGTTGGAGAAAATAAATGAAATTCCGAATCAAAAAAATTCATCCCTTTCGTTATCTACCTCTGTGCAAGACCGGAGTTCTGAGGCGTATCCAAACATGTCGTTCAGTGGTACCTGTAAAGTAAAGATAAGTATTTTACATCCTGGACCATACAAAAACCAACACAATATTATTTTCCCTTATTCAATTGATATTGGTTGTTTTATAACTTCACAAAAAGAAATCATACAAATTGAAAGAAAAATAGACATTTTGATAACACTATCGTTAAAGTATGTACAAAGTTGCTTATAGAATTTGGTTCTCGGTGATAGGATTTACTGTTCTACAGTATACCGTGTTGCACCCCAATAAACGTGGTTCTTTCTTTATGATGCATTTAGTGCTTTTCCATCAAATGTGCCTGGAAATTTATACACCTTTTTTGTTATTGTCTCCAATTTTTTGTAAACAGCTGGGATATTTATATTTTTACCCTATGCTACATGTGATGAGAAATATACAAATATTGCTACCAAATAAACAGGTACCTTTTATCCCAGAATACTTTAAAATCACTTTCCAGAATTAGGATATTTTACTAATCCATTATTTCTTGAAAACATTTTTTCATACCCATGAACAGTGATTATAAGAGGAAAATATCTTTAATATGAATGAAGATATTATGAATAAATTAAACCATGGTCGCTCAACAGTGAAATTGGACATATTTTATACACAAAACGCACGCAATGTATAACACGTACATCAGCATAAATTGTGATGTATCCCTCTGCTCCATCCTGGTCAGTGATAACACCATGACGACGATTAATTCCACCGATGACAATTCCCTGAAATTCATTCGGAGCCACCACTTCCACTGACATAATGGGTTCCAGAATAATCAAACTTGTCTTCTCCATAACTGAAGAACAGAATCAAATGGAGAGGAGTTAGTACTGTATTTTTTGGTCAGCAGGAATGAAGGGTTGTCTTGAGATAACTGATGGGAGTAGGACCGCGTCTACATGCATTGGAGTTTGAAGGATAGCTGTAATCTCCAAAACAAATAAAATCTGGGGCAAGACTGACATGGAGATGGTGAAAACCTGTTCCCTCTGCCAGAGAATCAAAAGAGCCTCAGATAGCGTAAAGCGGGAGCAAATGCACCCACTTGCCTCCTAAGCTTGCTCCACCATTTAGTCAGATCAGGTTGGATATGATCTTTAGCCTCAACGCCACCTTCCTTTGTGATCCCATTTTTAATAATTCCCTCACTGTACAAAAATCTGCCCGTCTTGAATATACCTAATGATTAAGCATTCTCAATTCTGTGGTTAATTTCTACCCTCTGATAAAGGAATGCTCCCCTCCAGAGCTGCCTTAAGTGCACAACCTCTTATTCTGTTCTACAATTCTGGATTCTGCCATCCTCACAGCTTCTTGGAATCTTGCATTTCAATACATTCACTTCTCCTTCTCCACTTCAGTGTAAGAGTCAATTCATCTTTTTATTAATACTATGTACAGCATGAGTCTATTTCCTAAAATCACTAGACCGAGTAGAATTACTTCCCATTGCGCTACACTCATTGATAATATATTTAATAATGATGTGGAAAATAAAATAGTAAGTGGATTATTAATTAATGATATTAATGATATAAGTGACCATCTGCCAGTTTTTATAGTTTATGATAATATCCACAGGAACAACAAACCAAACAAATTAATAGAATATAGACGAGTGAGATCGGAGGAAGCTATCAATGCACTAAAAAAGGATCTATTGGCACAAAACTGGGATATAATATACCAAAAAAGAGACATTGATAGTGCTTATGAAACATTTATTGCAATATTTAAGTCATTATATGATAAAAATTGTCCAATTAAAGAATATAATAGAAAATCAAAATATACTAAATGTCCATGGATTACAAAGGGATTACAAAATGCTTGTAAAAAAAAAAAATGCCCTATACAGAGATTTTATAAGAGAGAGAACTAAAGATACAGAAAATAAATATAAAAAGTATAAAAATAAATTAACTTACATCATAAGAGAAAGCAAGAAAGATTATTATAAGAAGAAATTAGATGACAATAAAGACAATATAAAAAGAATATGGAGCATACTTAATAGCATTATCAGAAATGGTCCGGGGAGAACAAATTACCCGAAGTATTTTATTGATAAGGATAAGGAAAATTACAATATGGAAGATATAGCTAATAGTTTTAATAATTTTTTTGTAAATATTGGACCAGACCTGGCTAAACAAATCCCCGATTCAGGGACATCTGGAGAAACTCCTGAGAATTTAGTGGAGAGAAATCCCTGCTCTATGTTTCTTACGGCAGTAGAAGAAAAAGAACTGTTGGATATTGTCAAAACATGTAAAAATAAAAAGTCTACCGATTTCAACGACATTGACATGTCGCTAGTTAAGATGGTCATTGAGGGGATCTCCAAACCTTTAACATTCATCTGTAATTTATCCTTCCAAACCGGTACTTTCCCAATTCAAATGAAAATAGCAAAAATAATACCAATATACAAAACTGGGAACAAGCATCATTTTACAAACTATAGACCTGTTTCCTTACTCCCACAATTTTCCAAAATATTAGAAAAAATGTTTAATAATAGATTAGACAAATTTGTAGAAAAGAATAAATTAATCACAGAAAGTCAATATGGATTCAGAACAAATAGATCAACATCACTTGCAATACTAGAATTAATTGAAGACATCACAAACGCCATTGATAAGAAATTATATGCAGCTGGGATATTTATTGACATAAAAAAAGCATTTGATACAATTAATCATGATATTTTATTTAAAAAATTGGAGAGGTATGGAATTAGAGGAATAGTACTGGACTGGATTAAAAGCTACTTAAGGAACAGGCAACAGTTTGTAAATCTGGGTAGTCATAATTCTACATGCTTGGACATTGTGTGTGGTGTACCACAGGGGTCAGTGCTGGGCCCAAAATTATTTATCATGTACATAAATGATATTTGTAATGTGTCCAATGTCTTGAGGCTGGTTTTGTTTGCAGATGATACAAATATTTTTTGTTCTGGGGAAAATTTAAAACAGCTATTGGATAAAATAATAAAAGAAATGGGTAAATTGAAAATATGGTTTGATAGGAATAAAATTTCATTAAATCTGAGTAAAACTAAAATAATGTTATTTGGTAATTGTAGAATAAATACACTAGTAAGTATAAAGATAAATGGGGTGGAAGTTGAAAGAGTGCATGAAAATAAATTTCTTGGGGTTATAATTGACGATAAAATAAGCTGGAAATCACATATTAAACATGTAAAATTAAAATTGTCAAAAAGTATTTCTGTATTATACAAAGCCAAGCAAGCTCTGGATTACAAATCACTCCGTATTCTTTATTGTTCATTGATTTTACCCTACTTAAATTATTGTGCAGAAGTCTGGGGTAATAACTATAAAAATTCGATACACTCATTAACCATGATGCAAAAAAGAGCAATTCGTATTATCCATAATGCTAAGTATCTGGGTCATACGAATCCATTATTTTTAGAGTCAAAATTATTAAAATTAGAAGATTTGGTTACATTCAAAACAGCTCAGATAATGTTTAGGGCCAAAAATAAAAATTTACCTGGACACATTCAAAAATTATTTAACGAGCGTGTGGGGGGTTACAATTTAAGAGGAATATTTAACTTTAAGAAACAAAAAGTCCGTACGACTAGAAAAACCTTTTGTATTTCGGTTTGTGGAGTAGGAGTGTGGAATAAATTGAACGGGGAATTGAAGCAATGCACAAACATGAATCATTTTAAAATGATATATAAAAAAATAATTCTCAAGGGGTACAGGGATGGAGGGGATGGTTGACAAGTGGGGGTTAGTGTTTATCTATTGCTTTACTATTGTTTACTTATATTTGGGTACTTCAGTTATGAAGTTTGTATGTACATAATAGTTGTATGTATATATATGTCTGTAGGTATTACGGGAAATTGCCTAGGGTAGTATTATTATTAGTAATGAATTGATTTTTAAATATGGTAGAAGTGTTGGGGAAAAGGGGTGAGATTAAGTTATTCTTCTTCTCACTCCTTTTCGAGCTTGTACAGACACAGAGTTGGACATTGGAACTTTGATTTTGTTCTTCTCATTGCTTTGTAAATATTGATTGTAATGTCCAATTGTTTGATAATTTCGATTTTGTTAATATTAATGTCGTTAATGTCTTTACTTGTTCGGAATAAATAAATAAATAAATAAATAAATAAATCTTCATTCCTCATAAAATTATCCCCTCATTCAGAAACTTTCACTACATCATCTCCAAGACAAGCATGCCGTTACTTATTTCTTTAGTCCAGAGGACTATAGATGCCCAGCCAATATATTCAAAGCTGAGATCAATACCAAAGGGGATGAAAGGAAGTTAAGAACTTGGGGTGAAAGTTCCCCAAATGAAAAATATACTATCATTTGCGGAAACTGTTTTATGGAAAAAAAAAAAATTTCAGTTTTGACATTACCAGGGGGCCAAAGTTCCATTTATAAACTTACAGAAACATACAATGTCATTTTTATCTTATTTTATCCATGTTATATTATTGCTGAGGTGACCAGTTGTCTTGACAAACACATTTCATTGTACCGTTGACCCTGTGTTAACCTACATATGACAAATAAAACTTAAACTTAACAAAACTAAATTAATGTTTGATGAAAGGATGAAATGGGGGTAGGGTGGAGGACATTGAGAATAATGCTAGTTGATTTCATTTTATTTCTGATTTTCTGTGTACTTTACAGACCCTGTTTAACTGCACCCTCTCCGGCTCTGATGAAAGATATTTCATTGGAATCCACCATGTGATTAGCTCCATCTTCCAACACAAATCGCACCCCAGAGATTCTATGAGCTGTCAGCGGACCCTTTTCACAGGCTTCATGGAAACCCTGCCAAAACAACATGCAGCGTTATGACATCTACAACATGTAAAAAAGGTCTAAAAGGTAAGATCTAAATGTTTTCCTGCAATTTTGCAAGTTAACTGTTATACCCAACACAGAAATTAGAATAATATAATAATAATAATAATAATAATAAATTTTATTTATGGGCGCCTTTCAAGAGTCTCAAGGACACCTTACAAAAATTTAGCAAGTAGAGGAAAAACATGTAAGCGGAATGAAATAAATAGTAGAGACATGACTAGTACACAAATTAAAGACAGAATTAAATTCAAAACACAATATGAGGCAATTCAAGCACAGATGAAAAGGGAGGGGGACGTGGGGCTAAGGATAGGCAGAGGTGAAGAGATGGGTCTTGAGGCGGGACTGGAAGATGGTGAGGGACACGGAATTGCGGATCAGTTGGGGGAGGGAGTTCCAGAGCCTGGGAGCTGCCCTGGAGAAGGCTCTGTCCCCAAAACTGCGGAGGTTGGACTTGTGGATGGAGAGGAGACCGGCTGATGTGGATCTGAGGGACCGTGAGGGTTGGTAGGGGGAGAGGAGGTCAGTGAGATATGGGGGGGGGGGGGGGGGGGGGGCAGATGGTGTACTTCTTCTAGGTATATAATTAAGGGAAATCTGTTGTGGGTCTTCCAAATTAAGAGGATTTAACAGGATGGATATAACAATGACGTGTTGATCATTTGCAGAGAAAGCAGAACAAATAAACTCCAGAAAGATCCAGAAAGCAGGGCTGAAAAAAAAACCAAGTCATTGATATATGCAAAAGGATATCTAGCTGAAACAATTCACTGAGCAGCTATAATGTGAAATTTGTTATCAGATATATTTGAGATGCATATTATTTAAGGGGTGTCAGAAGTATATAGAAACAGAAAGATCTGATGATGGATCTGAATGAGAAATGAGAGCAGGAATCGGCAACAGATATTTGAGAAGAATGGCTTATGTTGTTTTGTAAACATTTTGTAACATGATATGGTAATATTTTAAATTCTATTATTAAACCAACTTACAGTGCCATAGGTTTTATGTATTCTAGTTAGTTTTAATTTTGCCTCTTAAAAAAAGCCATGATCACAGTGAATGGCAGTGCTGCCTCGAAGGGCTGAATGGCCTGCTCCTGCACCTATTGTCAATTAATTTTTTCAGCACAAGGAACTGCAGATACTGGTTTACCAAAAAAATATACAAAGTGCTGGAGTAGTTCAGGAGTCAGGCAGCATCTCTGGATGGATAACGTTTCAAGTCAGGACCCTTCTTCAGACTGATTGTCTTGTGGGGGGGGGGGGGGGGGGGGGGGAATAAGCTGGACAAGGTGGGGACAGGACAAAGTCTGGCAAGTGATAGGTGGTCACAGGTGAGGGGGGAGGGAGGTGTTTATTGGCAGATGGTCGACAAAGAACAGAGATGGAAAGACAAAACGTGTGAAATACCAACAGTGTGAACATTGCATTGTCCAATTTTAGGTAACACCATACAAACAACCCCCCCACATGTTTCCTGCCTCTAGTGTGACCAAACCTTAATAATCTTATATGTTTCACGAAGATCCCCTCTTATCCTTCTAAATTCCAGAGTATACAAAGCCCAGCCGCTCCATTCTCTCAGCATATGACAGTCCCGCCATCCCGGGAATTAACCTTGTGAACCTACGCTACACTCCCTCAATAGCAAGAATGTCCTTCCTCAAATTAGGGGACCAAAACTGCACACAATACTCCAGATGTAGTCTCACTATGGCCCTATACAACTCTTTGCTCCTACACTCAACTCCTCTTGTTATGAAAGCCAACATGCCATTCGCTTTCTTCACTGCCTGCTGTACCTGCATGCTTACTTACATTGACTGATAAACAAGAACCCCCAGATCCCGTTGTACTTCCCCTTTTCCTAACTTGACACCATTTAGATAATAATCTGCCTTCCTGTTTTTGCTACCAAAGTGGATAACCTCACAGTTATCCACATTAAACTGCATCTGCCATGCTTCTGCCCACTCACCCTACCTGTCCAAGTCACCCTGCATTCTCATAGCATCCTCCTCACAGTTCACACTGCCATCCAGCTTTTATGTCATCTGCAAATTTGCTAATGTTACTTTATGCTAACAACCATACCCCTTACCTTTTGAATGGCTGGTATATACTGTTGCGGCACATTTGTTCCAATTGTTCTGTCATCAAATTCTAACTTTGTATAATTTTCAGGCTCCAGAGGTTCCAACATTCCAATAACTTTGCCATACTGGCCCGAACCACCAGACTGCTTCTTATGTGTAAATTCAAAGCTGGGAACAAATAACAATAATCAAAAAAATAATTCTGCATATAAGCTGTCAATGCACAACAATATTATTTTGTATTGAAGGGTTTCGGCCCGAAACGTTGCCTATTTCCTTCGCTCCATAGATGCTGCTGCACTCGCTGAGTTTCTCCAGCATTTATGTGTACCTTTAATATTCTTTTGTAGATAGTTAAAGAAACATGATTAGTTTTCCTACTATGGCTAAGTGTAGATATTTGGCAGGTATTGTGCTGAAGAGCATGTGTTGAGAGATGTGTTGTTCCGCTGCACATGCTCTCAATCCTAGTTCTTCCATTTTAGGACATTGGAATATCTTCCTTTTTACAGAAATGTGGCTTCCTTTCTGCTGTAATTCATGGAAACCTCTCTTTCATTTCCACTTTTTTGTTTACACGCCATCTCCCTCCAGTCAGAACAGAGATAGTTTCCCTAATATTCTCACCTTCCAGCCAACTAGCTGGCACATGCAGCACGTCATTCATCATCCTTTACATCAGCTGTCACAAGATGCTACCACAAGCCACTTTCCCTGCCACATCCTTCTTCCAAGATGCAAAAAGCTGCAGTCTTTTAGCAACCCTAATGCTTTTTGAAATTAATTTATTTTCTACTATTTTACCAAACCTCAGTGCTAATCATTAATTACAATTACACTTGAATAAATTTTCATCACATCATAATCAATATCGCAGTCCCCCGATTCAAAGGCAAATAAGTGCAAGGAAGCATCAATCTGACCAATCAAATTCAGAACTTCAAATCAAAAGTTTAACTGTCAAATTCAAGAGCCAACAGATTTTAAGGAGAAAATATGAGTTCCAAGAGACTATGATTGGCATAACATTGTTTCATCGCTATTTACTTCAATTCAGCTGGTCATTTATTTATTTAATCATGTGTAACATAAATTGCATTCGCTAGGTTGGAGAAGAATAGCCAAAACCATCCATGCAAAATACAGCAACCAGACGAACGAACCCAAGACAAACATAACCTTTCATTAAAGTTGATGTTTGAGTTGCAAGGGCTGAACATTGGACTCTCAATGTAAAATAGCTCTTTTGGATTACTGCCTCGCAAGCCGCACGTACCTACTTTTCTCTGCAATTTCTGAAAATGTTTACAATTACCTGACATTGTACTTGCAATTATTCTTTTGGAATATCTAAGTATTTTGTTTTAGATTTCTAAATCAGCACAGAACAGGAATACAAAATAAACCTGTAAACTGCATGGGGTTCTCTTCACTCTCAAGTGACAAGGCTTTTTTTTTTTTTTTAATATTGTTCTTATGCTTATTGTATTAACAGGGTTGAAGGTGGAAATTGACAGCATTACAAAATAATATTCATGGCTCTTACAAAAAGGGAGATTAATAGCAAAAAGTAGCACAAAGCTTTCAGATACTTAACATAACTTTAGTACAATTCAAATGTTAGAGGAAATCCCTTTTTGGTTTAATAATGATACACAGAATAAACAGAAAAATCAGCACTTCTAATGAATAAAAGGGAAATGTGCAAATATTGTAGACAAACTTTTAAGTTCATGAAAAAATGCACAAATCATTAATATTTAGTACTTCAATGCGCAATCGTGAAGATCACGGGGCAGGTTATGAAACTGACACAACAACTGAAGCTGCAATTGCCATAGAAGACAGAGCTCAACGTTTAGTTCCGCACTGATTTTGTTCAAACATGTACTCAGTTCTATGCTTAGTCAGTTGTTTTATATCACTAAATGGAATGTCCCAAGGAAATAATTTAGAGATTCCAGATATTAATATGAAACTTCGTACAGAAGCTCGTGCTGCTCGGCAAGCTGCAAGCGTGGCCATCCATTATTTAAACTACCATCATGGATCGCCACACAATGTTTTTCAGCTACATCAGCTGAAGAAAGCATCTCTTGAGGTAAGACTATAAAACATAACAATTACTTGGTTTCTAAAAGACTATTTGCAAAGGTTTTCACAAGACATTTTGAACAGAAAATTAATCTAAGTGTGCTGTTTCTGCAAACTAATCAATCGTGTATTATAGCTCAAGATCAAGTTGCAAACTAGAAGTAAGAATTGAAATGCAAAGCACATAAACAGGCAATGGCAACTGCCTCTTTTTAGTGGGAAAGCTGCTGAATCAGCTTACGTTAAAGTTACTAGTTTACATAACTCACTTCTTCCAGTTAAATGTGGCTTTCAAATTGTAATAATTATCAGTCACCCATTTCTAAATCAACAGTACATATAATCGATTTTTAAAATGTTTACACCAGGAGCTTTGTTAATAGAGATGAAAAACATAAACTCCTCTATTTTGCAAACTCCAGGGTGGATTGGGTTGTTGCCAAAGTAGACAACTACTTTGTCTGCAAACCCACAGCACTTAGCAACAAATACTTTCTTACGTTTAGCATTACTAAATACCAATTTACCTTAGAAATCAAGTTAAACGCAAATTTTGCAATATCTCCAGCTTAAAGTTTGCGAGTTTTTCTGCTTTGACAACTAATTCTTCAACAAGTTCTTTTAAAAAAAAATCAGTTTACATGTTTCCATGTTACATATTCCAGCATTCTGTGTCTATATACAGATAATCTTGCTCTGGAAATTATACACATGGCCTAGTTTAGTGGCACATTCAACATCTTGGTGTGGCAATTGGTTAGATGTACAAATCCAGTAGATATTACACTTTTTATGAAGGCAAGAGATACACTGAGTCCCTCTAATGTGTAAGGGTGGGAAAGGATTACATTCGGGGCAAGATTAAGTTATCAAAGTCCTGTGGTGACACAATATTTTTCTCTCCAGATTATGGTTAACGAAGGGCGCAAGTACCATCTTAAATTTGAAGTGAGAAATGGAAGGTTCTCAAATGTAAGTAGAAATAACAAGAGCAGTTATATGATGCATGCAATATTCTTTGACCAAATGGAAAAAAAACCTATTTTATACATCATCTGCTTTGGGTAATGTTCCTTTGACAATGTACTTTAGGTAACAGGAAATTAAGTGAATAACCTTCGATAGCTTTCCTTACCTTTTAAAAAAATAAGTAAACAAACTATGTTTCTGGGCACCTTGCCTCAAATGAATAAATGGTACACTGCAAGTAATGGTAGTAGTAAGAGAAAACTGAACTGAAAATTAAAGTAATTGTCTCTCACCATAGGTTACTAAATTCTGCACAGCGAAAGTATTATTTTATAAGAAATCAGTTCCAGACACTGTTCTAAAGTGTAATTTTAAAGACTCAGACGGTTTCAAGGAAGATTATGAATTTTATCTCAATTTGAGAAAACGGATGGACCCTGTGGTTGGCTACAATATTCCTGGTATGGTATATTAGTTACCCATGTCTTGTAACAAATTGTTAAACAATAACAAAAATGTTGCAAAAATATTAAGACTTTTAAACTTATTTTCCCTCTCATCAGATAATTTTGGATTTATAGCCCCTGAAACAAGACCAATCTGGCAACTGGCAATAGTTAGTGCCAGCTACATCATGTGGCAAAAGTCTACTGAGGTTATGAAGTACAACATGGCTCAAATACAGGAAGTTCACCAACAGGTGAGAAATTAAAATCACTCAACATTACTGTGCCTGATATTTGCATTACATGTTTTTATAATTAAATAGTTTTTTTTTCCCAGATCAGGACAGACGAATTTCTTCAATTTACCTACATAGTTCTTCTCCACGAAATACCAAGCCAGGTAATTTTTTTAATCTATTATTTCCATAGATACTCTGCTCTCAAATTCACTTGGCCCATTTCTGACACTTCTCTGTCTCTTTTCTAAATCTATGTGACCGTCTCAGGAGACAGTAGTTATTATGATATTTAACATGAACCTACTAACTCACACAGCTTCATAGACTACCTGCCTTCCCATTCCAATCCTTGCAAAGATGCTTTCTTTCATTTTCTCCATCTCTACCATACGCTCTTAAGATAAGGCCAGCCTATTGATGACATCTGAAATGTCCTCCTTTTTCAGGAAACATAGCTGCCTTTCTACTGTGGTCGATGGAGCCCTCTTTTATGTTTCATCCATTTGTCAGACCTGATCTCATCCAACCTCCTTCTAAATAGAATATAGTTCCCCTAGTCCTCACCTTTCACACTACTACTTCATCCAGCACATCATTATTCATCATTTCCGACAGCTACAATGAAATCCCACCATGAGTACATCTTCTCCCTTCCCACCCTTTTCCACCTTCAGTAGGAACCACTCCATCTGTGACTCCCTGTTGTACTTATCCCTCCTACTCCCCCTCCCTGACCCCTGGCACCTTCCCTGCAACCACACTTGTTCTTGCACCTCCTCCTTCACCATCATCCAGGGACCTAAAACACCCTTCTAGGTTCACTTCCTCCAATCTCGTCTACTACTTTCCCAATGTGACCTCTTCTCCATCAGCGAGACCAAGAGCAGATTATTTGACTGATTTGCAGACCACACTGCAATAGACATCCCGAGTTCCCAGTTGCTAGACATTTCAATTTTTCCATTCCCACGCTGACCTGTCCATCCTTGGCCTTCTACATTGCTGGGGTGATGTTCGATGCAAACCAGTAGAAAAAAACTCATATTCCACCCGAGTCCTTCACTGCCCAATAATATGAATATTGATTTATCCGATTTCAGATAACCTGTATCTCTCATGTGCGTCTCCTCTGCTGATCCAATCCTCCGATTTTTGTTCCCTTTCCTATACCCTCTTCCAACACCACTCTCATTTAATTTAATCCCGCTCCTAGTTCCATGCCCTACACCGCACGGAATATACACAGACTTCCCCCCTCCCATCCCTCCTCCATCTCGTTCTTGTTCTATCTGCCCTTCTCCTCTTTCTTAATGGTTGCCATTGTCATCTTTGCACGACTCAAAACCCTTGTATATCCTCATTGTCCTTTTACCCATCCCCATTCGCCTTCACGTCTCCATCTGCCATTTTCCATGTCCACACCTTTCTACCTGTCTCCAAACACCTCTCTCCCTTAGCTGGATCCATCTGCCCATCATCCTTCACCCCTCCTCAGTCCACCAACCTACTCATCCCTGCCTTACACTGCCCCTCCCCATTTTCTACCAGTTATCTTCCCTCTCCACTCTGTCCTGATGCAAGGTTTTGACCTGAAATGTGGCCAATTCCCCCCCCCCCTCACAGATGCTGCTTGACCCACTGTGTTCCTCCTGCAGATTGTTATAACTCAAACTATTTTCACAATGATCAGTCAACACACTAATTACATGGAATTAATGCTTTTTTTCTTCATCATCCCAAACAGGAAATAATAACTTGCAATATGTGGGTGATGTGGCAGCCTAAACAATCACCAAACGTGAAATACACTTGCTTACCCTCTCCAACTGAAAGTTTTTCTGAAGAATCTGAATTTGGAAGGCCGGAGGGAATGGAGTAGCAAAGAACCGAGGGCTCGGCATTGCAAATCAACTGAGAATCAACTACAGAAATTTTCTCTACGAACTTATTACTAACCATTTTGATATTATTTTACTTAAAGGGTATCGTATTGGCAGCACAACAAAAATAACGAATGATATTATGACAGTACAGGTGCACAACCTTTTATCCGAAGATCCAAATAACGAAAACCTCCGAATAGCGGCCATTTTTGGGGTCCTTGAAGAAAGGTCCTTGAAAACGTTCACCGAGGGCGGCTCGCAGAGGTGACAGCGGAACCTCCGGTCGGTCCTCGAAGAAAGGGGAACTAAATCCCCATTCATAAAAGAGAAGGTGAGGGTATATTGCGCGGGAAGGTTAATAATTGACAATATGCTGCTGCCTGCCCGCTGAGTTAAAAAGTTCCCACGGTAGACTCACGATACACAGTGTATCGTGAGTCTTGCGTGGGAACTTTTTAACTCAGCGGGCAGGCCGCAGCATATTGTCAATTATTAACCTTCCCGCGCAATATACCCTCACCTTCTCTTTTATGAATGGGGATTTAGTTCCCGTTTCTTCGAGGACCGACCGGAGGTTCCGCTGTCACCTCTGCGGGCCGCCCTCGGTGAACGTTTTCAAGCGCAAGCACGGAGATCCCAGAGACCCACAGCCAACAGCAGCCCAGCCCAGCCCAGCCCCGCTCCAACTACAGAGGAAAACTGCAAACTGGCCGGAGACGTCAGGACCACCAGAAGCCGTACCCCGAGCTGCGCCCCCTCATCGGGACACCGACCCCCAGGCCCACTGCAAGCACGGAGATCCCACAGACCCACAGCCAGCAGCAGTCCAGCCCCGTTCCAACCAAAGATCTTTGGTTCCTACTACAGAGGAACCTGGGTTGCGGATGACGGGGCGCAGCTCGGGGCGTCGTAGGGGTCCATCGGGGACCGGGTTCCTGTTGGTCCTGACGTCTCCGGCCACCTGCCATCCTCCGGGAACTGTACCGCCCTTGCAGGAGAGTGGGGTTGTTTGCAGTTGCAGAGGGAGGGGGCAAGGGCGGTACAGTTCCCAGTCTCAGCTCCAGTCCAGGGGGGTGGCCGGAGACGTCAGGACCAACGGGACACCGACCCCCAGGCCCACTGCAAGCACGGAGATCCCAGAGACCCACAGCCAGCAGCAACTCCAGCCCAGCCCCGCTCCAACTCCAGAGGAACACGTAGGGGAAGAAGCTGATGGTGTGCAAGGTACGTCTTGTTCTTGGGGTGGCGGATGAGGGGGCGCAGCTCGGGCTGTGGGCAAACTGCCACTTGTCGCCGTAGCGGCCCATCGGGGAGCGGATTCCTCTGGAGTTGGAGGGGGAGGGGGGTATTGTGCTGTTTGATCGCCCCCTGCTATCCCAGGGACAGGGAGACACATCGGCTTTTTAGACTGGTGGGCAATCACTTCCAAAGTTCTGCCCACACAGTCAGTGCACCTCTCCTACACTGCATTTCATACAAACATTTATTCTGCAAGAAAAAACTACATAGAAGACACAAACTCGCGACCGAGTAACTGCCAGGATCGAGGCGCAAACTCGCGACCTAGCTCGGGGATTCAAGAATCCCCGAGCTAGGCCGCCTAAGGGCATGTAGCCCTGCTAGGGTGACATGAATGCGAGAGTTGATTCAATGCTGCGGGCACATTTACAAATTCAGGAATTCATTCAACACACTGCATTACATACAGACATTTATTCTGCAAGAAAAAACGACATTGAAGACTCAAACTCGCGACTGAGTAACTGCCGGGATCAAGGCGCAAACTCGCGACCTTGCGGATATGAGCCGAGCACTCTACCACTGAGCCAGCCATTAAAATCTACGCTAAAAAATTTCCATTCCGAAGACCGACAAATTCTGAATTACGAAAAGTGTCTGGTCCCAAGGCTTTCGGATAAAAGGTTGTGCACCTGTACCTGTATTACCTGGATTAGTTTGCCCAGGACTTGATTTAACAATGCTACTTCAAATTTAGTCACAAAACCTTTAAATTGCAATTTTCACGCCTGCTTTAAAATACATTTAAGGGGCTGTCCCACTTGGGCGACCTAACCCGCGAGTTCTGGCGAGTTTACCCTCGACTCATACTCGCAGCATGGTCGACACGAGGTCGTAGCACTTCGTAAGTCTCCTTCATGCTCGAGAGTGGTCTCAGGCGTACTCGAGGCTTCAGCTAGGTTGTAGCATATTTTGCAACGTTGAAAAATGTCCGCGAGTAAAAAAAGGTCGCCATGGAAAAAATCGATACTTTTTTTACTCGTAGGTTTAGTCGTAGTAGGTCAGCATGTTAGTCGTAGGTAATCGAGGGTAGTCAAAGGTAGTCGTAGATAGTCTTCATCATAGTCGAAGGGAGGTAGTCTTCACTCTCCACTATTCAATGTCCAATTTTCCCGAAGTTAGTGTAGCCGCAGATTTTCATCTTTCGGGAAATTAACTACCTAGTAGCTAAATGAGCAGGAATAAGGGGAATATCTTCGATACGCATGCGATCTGGCTCAAAGAGACCTTCAGCGCTTCTTCCCAGATAAGTCTTCAAAAACACAGTCCTTTGATTAATAAATTCAGATTAATCTATGTCTATGTTCTAAGTCTATGTTTAAATGCTTTATTGTTGATATCAGAATTTATTCGCCAAGTATGTTTTGCAACATCGGAGGAATTTCACTGGCCAGGTCAGTCATACAATTAAAAGCAACAGACTCAAAAACACATTTTAACATGAACATCCACCAGTGATTCCTACACATTCCTCACTGTGATGGAAGGCGAAATAAAGTTCAAGGTCTTCCTTTTGTTCTTCCTCGGTCAGGGGCCTCGAGCCCACCGTTGACGGGACGGTCTTGACTCCCGTAGCCAGTGGCGTTCGGGCCCTCCGTGTCGAGGCGTTCAGCTCGTGCATCGGGGGTTATCAGCTCCCCCGCACCGGGCGATCGAACCTCGCGTCGGGGCTGGTTGAACCTTCTGTGGCGTTGGAGCTCCCGACTCGGCCTCTCCCGAGACTGCGAGCCCTTGATGGTAAGTCCACAGGCTGCGGTGGGAGCGATCCCAGGCAAGGGATCCGCTCCAATGTTAAGTCCGCTCCCCGTGGTGGGGCTCACGACAGTCCGAGACAGCTCCCAGCTCCAGCGATGGTAGGCTGCAGAGCCTGGAGAATGTGATCCGAAAATCAATCACATCTCCGGGAAGGTAAGAACTTGAAAGAAAGTTTCCTATACTCTTCTAAACTTGCCAATTAGGTCGCCCAAGTGGGACAGCCCCTTTAAATTGTACAAGATACTGAGTCTGAAGAAGGGTCTCCACCCAAAACATCGCCCATTCCTTCTCGCCAGAGATGCTGCCTCACCCGCTGAGTTACGCCAGCATTTTGTGTCTACCTTCATACTGAAGTCATACTTGTGTAATCTCATATCAGATTAAGAAAATAACTGCTAACTTCAATAATTTATTCCATTAAAGAAAGTTGCACCTATCAATAAAGAATGGTCAATACTATTTCAAATTAGAATCATAATGCAACATAATCTGTTTTGGATATATTTCACAGTATTATTTGTAGATTAAGAATGAATACTTTTTGGTAATGCAAGGCATCCAGCCTTCATATGCAGAGCCATGTTTATTTTTAAGAATATACCCAGTGCTGCAATGTCTCAATTTCAGATTCTTTCATGAACTCGGAATAGTAATAAAGAGGTCTAAGTTTGCAACAGAAGATAACATTATTTCCACACAATCCAGCAGGGTGTATGATTTGGACCACAAAGAATCAAAGAGTTTGGTCTGGGAGAATCAAACGGTCTGGATAATATATTCTCTATTTCATTTAATTCAAACCTGACATTTGCCCATATTGTCAGAGGTTATGGTTTTGAACAAAGCATGGGACATGGATATTGCTGACAAAACAATAGCTCCATATTCATCCCACCTGCTCTTAAAAGGGGGATGATGAACAAATTGCTTGAACCACTGCAGTCATCAAGAGTGTTTTGTTGTCATATGTCCCAGATAGAACAATGAAATTCTTCCTTGCAGTAGCACAATAGAATATGCAAACATAGTACACTGTAAACAATATAATAAACGAGAAAAAGAAAGTTCATTGTGTGTACATATACCCACATATACATTATATATGTACACACACACACGGGTCTCGACCCGAAACGTAACTCATTCCTACTCTCCAGAAATGCAGCCTGTCCCACTGAGTTACTCCAGCTTTTTGTGTCTACACACTTATACACCTACAGTGCCTCCATAATGTTTGGGACAAAGATCCATCATTTATTTACTTGTCTCTGTACTCCACAATTTGACATTTGTAATAGGAAACAAATCACATGTGGTTAAAGTTCACATTGTCAGATTTTAATAAAGGCCATTTTTATACATTTTGGTTTCACAATAGACAATAAACAATAGGTGCAGGAGTAAGCCATTCGGCCCTTCAAGCCAGCAAGGCCATTCAATGTGATCATGGCTGAATATCCCCAATCAGTACCCCGTTCCTGCCTTCTCCCCATATCCCCTGACTCCGCTATCTTTAAGAGCCCTATCTAGCTCTCTCTTGAAAGTATCCAGAAAACCGGCCTCCACCGCCCTCTGAGGTAGAGAATTCCACAGACTCACAACTCTCTGTAAGAAAACGTGTTTCCTCGTCTCCGTTCTAAATGGCTTACCCCTTATTCCTAAACTGTGGCCCCTGGTTCTGGACTCCCCCAACATCGGGAACATGTTTCCTGCCTCTAGCGTGTCCAAACCTTTAACAATCTAATATGTTTCAATAAGATACCCTCTCATCCTTCTAAACAAGCCCAGCCGCTCCATTCTCTCAGCATATGACAGTCCCGCCATTCCAGGAATTAACCTTGTAAATCTATGCTGTACTCCCTCAATAGCAAGAATGTCCTTCCTCAAATTAGGGGTCCAAAACTGCACACAATACTCCAGGTGTGGTCTCACTAGGGCTCTGTACAACTGCAGAATTACCTCTTTGCTCCTATACTCGACTCCTCTTGTGGCCAACATGCCATTCGCTTTCTTCACTTCCAACTGTACCTGCATGCTTACTTTCACAGACTGATGAACAAGGACCCCAGATCCTTTTTCTCAACGACGCCATTTAGATAGTATTATGCCTTCAATTTTTTAATACCAAAGTGGATAACCTCACATTTATCCACATTAAACTTCATCTGCCATGCATCTTCCCACTCCCCAAAGCTGTCCAAGTCACCATGTAGAAATTACAGCAGTGTTTAAACATAGTCCCCCCATTTCTGGGCACCATAATGTTTGGGATACAGCAATGTTAGGTAAATGAAAGTAGTCATGTTTAGTATTTTGTTGCGTATCCTTTCCATGCAATGACTGCTTGAAGTGTGCGATTGATGGACATCACCAGTTGCTGGGTGTCTTCTCTGGCTTTGCTCTGCCAGGCCTGTATTGCAGCCATCTTATTCTTGTGTTGGGAGCTAGTCCCCTTCAGTTTTCTCTTCAGCATATAAAAGGTATGCTCAAATGGGATCAGATTGGGTGATTGACTTGGCCACTCAAGAATTTGTTACTTTAGCAGTATGTTTGTGATCATCGTCTTGGTGTAGAATGAACTGCCGGCCATTGAGTTTTTAGACATTTGTTTGAACTTGAGCAGATAGGATGTGTCTACACTTCAGAATTCATTATGCTACTACCATCAGCAGTTGTATCATCAATGAAGATAAATGAGCCAGTGCCTTCAGCAGCCATACATGCCCAGGCCATAACACCCCCACCACTGTGTTTCACAGATGAGGTGCTTTGGATCTTGGGCAGTTCCTTCTCTCCTCCATACTTTGCTCTTGCCATCACTCTGATATAAATTAATCTTTGTCTCATCTATCCACAAGACCTTTTTCCAGAACAGTGGTTGCTCTTTTAAGTACTTCTTGGCATACTGTAACCTGCCCATCCTATTTTTACGGCTAACCAGTGGTTTGCATCTTGCAGTGTAGCCTCTGTATTTCTGTTCATGAAGTCTCCTGCAGACATTGGTCATTAACAAATCCACACCCGACTCCTGAAGAGTGTTTCTGATCTGTCGGACAGGTGTTTGGGGACTTTTCTTTATTATAGAGATAATTTTTCTGTCATCAGCTGTGGAGGTCTTCCTTGGCTTGCCAGTCCCTTTGCGATTAATAAGCTCACCAGTGCTCTCTTTCTTCTTAATGATGTTCTAAACCGTTGATTTTGATAAGCCTAAGGTTAGGCTGATGCCTCTAACAGTTTTATTCTTGTTTCTCAATCTCATAAAGGCTTCTTTGACTTTCATTGGCACAACTTTGGGCCTCATGTTGAAAAACAGCAATAAAAGTTTCCAAAGGTGATGGAAAGACTAGGTGCTGAGAGCTCACTTATATCTGCATTAAGGAGGCAATTAAACACACCTGAGCAATTACAAACGCCTGTGAAGCCACGTGTCCCAAACATTATGGTGCCCTGAAATGGGGGGACTATGTATAAACACAGCTGTAATTTCTACATGGTGAAACCAAAATGTGTAAAAATACCCTTTAATAAAATCTGACAATGTGCACTTTGACCACGTGATTTTTTTCTATTACAATTCTCAAATTGTGGAGTATGGAGGCAAATGATACAAATAAATAAATAAGAGGCGAATAAACAAATAAATAATGGGTTTTTGTCCCAAACATTATGGAGGGCACTGTACATATATTTATATACACATGCACACACGTGAAGGTACTTTCACGGAGGTGTGAAGGTACTCTCACAATGGTGTTTTGCAAGTCCAGAATTAAAAGCTTTACCTTCACCTCGATCTTTCTTGTTCACCTGTTTTTATCCGTTTCTAAAAAAAATCCTCAAAACTCTGCCCTTACTTTTGCCATTTGTTTTCTCCACTATATCCCAGGACTCAACTATCTCTATGGTAATTCAGAAATTTTAAATTTGCCTCGTGTTTTGCAGTTCTAATGAGACAAGACTAACAAAAATGTAACAGCTTTTATTTGTGGTAATTAATTTAAAACAAGAGTGAATTTATAATATGAAACTTTACTTACGGAACAGGTGCAGCAATGGTTTCCCTGAAGGCAACTTTAGGCTTTCCCATTAGACACGGACAATTGTATTCTCTTTCGAGTCTCTGGCATTGAATAAAAGGTAAAATAATTTAATATAATTTTAGGCTTCTTTAGAGCATCGTACTGAATCTACTATAAGTACTTGTACATTGCTTGTTTGAGTTCTGTATTTGGGAAACCAGTGTTCAAAGTCAGTTCTGAAAACTTACACACTTTTAATCTAGAACTCATCCAGCTATCTTGCAAGACTTAGAAGTCTCGCGAGATGCTGTTGTTGTGGAATCTGAATAAAAACAGTAGCATAAAAGCAGCATACAAAAGCATATACATGAAGATGCAAAACGAGAAATAGCCTTTACATTTACAAGGGTCACAGAATTATGAAGAAGTGAGCAAAAAGGTTGATGAAAGCAGAGCTGTAGATGTTGTGTACATAGACTTTAGTAAGGCATTCGACAAGGTGCCGCTGGTAGGCTGCTCTGGAAGGTTAGATCTCATGGAATCGAAGGAGAGATAGCTGAATGGATAACAAATTGGCTCCATGGAAGGAAGCAGAGGGTGATGGTGGAAGGTTGCTTCTCAGAATGGAGGCCTGTGACTAGTGGTGTGCCACAGGGCTCGGTGCTGGGCCCGTTACTGTTTGTCATCTGCATCAATGATTTGGATGAGAACATACAGGGCAAGATTAGCAAGTTCGCTGATGATGCAAAAGTTAGTGGATTTGCAGATAGTGAAGATGTTTGTGAACGATTGCAGCAGGATCTGGATCGATTGGCTAGGTGGGCAGAGGAATGGTTAATGGAATTTAATACAGAGAAGTGTGAGGTGTTGAATTTTGGGGCATTATTGTAGAGCTGAGGGAACTAGGAGTACAAGTGCATGGTTCCTTGAAGGTCGAGTCGCAGGAGGATGAGGGGTGATCTTATAGCGGTATACAAAATCATGAGAGGAATAGATCGGGTCGATGCACAGAGTCTCTTGCCCAGAGTAGGGGAATCAAGGACCAGAGGACATAGGTTCAAGGTGAAGGGGAAAAGATTTAATAGAAATCCGAGGAGTAACATTTTCACACAAAGGGTGGTGGGTGTATGGAACAAGCTGCCAGAGGAGGTAGTTGAAGCTGGGACTATCCCATCGTTTAAGAAACAGGTGGACAGGTACACAGATAGGACTGGTTTGGAGGGTTATAGACCAGGCGCAAGCAAGTGGGACTAGGGTAGCTGGGACATTGTTGGCCAGTGTGGGCGAGTTGGGCCGAAGGGCCCGTTTCCACTCTGTATCACTCTATGACTATGATTCTAAGTCATAAAAGTAGACATGTATCCTAAACTGTACTTTTCTCATAAATAAAAATGGCGATAAATACATTTCACAATGTATCACAATCACAATCAGGTGCCGAAATACTCAAATCCTGATCTGAGAACTCCAATTAACCTTAAACAGCTTTGGATAATTTAATTTATCGACTATTTTTTAGTTTACTGATACAATTGGTAAAATGCATAAAATACAGGATGCAGTGGTGTTGTTGGTAAATGAATCTATGCCATTGGAGGTGTTCTTAGCCAGAGGCCAAAGACAAATTCTGGCATCACTGACTATTTACCAGAAAGAGAAAAAAAGTCTAATTTACATCACAATGTCACTTTTAATTACATGCAAGGGGTTAAATTCACAACAGCAGAGCTCAAAAACAGAGTAGCTGTTACACAAAAGGCCTGAACCAGAACATATTCGTTCAATTAAGAATTTATTGTTAACTATTCCAACTATTATTCCTAGTATAGTTTAAATCGCTGGAGCTTAGCAAGGATGTTTGCCAAGGCAGTCGTATTACTATTTCTGCTAGAGAAGCAGCTGGTTTTGTGAACTAGTCCTTGGGATAAAATTCACCCACCAAGTAAGTCAGGGGAACATCCCATTCACTTTCTGTCATCAGAAGGAAGCAACATAAAAAACAAACATTTGCAATATTGGTGAATTCTCTGCAGTGACATGAAAAAGGCGAGGAGGGCCCAGATAGATTACTGTTGATCTAACCTGTGCAAGCTTCCACAAATTTTACACGGATTAAATTATGTCCTCCCATAAATGCAGACCAAGGCAACACAGTTCATTAAATCTATCCTGGTATATAAAGTAACTGATTATAATGCTTGTTCTGAGTATCATTTGCAGGTCCTTAAGAAAAAATGGCTCAACCATTCATGTTTAGATTTTTCCTTCCTAATCTCCTTCCAGAAGCACCGCGAGCAGCAGAAGCCGAGGCCAGCGGTAAGGGCCGGCGGCGGAACTTCGCAGCCTGGGCCTCATGGGCCGGAGGCTCGCGGGTCGTAGACTGGACCTCCCGAGTCATCGGTGCCTGGGTCAGCGCCATGGAGGCGTCCAGAGAGAACCTGGCAGCGTTAGTGGTGAGGTCAGTGCGGCGGTCGATGACGGCTCCTGGCGCTTCTGGAAGGGTCACAGTTTAAGGATAAGGGGGAAATCTTTTAGGACCGAGATGAGAAAACATTTTTCACACAGAGAGTGGTGAATCTCTGGAATTCTCTGCCACAGAAGGTAGTTGAGGCCAGTTCATTGGCTATATTTAAGAGGGAGTTAGATGTGGCCCTTGTGGAGAGAAGGCAGGTACAGGATACTGAGTTGGATGATCAGCCATGATTATATTGAATGGCGGTGCAGGCTCGAAGGGCCGAATGGCCTACTCCTGCACCTAATTTCTATGTTTCTATGAGGTTGGACACGTGGAAGTGAGGAGGCAGCTGCCGAGCGAAGGAACAAAGGAGGAATTAGCATGGGGGAACTGCCGTGAGGGAGGGGTACGAGCGTGGGGGACCAGGCGTGAGGGGACTGTCGTGAAGAACAATGGACAGTGGAGGACCTGTAACTTTGTAAACGCCCTTTAATGCGTGACTATTTGCATACCTTGGCAAGGTATGCAAGCAAAGAATTTCACTGTGACTTGTCACATGTGACAATAAAGTCAAGATTCAAGATTCAAGAGAGTTTATTGTCATGTGTCCCTGATAGGACAATGAAATTCTTGCTTTGTTTCAGCACAACAGAACATAGTAGGCATTGACTACAGAACAGATCAGTGTGTCCATATACCATTATATACGTAAATACACACATGAATAAATAAACTGATAAAGTGCAAATAACAGATAATGGGCTATTAATGTTCAGAGTTTTGTCTGAGCCAAGTTTAATAGCCTGATGGCTGTGGGGAAGTAGCTATTCCTGAACCTGGCCGTTGCAGTCTTCAGGCTCGTGTACCTTCTACCTGAAGGTAGTGGGGAGATGAGTGTGTGGCCAGGATGGTGTGGGTCATTGATGATACTGCCAGCCTTTTTGAGGCAGCAACTGCGATAGATCCCCTCGATGGAAGGGAGGTCAGAGCCGATGATGGACTGGGCAGTGTTTACTACTTTTTGTAGTCGTTTCCTCTCCAAGGCGCTCAAGTTGCCGAACCAAGTCTATTCTATTTCTATTCATGAAAATTCAAACTAGTCATTGTGTGTATGTTTTTCCTTGTCTCATGCACCATAAACCTCTAAACTGCAGCTCTATATCCCGCCCTGCATCCTACAACCCTCTGGCAAGACTTTTTAATCATCTTCATTCACTCTAAACCTCCCTTCTCATTCCTTTGTGAAATGTATTAGAAAACTGTTAAAGACATTGCACAAAATTATATAGTTACTATCTTTGATAAAATTGTGTATTATCTCTGGATTTTGCATAAAGAATAAAGATCAACCAACTCTTCAGTATTTCAGGATAAAAAAACTGTTAAAAGATGAGTATTAAAAATCAGAAATAGTTTGGAATTTACACTATAAAAACTATGAAAATTATCATGCACTTATCTAAAAGCTTTCCATAGGTTCAAAAACATGTTAGCACTAAAATGAAAGGTAATTACACTTCACCAATTATCTTTATAACTGTCAAGATGAATATAATTCATCCATGTTCAATGAAGCATATTCAATGTACATGAAGTCATTTACCAATCCATAAAATTAGCAACCGTAAAGCTACCATAAATTCCAAATAATTGCTTTACAATTATGGAGGTTACTGTGGCTTGTTTTATACTGAGCAGGATCACGACAAGATTAACTATATCAGTATGCAAATTCGAATGAGTAGATCATAAAAAATCTGAAAAAGCAATGTTATATACACAGCTGATTTTACAGTGCCATCATTAAATGCACATAGAAATTGCCATTACAAATGGAGTAACTTTGTCAATAACATACAAGAGATTGTTTGTTACTTTGCTGTAGATTTGGACCTTGGGAGAGAACGAAGGAGGTGCCCAATAATTGATTACATTGAACTTCAGCTGCAGCTATTTGAGGGGATTGAGTGCTTGTCAAAGTAGTGTACATCGATAGAATTTTAACTGAATTATAGGAAAACAAAACAATTCTTAGCTCGGATTACCTGAAATTATTAGGCATATATATAGGTTTACACAAGACTTTTAAATGAACCCATCACTATATGCAAGTATAGATATCTTAACTTAAACGCTAGTATAAATTTGTTTAATTTAAAATGAATACTTAAAATATGAACACTTAAAATATACAGTCTACCTGCGTTAATACGGACCTCTTTGTAGGATTTCAGTTATAATGGATGGAGCTTCCCCATAGCAACCAGACAACACTGTCTCTTTAAGAACACCGGCTGCTAGTTACATTGCGGGAGGCCATAGAAATTGACAAGCAATTGCTTTGATCAACATTTGTGCAATGATGAAGGACACAAATGCTGGAGTAACTCAGCGGGTCAGACAGCATCTTTGGAGAGCATGGATAATCATGGGAAATCAGTACTAATGGACACCATTCCCCCCCCCCCCCCACACTGGTCCATTATAACGGTGGTTCACTATATTCATATTGAACTTTAATACTAATAAAACTTCTGAACCTAATCAAAGCTCAAGACATTTAGATAAAGCATTGTTGTGAAAGGTTTAATACCTGAGCATAAATTTCCATGTGCAATTCGCCCATTCCTGATACAATGGTCTCTCTGCTCTCGGTGTCATAAGTAACTCTGAAAGTCGGATCCTCTCGTGTAAATCTGCCAATTCCTTTGGAAAATTTATCTAAATCATTCTGAAACAGAATACGGCAGTCTATAAAGTATTTTCTGAAGCTTTAGAGCACAATAATAATTTCATTCGGTCAAAACAGTGCATTTAAATACAAAGCAAATTTACATCATCATATTCCCAAAATAACACGAATTTTGGGGGGGTGTTTAGTAGTTTTGATCTATGAATTTAGGAAACCGAGTATATTATTAGATTTTTTTAAAGTAATGAAAGAGAATTTGTCTACTGCCGACATTTGATTATTTTATTGTAAAACAGCACAGATGGTGTCAGATATTCATAATTTTAACCATGATTGATTTGTTTCCAAACAAAGTAAAACATTCAGTATATACATTGTACCATAAATTGTTAAAATGATCAGATGGATAAAGTGATAGATTAGGAGGTGGAAATTATGGAATGTAATTTGCTATAATTAGTTCCAATATCTAATGTTATTTAATGTTCATTAGCTAATCCATTTTTTACGTCATGGCTCCAATTGATGTTAAAAACGTTATCTTTCTTCATGATTTTCTAGAAGGCTTACATTTGATTTTAGTACAGATTTGTACATCATATACTTCTGTCCAATCCACTCCCAGTTGATCTACAGTTGGGTATGAGTGACACAAATTCACAAGTTCCTTTCTAATATTTTTCTTGACTGGTATAGTAGGGAGATTTTAGAGCATTTCTAGTTAGCTCAAGAGTAACCAAAAATGACCTGGAAAAAGGGAGCTCGCTGGTTGAAATAAAAGGTATGGAATAACCTGAGGACATAAAAATACATTTCAGGAGTTTGAATGCAGATATGCATACCTTATTAACAGGCTTTATTGCAACTGATATCACAGGTTCAGGTACATGAATGGATTCCTGTCGTAAAAAGAGAACAATTAGCATTGCACAGGTAATATCACAGATATTATAGGTTGGATAATCTAAGCATTGATGGGTTATTTTTAAAATTAAGCTTCAATTAATTTTTTTTAACAAGCAAATGTATTTTTAAATACTGTGCTTGAAGAAACCTGAAAGATAAAAAAAATAATTTGGTACAACTGCAAAAAGTTAAAAAAAAAAATTGTAAAGAGGCAAGAATTCACTTTATTTCTTTTTACCTACCAGAATTTAACAAAAAATGTAACCATTTTTATCCGGTGATTTTTTTTGCTAATAGAAGAGATTTAATTGAAACTTTCAGTTTACTTGTGTGCAAATGTTTATTGTTAAATTATAAATCAGAATTTTCCATTACATGAAATTTCTGCAATTTCACCAAATGAAGCCGATAAATGCTTTTAAATGGTATAAATGTTCTTCTTACCAATGAAATATTGCCGTTTGATCTTGAAGTAAATGTATCGCCACTAGCACAATCAATGCCAAATAAAGCACAAATGTCACCTGCATATGCTTCTTCAACATCCTATCAAAAGCAACAAAGTGTAGTTATTTTTCATGTAAATTGAATCAATTTAACAATCATTCCCTTTCCCTCATGAAATCGTGAGAAGTCAGAAGTCAAGGGAGAGTCAAGAGTGTTTTTATTACATGTCCCAAAACAGACAATTAAATTCCGACTTGCAGCAGCAGCCTAACAAGTTTATATAATTGCCTTTCTACTTAATTATATCATAATTTACAAAACTTTTGGCAAAGCTTGAACCAATTCCACCAGTGAACTAGAAAAGTTTTGCTTTCAAACCAAACTGAGGGAACAAGCATATTTAAAGAATGCATTGAAGAATTCTGCATCATTGAATAAATAACTTGAGACTAGGTTGAAGGAGATTTAAACTTTGTCAGGTTTCTTCCAACTTATTCACTCACTGTAGAGATTAAAATGTCACCAAATGCACAATGAAATTGGGTCTAATTTCCTTTATATGGTGTAAGGTAATTTTTAGTTTTGCCTTCATGTAATAAGCATAATCATATAACAATATCTGTAATTACTATACAGAAGATAAGACAATCAAGTACCTTCATCTCAGTTTTCAAATTTCAATATTATGATGCACATGCTCAAAGCATGAATACTAACCGAATATGTACTTTACAAAAACATGACAATTAAAACTTACGCCTGCCTCTGCGTCAGGTAGTCCTGAGGAATGCAATGCACTTAGATATTGAAACAGCGAATAATGAAAGTCCCTAGAAAGAGTGGACATGGAGAGAATGTTTCCACTAGTGGGAAAGTCTTGGACCAGAGGGCACAGCCTCAGAATAAAAGGATGTACCTTTATGAAGGAGATGAGGAGGAATTTAGTTTGCCAGAGGGTGATGAATTTGTAGAATTTATTGCCACGACGGTTGTGAAGGTCAAGTCTTTGAGTATTTTTAAAACGGAGATTGATAGATTCTTGATTAGTACGTGTCAAAGGTAATGGGGAGAAGGCAGGAAAATTGAGTTGAGATTAAAAGATAAATCAGCAATGATTGAATGACTCGAGTAGCCAAATGGCCAATTTCTGCTCCGATGTCTTATGAACGTATCTTTCTAAATAAGAAATTCAACTTTCTTACCAGAGTGGATCGTTTATAATCACAAAATGAACAAACAATAGATGCAGAATTATCAGCATTAAAAGTTAATTGGAGAATGTACAAATACAGGAAAGAATATTTAGTACATTCAGTTAGAAGTCATGTCCCGCTGAGTTACCCCAGCTTTTTGTGTCTATCTTCGGTTTAAACCAGCATCTGCAGTTCCTTCTTACACAGAAGTCATACCTCCATCTGGTCTGCATGCATTCGAACTAAGCGCTGCACTCGAATCTTCTTGCCTGTTCGTGTGTTGTAGATGTTCTCACTTTTCTTTAGCATACCTTGGTAAACTCGAATGTATGTTAACTGTCCAAATTTACCTGCCTGATAAATGAAAAGGAAAATTATACCGATACCAAAACAACTTTAGATCAGCATAACACTAATTCAACATTACGCAGTAGTGGAATTTTTTTTCTGCAAAATTAAAATTGCTCCGTTGCAATCCAAGCAGTTTAATTGGAGTTTTCCATTACATTAAGATCAGACAGATCCTGCATAGAATTTTTTGGTGATAACTTTTAGTACTTTAGAAGTTAGAAACATAGAACATAGAAAATAGGTGCAGGAGGAGGCCATCCGGCCCTTCGAGCCAGCACCGCCATTCATTGTGATCATGGCTGATCGTCCCCAATCAATAATCCGTGCCTGCCTTCTCCCCATATCCCTTGACTCCACTAGCCCCTAGAGCTCTATCTAACTCTCTCTTAAATCCATCCAGTGATTGGCCTCCACTGCCCTCTGTGGCAGGGAATTCCACAAAAGTTGAAACGATATTATAGATTTTGGAAAATTCATGCACTTCAAAGAATAGATGTCAGACAGAGCTATACAGCGCAGACACAAGCCCCTTTTCTAAAAAACCCTGTAAATGGTATACTTCAATACACGAGAGACACATGCTTTTTTGCTTCTCTGCCCCCAAATAAACTAATTTTGAGTTGGTAGATAAGGTGATTGGTCTCTCTAGATAGACAGTCACACTCTGACAGTCACAAGATAGATTGGTCACTCTCTGTTCCCCCAGGATAGAAGAGTCCAGGGTCTGGTTTTAAAGTGCGAGGGGAAATCTTTACAGGTCTGAGGGGCATTTTCAGTTTTTTTTACACGCACAGAGGGTTGTGTGTATAAGGAATGAACTGCCACAAAACGTTGTAAAGGTAGGTACAATGGCAACGTTTAGTAGATATTTAGACAAGCATGCGGATAGGAAAGAATTAGAAAGGAATGGGTCTCGTTCATAAAAGCTGGTCAGCATGATTGAGTTGGCAAAAATTATTTAAAATTCTGTTGAATATCAATAAAATCTACCAAACCCCGTTATTTCGAGGGCAACCTACAAACTACGAAACACTAATCTATTATCAAGTTTTGGATTTGAATGCATAAAGATAATAACAATACTATTAATGAATTACCTCTAGTTTGAAGGCCAAACCTACAAATGGCTGTGAATCATCTCTTTTTGAATCCATAAGAACTTTAACTTTATCGTCTGAATCCCTGAAGAAAGAAATGTGCACAATAAGCCATTTTCACTCAGATTTTAGTCAACATGTAAATATCCATGTATCCAAATCTGTTACCTTCACTCTACCCAACATCAGCCCCATTTAGCCTTCATCACAGCTATCTGATTAACATTGTGTTTTCATTGTGCACAATGCTCTGCATTTTGAACTCCGAGCTCCATGTGTAAATTCCTTCCTAAATACATCCCAGTAGCCACTACAACACTAAGAACCTCCATCTTGTTTCTCAAATTCTGACCTGGTGTGCAGCCTCATCATTTGCTTTGGCATAGCATGCCATGACTTCAGCAGGCTGGGCCTGACATTTTGGATTTACCTCTGTTCATCCTCACTTCTCCATCCTTCTACCACCTCTGAAACAAAACTCTGCATAATAGGAATCTCAATTAGTCATCCCAACTTGCACATGGCATCCATGTTTCAGATTTTATGGCTACAATAAACAATGGGATATATTTCTTGAAGATAGACACAAAAAGCTGGAGTAACTCAGCAGGTCAGACAGCATCTCTAGAGAAAAGGAATTGACGTTTTGGGTCGAGATCCTTCTTCAGACTGAGAGTCAGGGGAAAGAGAAACAAGACGGTAATGTATAGAGATATAGAACAAATGTATGAAAGATATGCAAAAAAGTAACAATGATAAAGGAATCAGGCCAATGTTAGCTTTGTGCTGGGGTGTACAATTTGAATTGTACAGTCAATGAGACTTAACAAGACGACTTTAGACAATGAGACTCAACAAGCAGATACTAGCTAGCACTAAAACAATAATCACAACTCTGTCTAAAACCATACCAATGAATCTAATCAATTCAAACAGAGAAGGAATCTTAACTCAATGAGTATGCAATTGTGCTTGAAAGCCAGTTACATTTCCCTTTTGATGATCTTGTTTTATCCAGATCAATGCTTGCTGTGATAACAAAATTATATGTGCCCCTTAATGTGAACGTTTTACCACCAGGCAAAAATGAATATAGAATAAAAAACATAACTGCAGGTTGAATAATTACCATACACATGTTAAAGATGAACGTTTTAAATCGGTAACAAAAATATAAAACACTTACGATTGATTGGCAATGGCAAAGTTCGGGATTTCACTTGGGTCTGGTAGGTAGTCGAGGGCAGCATCCAAAAGTGGTTGCACACCCTTATTTTTCAAAGCACTTCCAACTAGCACAGGAGAAAATAACCTGCTAATAGTTACTCTCCTTATAGCAGCCTAGAAGTAATTGAGAGAAGAAATAAAAAGAATGAAACACAATGCAGCAACAAGAATAACATTTTCAATGAAAAAATAATTTCAATAGTTGCTTAACTTCCAGTATGTTTGCTTCACTTTTATTTTGAGAAGACTGAACAGTATAAAAAGGATTCCACACAATGAGATCTAAATCTATTGAATGCAACTTTATCATCATCTTATCGCCTTCGAATTATGGAGTCATACAGCATGGAAACAGGCCCTTCTGCCCAATGTACCCATGCTGAACAGCATTTATAACCGAGAAAGACCCATATTCTTGCACTTGGCTCAGATCCCTTTAAATCCCTCCCATCCTCCGACATCTCTCAATGACTTTTCAAAGTTGCCATTGTACCCACCTCAGCAATTCCCTTTGGCAGCTCTTTCCATGTACACCGCCGTCTGTGTGAAAAACTTGCCCCTCAGACGTCATTAAATCTTTCCTCTCTCTCATCTCAAATCTTTGCACTCTAGTTCTGGACTTCTCTACCCTGGGGAAAAAACTGTGACCTTATCTTTGTCTTTCATGATTTTGTATACTTCAAGGTTACCCCCTCAGTCTCCTACACTTCAAGGGAAAAAAACTCCCTGCCGCTCCAGCCTTTCTTTATAACTCAAGCCCTGGTAATATCCTTGTGCATCTTTTCTGTACCCTTTCCAGAGCAATGACATTCTTTCTAGCTGGGTGACTTGGACTATACAGAATACTCCAAAGATAACATCTTCAACAGTTTCAGCATGGTTTCCCAATTCCTGTACTTAATAGTTTTCCTAATGACGGCAAATGTGCAAAATGCCTTCTTCGCCATCTACCTGCGCCACCACTTTCAGTGAACGGTGCACCTGTACTCCTTTATATCTCCGCTCTATAATACTCTCCAGTGTCTTACTTACAGTGCAAGTCCTGCCTTGGTTTGACTTATCAAAATGTATCACCTCACACGTAATTCCATCTGCCATTCCTTGGTCCACTTTCCTACTTGATCCAGATCATGCTGTAAACTTAAATATCCCTCCCCTCTAACCACAATACTACTAATTCTGGTATCATCTGCAAATGTATTAACTATGTTAACTACATGGTCATCCAAACCATAATACAGATGATAAACAACAGTGGACCCACAGCAGATCACTGCAGCACACCACTGGTCACAAGCCTTGAGTCAGCAAAATAACCTCCACATCACCCTCTGACTTTTCTACCAAGCCAATTTTGAATCCAGTTGGCTGTCTCAAGCTGGATCACCTTTTCCAGAATAGCCGACCATGCAGGACCTCATCACAGGCCTTGTTAAAATCCATAGAGACAACATAGAAGATAGGTGCAGGAGTAGGCCATTCGGCCCTTCAAGCCAACACCGCCATTCAAAATGATCATGACTGTTCATCCAAAATCAGCACCCCGTTCCGGCTTTTTCCCCATATCCCTTAGCCCTAAGAGCTAAATCTAACTCTCTCTTGAAAACATCCACCACCCTACCCTCATTTCTTCTTCATCAATATCCGCATACAATATGAAACCTGCAAACAGCTGAAGTTTGATATACATATCCTACACACAGTTAAAAACTCACCTTTAGATCATCAATTGTAGGAACCTTCTCTTCAAGAAACATTTCTCCAAGCTGCTCATCCACATTGGCTACACACTCAACCAACTCCTGACGCCTGTCTGCAGTCTCTACTCGCAGTTCAGCAGGAATGTCATCATACCTAATATTCTGCCTGTACAAACACAAATCAGTCACAATATGCCTTATATTTCATCAGTTGTCAGCGAGTAAAAATATTGCGCACATTGTCAAAAATCTTTACAACCTAAAGTGTAACTAGGTTTCAAACAGAATGACAAACAATTACATCAAAGTATTGAGAATTGCGAAGGTCCTGACCATGACCTTATAAGTGTCATTGGATGTGGAAGCTATGACCAGTGACTGGTTGAAAGTGTAACATATCTGGTTTAAAGAGGATAACATGGGTAAACGAAGGCTGTCCCATTTGACATCAGTAATCTAAAAGTGAAACAGATAAAATTAACTGATTTTATTCAACCGGTAGAGATTTGAAAAATGTATTTTGTACTTTACACGTTCGATGAAGTAAAGGACTCAAATGCAGAGGATGGTATGCAAGTGCATTTTGAAATGTTGTTTTCTAAAATATTACATCGAGGTTTACTGATAATATTCAATACGTTGTAGCGGGGACTCGCAGGAGTCCAGCCACAAACTAGTCGGACATGAGTTGTGTGCGCTAGACGTGTTTAATCTCTCTAATAAAGCTCCCTATCCCTCCAAGGCATTGCCCGGCCTTAAATACCAAATCAGGTACCGACCCCGTGACTAGCGCCTCCCACAACAAGACGCCTTGTCACCAGGTGCCGCCACAACGTCCTACAAAAGGGAGAAAAGTGCTAGAAGAGAAATAGCCAATATCTGCTTTTATCATCCGAGATCATCAACAACTCACATCACCCTGGCCATGCTCACATTTTACTCCTACCATTGGGAAGAAGGTACAGGAATCTGAAAACCATGACACCAGGTTCACGAATGGCTTCTTCCCAACAACAATCAAACTCATGAACACTACAAAACATTAACCTCAAAAATGAACTTCTATGGACTGTGGCTGCACCAAGAACTTCAGAACGTTATTTCTACTTGAATAATTGGGACTTGCATGTGTGGTGAACAATAACAAAATAAGTTACGAAGTAAAATGTCTCCAGATATTTCACAGGAGCAAACCAAAAATTGTAACAATAATCAATCATTCCAGTAAGCATGACCAAAAAGAATAAAAAGGAACTGGCTTCACAAATACTCAGAAAGACGAGGATCGATGAACTTCTTCATGAGCAGCACTGCGGTGGAGAAAGTCAACAACCGCGGGCTCACGGATGTATGTATTGCCTGATGATGTCCTGGGCCCACCATATTGTAAGAAATCTCAGAAATGCCTCTACTTCCTCAGAGGTGTGAAGTGATTTGACATGTTGCTGATAACTTTATTAATGTACAATGGAGAGCATACTGACTGATTGTATCCCGACCTGGTTCGGTAATTTGAATGCTCAAGAGCAAAAAGACGCTACAGAAAGTGCTGGACATTGTCTGGTCTATCATAGGTAGTGACCTCCCACCATTGAAGGGATCTACAGCACACACTCATCAATAAGGTAGCAAATAGGAACATTCCATACCATCCTAGCCACGCTCTCTTCTCCCTGCTCCCACCGGGAAGAAGGTAAAGAAGCCTAAAGACTATCACCTCCAGGTTCAAGAGCAGCAGCTTCCAATAACCATCAGGTTCTTGAAGCACCCTGCACAACCCTACCTCAACAACTAACCACTAGAGTTTGCACTACTACAGTTGCTCAACATACTTTGGTTTGTGCACCATCATGGCACATTTATTGGTGTTCATGCGTCAAATATGTGCAAAGCTGCAACAAATAATTTCATGGCTCTGGTTCATATCCAGTGCACATTACAAGTAAACATTCTTGAATCTTAAAATGTCCGATGTAGAGGAAAGGAATGAAATGAGCAATCCGCCTCCGGGGAGCAGACTGATTGCTTGCCCTTCTACGCCATCAAGCATTCAATAAAACAAAAGTTGGTGACTGTGAAGTAAATTGGATTCAGGTTTGAGATTTTTTTTACATTTTCCTTCCTTCCTGCCTGACCCAAACCCATCCAATGTCGGAATTAACAATCTGCCTCACTGTATTTGGAATGGATTGAAATAAAAAGGTTGATTCAAGAATATAGAAATTAACAAATTTGAATCTTGTTTAAGTAACCAGGCTGTTACAAAATACTGTTTATTCATAAATTAAATGTAATAAATGAAATTTAATCTTCAACCTTATAACAAATGTAATAAAAGTTATTTGTTCTATCTTTCAGTTAATAAGCGGTGACCAATCTCTAACTACATTAGTCCACATGCAAGATATGTTTACTATTAGAACCCCAAGTGCAAATATATCAATTAGGTGATTGGTGTAACTTAGGGGCAGCACAGTGGTAGAGTTGCTGTCTTACAGCACCAGAAAACTGGGTTCGATCCTGACTACGGGTGCTGTCTGTACGGCGTTTGTACATTCTCCCTGTGACCGTGAGGGTTTTCCCCGGTGCTTGGGTTTCCTCCCACACTCCAAAGAAATACAGGTTTGTAGGTTAATTGGCTTCTGTAAATTGTCCCTAGTTGGCAGGCTAGTGCTAGCGTACAGGATGATCGCTGGTCGGCGCAGACTCAGTGGGCCGAAGGGCATGTTACCTCACTGTATCTCTAAAATCTAAAGCTATCAGCTAATAAAAGTAAAATCTAAATTTCATGGATTCCAGATCCATGAATGGAAAATCTGTTGAAAAGCAACAATGCACAGTCAAACCCAAAATTTGTAACACGTGCAATTTCAAAATGGAATGAAGCTGTTGGACTCGCTTGGCCTGAGCAAATCTCCAGATGACGAGGCTGCATCGCCAGTACTCAAGTTGCTACTGCTGTAACCTCTGTGTATATAGGATGCAAAAATTGGAATCCATACAAAAGTTACCCACTGTGGATAACAGTGTGGGAATGGGAATGCAGCGGAATTGGGAGTAGGGCAGGGGTCGGCAACATTGTTCTGCATAGGGGCCAGGATGCATGTCTGTGAGCGGATGTGTCTATCTTTGGTGTAAACCAGCATCTGCAGTTCCTTCCTACACAACAGATGAAAGCTGTTCTGTCTTGTCCACTCCTTATCGAGCAGTTGCACTGTCCTGAAAATATCACCATACCAACCCACCCTGAGGAACATCTCCAGCTTGCAATGGGCACAGTTACAACTGGTTAACAATTGCCCAGGACACATCATCCTGTATTCAATGAGCAAGGACAATGTGTTACTGGAGATTGTTAGCTGCTTCACATATCAGACTCCACAATCATCAGCAAACAATCTTTTGATGCTAAAATAAGCATGCACATTACAAAAGCTGTAGATATTATGCCCTGCCGAGTCTGAGAGTGTGGGCCAACAGCAACCTCATAGAACACCAAAATGAGTTTTCCAAATTGCAATCTCTGCACAGCAAATAAAAACAGGAGGAGTGACAGAGCAGCTTCCACCATCAATGTCTAAAACACCCGCAAAGCATTTTCTCCAAAGTGTTGACTTCATCAACACACATTTATTAGTTATCACTTGCGCAGAATTGGCCAGGTTCATATGAGGGATGAAGTTTGGGTAAGAATTTTGTGTCTATCCAAAGACATTTTATATGGGTGGACGAGACAATAGATCACCACTTGCTGGAAGTCCGTAAATCAGCTACGTGGTCAATGGCAAACAAAATAGGAAGATGGCAGCCACTGAAATGAGGCTGAGCTCCCTTCCAATCAAGACCTTTGAAGACAGACCAGTGGAAGAGAGGAATGGAAAGCGCAGCTGACTGAGACCAGAGAAAACAGAGGCCAGTAAATGTTGCACCTTCTCAGTTCACTGCCTGCTTCCGCAGCGTGTAACACATGACATTTAACAGGGGGTTGATCACTAAGGTGGAAATTATCATTCAGCATTCAGTTCCAATGTTAATTTAGAACCACTTTGGGGTTTTTTTGTAAACCAACCTCTGCAGTTCCTCTTTCCCTTTAATATGAAGCACGTCGCCAGAACATATGTATAATATTCTTACCCAAACTGACCATCAAAGTAAACGGCACGTTCTTCTATTAGATCAATAATGCCCTTCAGGTTTCCTTCCAGACCAATTGGAATTTGAACAAATGCACTATTAATGTTCAATTTGGATCTGCAAATAGAAAGAAAAATCATTGCTTTAAAATCTTCCTAAAAAAAACAAATCATGATTCTTTTTGGATCGTATTTCCCCTATGGATTTCAAATCTGAAAATGTTAAATGAAAATTAAACAAATACAATGTTACATATCATAACATTTACATATCACATTTATTTTGCCTTCCATCACAGTGAGGAATGTGGAGGAGTCACTGTGGTGGATGTTTATGTGTTAAAAAGTGTTTTGTGTGTTCCGTTGCTTTTTATTTGTATGACTGACTTGGCAAATGAAATTCCTCGTATGTTGCAAAACATACTTGGCTAATAAAGTATTATTGTGATTGTGATTGATTGTGATAATCAAGAAAAATAATCCTTCTCTGTAGAAGGAAATGTAGGAAACATAAATTCAAAAATCATAGAGAGAAGATGGTGTTTGAAATTAGTTTAGTTGTGTATACCGAAACTGTATTTAGTCATGTATGCTGAGGTACAGTGAAAAACTTTTTTGTTGCATGCTATTCATTTAGCGGAAAGACAATACATGATTACAATCAAGCCGTCCGCAGTGTAGAGATACACGATAAACCGAATAAGACCATTAAGATGTAGGAGTGAATTAGACCACTCGGCCCATTGAGTCTACGCCATTCAATCATGACTGATCTATTTTTCCCTTTCAATCCCATTTTCCACCTGTGGCGCCAGCAATAGCTGTCTCGCCAAAAGGGGGGGGGGGGGGGGTTGGAGGAAACTTTCTTTTAAATCTCTTACCTCAACGGAGATGCAATTTTTTCCGTATCGTACGACCGTCCACAGCTTTGCCTAACATCGAGGAGCTGGCGGCCTCTGCTAGAGACCGACTTCGGGAGCTCCAATTGAGAGAACCTGCAGGACTTACCATCGTGGAGCTGGCAATCCCTTTGCCAGGGATTGACCTCGGAGCTCCAACTGCGGGAGCCTGCGGACTTAAACATCGTGGAGCTCGCCGTCTCTGGTTAGAGACCGACTTCGAGAGCTCCAGGACGCAGCAGCTTCGATCGCCTTGACACGGGGGCTTCAATCGCCCCAACGCGGAGGCTTTGATCACCGGCTGCGGGAGCTTCGATCGCCCCGACTGCGGATGGTTCGACTGCCCCGACCGCGGGAGAATAAAGAGGGAAGAAGTTTAGACTTTATTGCCTTCCATCACAGTGAGGAATGTGGGGAATCCGCTGTGGTGGATGTTTATGTAAACGTTTCTGTAGTTGTGTGTCTTGTTGCTTTTTTTTTAGTATGACTGTATGGTAAATTGAGTATCACTGTACCTTAACGGGCACACGTGACAATAAAAGACCTTTGAAATATTTCCAGCCTTCTCACCGTAGCCTAGGTTCTTGCTATTCAGGAACCTATCTTGGCCTCCACCGCCATCTGTGGCAATGAATTCCACAATGACTAACCTTTGGTGCAAGATAAAGTCCTGTAAAGTCCGATATAAAATTGTCTGAGGGTCTTCAATTAGGTAGATGGCAGGTCAGGACCACTCTCTCGTTGGTGATAATAGGATGGTTCAGATGCCTGATAACAGCCCTTTCCTAACACACATAACTGGTAGGTAAACAGAATGCACACAGAACCAAAATTGGAATAAGATGATTAAGGTGGTCAAACGTGATGATCTGCTGAGTGAAATAAAAGCAAAAATAAAAGAAAATAAAGACACCTGTTTCTTAAGGTTATCTGGTGAATCCTACTGATAGATCTAGGATAAACTGCAAAGATCCAAATGTTTAAATCATCCAGTAATCATCTCTATTAATCACTGCATTTTTGGGATAGGTGTTGATGTCACTTGTGCTAATGCACTTAAGTACGTCATATTTCCTTCTGAAATATTGATGACATCTGACTCCAATATTTTTAATGAAAATATCAGACCACATTTTATGAATACAATTTGCTGCAGACCCAATACTGGCTACATTTCAGTTCTGCAGTGCATTACGCAGCAACAGATAGGGATTTTATACAACTCTCTTGGTAATGTTTGCAGATGGATCACTGATTTATTATGTCTCGTGATCTGCCATCTAGTGGCAGAAATTTAGACCAAGAAACAAACTGCTGGAGGAACTCGTGTTCAAAAGGGAACTGCAGATGCTGGAATATCGAAGGTACACACAATTGCTGGGGAAACTCAGCGGGTGCAGCAGCATCTATGGAGCGAAGGAAATAGCTCCATAGATGCTGCTGCACCCGCTGAGTTTCCCCAGCAATTGTGCGTACCTGCTGGAGGAACTCAATGGGTTAGATAGCATCTGCAGACAGCGATGGAGTAATGCCATTTTGGACTAGGAAACTGCCTCAAACTAATGAAGACAAGTATGCTAAACACCTTCTTTACCGCACTATCCACCTGTGTCGCCACTTTCAGGGAATTAGGTACTTATACCCTCGGTCTCTCTGTTCAATAATACTCTTCAGAGAACTGGGTAAATCCTACCCTGGTTTACTAAAATGCAACACCTCGCACTTATCTAAGTTCAATTCCATCTGCAACTCTTTGGCCACTTCCCCAGTTCACCTGGATCATGTTGTTGTTAGGTAATCCACTTCACTGTCTGCTGTGCCACCAATTTTGGTATTATCTGCTAACTTGCTAACCATGTTATTAACAACACGTTGTTCAGATTGTTGACATAAATGACAAGTAACAGTGGACCCAGCACTAATCCTCATGGCACATCATTGGTCACAGTAACCCTCCACTACCAATCGCTGACGCCGTAGGATCTAACCTCTGGCCTAGCCAACCTTGCAGACATTGACAAGTCTTTGGTGAGGTCTATATGGAGAATGTCTACCACCCTGCTCTCATCAATCCGCCACACAAACCCTAGCGCAACATTACGAATTAATCTTACCTTTCCAAATGCTGATAGATCCTGTCCCTCAGATTTTTCTCCAGTAACTTTCCTACCACTGATATAAGGTTCAACGGCCTATAGTTCAATGGCTTGTCTTCAATGCAGCTTTTCTTCGATAAATGCAAAACATTAGCCATCCTCAGCTATCAGCACCTCACCCCATGGCTAAAAATGATACAAATGACTTTACCATTGCAATTACTTTACTAACTTCCCACAATATTCTCAGATGCACTTGATTTGGCCCAATGATTCATCCATCTTAATGTGCCTACAAATGGCCAGCGCCTTCACTTTAGTAATGTCCCAATACACCACTATTCATTTCCTTTAATTCCTTATCTCCCATGAGCTTCACCATGAGAGATACAAATGATAATTATTCATCTAACATCTCCTGTGCCCCAACACATAGAAGTCGTTGATCTCTATGAGGCCCTATTTTCTTTTGCCCACACGATAACTTGTAGATTCTCTTGGGATTTATCTTTACCCTATCTGTCAAGGCTATCTCACGACCCTTTTTTACCCAGCCAATTACACTCCCATTGGGAGAGGTGACTACATTGCTCCTTTAGGGAACCTGCTCTCTCACTTGTTATCCTTTTGCTCTTAATATACTTGGAGAACCTCTTAGGATTCTCCTTTACCCAATGTCATCTCATGTCCTTGTTTTGCCCTCATCATTTCCCTCTTTAATTGGACTACAACATCCTTTTCATTTATCAAGGGATTAGCTTGATCTAGCAGACTATACCTGACATAAACCACCTTTTCTTTCCTGACCAATGCTTCAATATCCAGTGCCTAAATATTCAGAGAACTTTTGCCAACTCTACTTCAACAATGAGCTCCAGAGGACCTGGTTTAGTTCGTCCACAAATATACAGTTCAATTATATCACAATTGTTTGCTATTTTTCTTCACTTCTTTACAATTTGAAATACACACTGCCGTACTTCTATGTGTGTCTGGAACCGTATAAATCAAAAAGTAAAAAAACGCCAGATGATGCAAATCTGAAATAAAAGCAGAAAGTGCTGGAAATGCTTTGGTCTGTTGCAACTGCATTGGAACAAACGCGATGCAAGGTTAATGAGCCAAAATGTTAACTTGTTTTTCCCCTTCGCAGAAGCTGCCTAACGTACTCAGCAATTCCAGCATTTCCCAGTTTTATATTAGGATCTCTACGTAACTTAAAGGGGCAGTTTCTAAAAACAGTTAGAATATGTACAAAAATAAAGCGTGTTCAAGCCTACTTTCTAATCTCATAAATCAGTTGTCATGTTCAATTCCAAGCCATTCCCATCTATCCCAGACCTTGGACTCATTTATGGAGCTGAAATCTTACGCACTACAACACATGAAGATCACAGAAAGTATGGGTTTCTCAAAATCATTAATTTAACAGCTTGACATTTTGCATGGTAACAAACTAACCTCATTTGTTGAAGAGCACGATAGGGATTAGCTCCCAACCTGTCCAATTTGTTTATGAATGTAAGGAATGGAACATTGTAACGCTTCATCTGTCTGTTCACAGTCATTGTCTGACACTGAACTCCGCCGACTGAACATAAAACTAGAATTGCTCCATCCAAAACTCTCAGCGCACGTTCCACTTCTATTGTGAAATCAACATGTCCTGGAAAACAGGAGAGAATACCAATATTAATGAATAGAAACACCTGAATTGCTGCAAACTACATTAAAGGTTCTTCATAAATGTGCTAGGTCACAAATTGTTGTTGGTGTTGAGCCATCAATTTTCCAATGTTTCGTAAATGGCATGACTGAAGTGGTGTCAAAATGTCACCTCATAGCAAGTTCTGGAATATTTCCACAATACCTTTATTCAGACAGTGGTGTGTTTCTGAACTTTATAAACAGGGAAGATTCTAAATTAAATTTCAGCTTTCAAGGGCAGCACGGTGGCGCAGCGGTAAAGTTGCTGCCTTACAGTGCATGCAGTGCCGGAGACCCGGGTCTATGGGTTTTGTTTGCATGGAGTTTGTATGGTCTCCCCATGACCTGCATGGGTTTTCTCCTAGATCTTCAGTTTCCTCCCACACCCCAAAAACATACAGGTATGTAGGCTAACACAAAATGCTGGAGTAACTCAGCGGGACAGGCAACATGACAGAAGGAATGAGTGACGTTTCGGGTCGAGACTCTTCTTCAGACTGATGTCAGGGGGAGTGGGTGGGACAGAGATAGAATTTAGTTAGAGACAGTAAGACTGGTGGGAGAACTGGGAAGGGGGAGGGGATGGAGAGAGAGGGAAAGCAAGGGCTGTTTGAAGTTAGAGAAGTTGATGTTCATACCGCTCGGGTATAAGCTACCCGAGTGAAATATGAGGTGCTGTTCCTCCAATTTGCGCTGGGCTCCACTCTGACAAAGGAGGAGGCCCACGACAGAAAGGTTAGATTGGAAATGGGAGGGGGGGAGTTAAAGTGTTGAGCAACCAGGAGATCAGGTAGGTTCAGGCGGACTGAGCGGAGGTGTTCAGCAAAACAATCGCCGAGCCTGCGCTCAGTCTCGCCGATGTACAGAAGTCGACACCTGGATAAGCGGATACAGTGGATGAATTGATGTATCTGTCAGTGCTTGGTGTAAGTGTAAATTGTCCCTAGTGTGTGCAGGATAGTGTTAATGTGCGGGTATCGCTGGCCGGCACGGACTCGTGGGCCTGTTTCCGCGCTGTATCACTGTATCTCTAAAACAAAAGTGATCTAACCACCGTCCAAAGAAAGGCAATCAAATTCCCAATTGATCCCTTTAAAGAAACTAAAACATTGCTATTGACCATCATTCATGTGACGCCTTCCAGAACAGTCCATAAATCTGTGAGAATTAATCAAGCTTTAAAATATGTCGCACCACACCGATACAAAGTTCACTAATGAATAGCATCGCGAGACAAACTGCATCTCCTTATTGTTCAAGAAGGAACTGCAGATGCTGGAAAATCGAAGGTACACAAAAATGCTGGAGAAACTCAGCGGGTGCAGCAGCATCTATGGAACGAAGGAAACAGGTAACGTTTTGGGCCGAAACCCTTCTTCAGACTGACAACACAATAAATGTGGAAGATTTTAAACATTTGTTTATGTTCACCGATTTCAGATAAATGAGCATCTTCATATTTTTTTGTTCCAAGTTCCCAGAATATTAAATAAAATGAATTGTGACAGCTTGTCAGGTCTGGGAAAACGAGGCAGCATATTCCCAGGAGCACCAAATATATCACAATGGACTGAATTTTCATATCTATAATTTTCCTTTGGCATGCAATTTTAAAACTGGATTCCTTCTCCCTTCTCTGAATTATTCAAATCTATTCCAATTTTATCTTTAGTGCTTATGGATATCAATCATCGTCTCACATATTACCTGGTGTATCAATTATATTGACATTCCTTGCTTTCCATACCGTGTAAGTAGCTGCAGATTGGATAGTGATACCTCTTTGCCGTTCCAGTTCCATGGAATCCATTACAGCACCCACCCCGTCTTTTCCTTTTACCTGCCAATCAAAGGTACATCGTTAACATGGAATATATTGAAGATTTAATTCTAATTTATTGTCCATCTGAATGCATTCTCCTACAATTGCTAACTGAAGATATGCTTGGCTACTTAAGTTTGGACATTAATGTTATTGATCATACTTCAGATTCATTGAAAATCAACATGCTGCTGTGTTAATGTATCTGTCAGTAGCATTCTGAGAGTTATTTCATAAACTTTAAGAAATTTGGAAATTTCCAATGAAGTGTCCTTGTTCTTGGTTTTTTTCCCCAAGGAGAGACACTATTAACAGACTTGTTATTCCAATACTTGTGACTTATTATTCTTTGTTGAACAACAATGACACAACAAGAAGTTTGCTGTTTCTACTCTGGCAATAATTCATCAATCAGCAATTTTCCTTGCATCATTAGAATCTAAATACTAAAAAGCATTGATCTGACTGAGCCAGCAAATAAATTAAAATTAAATTAAATTAAATTTCTTTATTTATATAGCACATTTTTAGTCAACTTGCATTGACCCCAAAGTGCTTCACATAATTACATCCACACACACAGGCAAAGGTGGGTGAAGTGTCTTGCCCAAGGACACAACGACAGTATGCACTCCAAGCGGGATTCGAACCAGCTACCTTCCGGTTGCCAGCCGAACACTTAGCCCATTGTGCCATCTGTCGGTAAGGTAAATCCAGTATTTTAGTCATAAAAACAACAAACACTTTTTCAAATTCCCTGGAACTTGTTGGTCAACAGTTTAAAAATGTACATATGAGCAATTTAAAATGATTCTTCGTACCTCATGCATTTCCGCTATTCTTCCGGTATAGTACAGAACTCTTTCTGTCAGTGTTGTCTTCCCAGAATCAATATGTGCAGAAATTCCTATATTCCGAATCATTTCATTTGGTAATATTCCAGATGAACATTGCCGACAAATACTCACAAGAACCTGAGTGAAAATGAAGTAAATATTGATTTCATAACACCTTTACATCGATTTTAAAGACATTTAAAAGGTAAAAGACATTTGATATTCCAAAAGAATTGCAAGAAAATAGTGAAAAAAAATATTATTAACATCGTACCAACAAGAGTACAGAGTTTAAACATCTATTACTTTACTCACTGATTTCCCCCTAGACAGTAATCTGTACATCTTTGACCCTCTGATATAGTACTGAGTGGGAAAAGTATAAACTACATGGGAAAGATTTGACCCACACATGCCAATTGACAATTCATCTGATCAGACCATTGCTTCAAACATTCCTTGTGGCTGGTGACATTCCTAATGAAACAGAAATCTTCAAAATTAGGATTAAAATTCCAAATAAAAACCGATGTATAATATAAAAAATAGTCAAAATTAAATTCCATTTAGGTTAAAACAATCAAATGTGAGAGATTAAAAAGATAAAAATTGCCTAAATCAATAATGAAGATTAAGCATTCAACAATAAACTAGAACCGATTTTACTCCTTATATAGAAACAAGGAACTGCAGAGGCTAGTTTACAAAAAAAGGGCACAATGTGTTGGAGTAAATCAGTGGGTCAAGGAGCATCCTCGGAAAAATGAATCGGTGACAATTCTTGATCCTATAATTCCCTATAATTATTTTCAACAAGTCACCACATGTGCGTGCATCAAGTCATTTAGACTAAGATAATCCTCAAATTATTGAAAGATTTTACCAAATTTGAGTTGTAATAACCCAAGCAGATGGCCCTGGGCATTATAACCTAATGTCGTAGAAAATAGAACAGTACAGCACAAGAACAGGCCCTTCAGCCCACAATGCCTGTACTGAACATACAATATGATACCATAATGGGATAAAATAACTTTATTTATCCCATGAGGGAAATTAACCTGCCAACAGTATCACGATGCCAAGACTGTTTCTTATCTAAGCCAAAGATAGACACAAAATGCTGGAGTAATTCAGCGGGTGAGGCAGCATCTCTGGAGAGAAGGAATGGGTGAGGCAGCATCTCTGGAGAGAAGGAATAGGTGACATTTCTGGTCGAGACCCTTCTTCAGTCTGCGTTTGGTTTTGTCGATGTACAACAGTCCACATCTTGAACAACGGATACACTAGATGAGGTTCGATGAGATGCAAGTGAACCTCTGCCTAAGCTGAAAGGACTGTCAGGCGCCCTGGTCAGAGTCGATTGAGGTGGTATAGGGACAGGTGTTGCATCTCCTGCGGTTGCAGGAGGTGGAGAGGTATAATTCTCTATCTGTGAGGATGTATAATTCTCTACCTGTAAAGGTGCACGAAACAGAGTCAGTGCCTTTCGAAAGGGAACTGGATAAATGTTTTGAGCGGATAAGTTGAGGCTTTGTGGTGAAAAAGAACGAGGATGGGACTGAACTTCAGGAAACCAGGGATTCAAATACTGTACTGACATTAGGTTTTGCTCATATTTGATGGCAGGAATAAACCAAAGTCATGCTTGCAGAGAAAAGTTACTGACTGGCTGAACAAATTTGAAATTATTAAAATAATTTGATATTAAATAAATGAATAGAAAAAATATTGAGCGTCCGGGAGATCAAGCTTGGTTCCAAATGAGCAGAAGGAAATGCAGCAACACCAAACGTATTGAAAAATGAGGAGTAAAGCTGAGACTAGTTACGGCTGATCAGAGACAAGGTTAAACTATCCATGCTTAACAGATCAGATTGAAGTGCTGCGTCCTGCCTCATCCAGTTGTGACATGTGACGGGCAATTAAACGGTTAAAAGAAGGAGCCTGCTCCAAGATCATCTCCATCCTCACTGGTAGCAGGGCCGAGCATATAAATGCTAAAGAGAAGGCACTTGCTTCAGCTGGAAATGCGAAGGAGATGATCTATCTCAACTTTCTCCCGAGATCTTTCCCTATTATAAAAGAAAGTCTCTGGCCAATTGTATTCAGTCCACATGAGGTCAAGAAATTTCTCGGCACTGGATACATCAAAGACATTGGGGGGATCAGACATCAGAATAAAATCCTGCTTTCCAGAACCAGCAGCACCTCTGGTCAAACCACAACATTAGCTAAATGCTGCCATCTAGCTGTCAATTTTCAAACCACCAGGCATTCCTCCTGTTTACAAAAAGTTAGAGAAATCCAATCCAGTTAATCAGTTGCCTCTTAATCAACATTAAGTTCTCATTGCGAGTGAAGAAGCACCACTTATTCATCAATAACCTGCTTACCGATGTTCCAAATTGGGTTTTGCAACAACAACATGGCTCCAACATTCATCACAACGTTAATCCAAATATGGACATTAAAGACTAATTCTAGAAGCGGGACAAGAGCGACCACATTTGACAACAGGGCAGGGCCGAGGTAGAAATGTAAACAAGCATCAAGAGGAACAAATGCCAATGATTGAGCACCACTTTAGGATGGTTGTTAGACATCAAAACTGAGTTTGTTGATTAGGGAGAGGACACTGACACACTTATCCTTTTGGTGAATTTTGTAGAGACAGAGTTGACAGTATCTTTCAAGTTCCTTGAGGTAACTGCCGCAGGTTTTAGATGGACGGCACAGTGGCACAACGGTAGTGACTGCCTTACTGCACCAGAGACCCCGGATTGATCCTGACTATGGGTGCTGTCTGTATGGAGTTTGTACGTTCTCCCTATGTAAGTGTAGGCTTTCTCCAGGTGTTCCGGTTTCCTCCCACATTCCAAAGTACAGGTTAATTTGCATATTAATGTACATATTTAAGATCACACAACAGAATCCCTTGTGGATTTAATCTAGTTATGACTAGATAGGGTGACACAGTGCTGCAGCTGGTAGAGTTGCTGGCTCACAGGTTCAATCCTGACCCCGAGTGCCGCGTATGTGGACTTGACATGTTCTTCCTGTGACCATGAAGATTTCTTCCGGCTGCTCTGGTTTCATCCCACATCCCAAAATCATTCGGGCCTATAGGTTAATTACCTTCTTTAAGATGGACACGTGTGTAGTAGTAGGGAGTGGATAGGAGAGTGGATAGCACTTTTGTGAAAAGGTGATCGATGGCCGGTGTGCACTTAGTGTGCTGAAGGGTCTCTTTCCATGTTGTATCTAACAATTCAATTCAACATCTTTTTCGCCAAACGTCCGGGTGAGATGTTGAATAAGCGAGTTTGGTATTCCAACTGCGCATGCCCAGGTCATAAGTCACTCGCTATAAACATTCTCGGCAGCTGTGGGGCTGCGTTGTGTGCAGGCCTGCATTTCGTCTGTGGTCGGGGTCGGGTCTCCGGTGCTGCGGGCACTATTGAGTTGCTGCTGGGTCGTCCCCGTCCCCGTCCCCGTCCCCTCCCGGGTGTCCCGTCCCTGTCCGGGGGTGTACGGCGTGACCCTGGGCTTGTAGCCGGCATGGGGATGAGGCGTTGGCTCCAGCGCGGCTCTGCCTGTCCAGTGGGTTTGGCCAGCAGCTGGGGTGCAGGCCTAGAGCAGCGATGGCCACAGCCTTGCAGCCGGCGCGAGGGGGGGGGCGGTTGGCCGGCGGCCACTGGGTGGGGTGGGGGGGTGCGGCTGGCGGTCCCTGGCCCGCCAGGGAGCGGGTTCCTCGGGAGTTGGAGCGAAGTTGGCCTGGCGTTGGCGCTACGTCTCCGTGCTGGCAGTGGGCCGCTGCTCCGGGCCGCTGACCATCAGTCCGGGGCTGTCGGTTGTCCCGGTGGGGCAGCTGAGTTGAGCTGGGGTTGGCGCTTCTCCGGGCCAGTGTCCCATCGGTCCGGATGTCTCCGGCCGCCACTTGGTCGGGGATGGGACACTAAGGGGGGGGGGGGGAACGGTCCAGTGGCGGTTCGGCAGCGCCTGTGGCGCCGGGGACCCGGGTCTGATCCTTGCTGCTGATTTGGCGCGGGTCAATGGACAATACGTGCAGGAGTAGGCCATTCGGCCCTTTGAACCAGCACCGCCATTCACTGTGATCATGGCTGATCATCCACAATCAGTACCCCGTTCCTGCATTCTCCCCATATCCCTTCACTCCTGTCTTTAAGAGATCTATCCTTCTAAATTACAGAGTATACAAGCCTAGCAGCTCCATTCTATCAACCTATGGCAGTCCCGCCATCCTGAGGATCCAAACCTTGCCTGTTGAGCAGGCAGACAGCTGCATGTTGCCAGTGACACCAATGGTGTCTGACTCTTACCATAAGACATTGGAGCAGAATTAGTCAAATTAGCCCATCAAGTCTGCTCTGCCATTCAATCATTACTGATCTATCTTTCCTTCTAAACCCCATTCTGCCTCCTTCCCATAACCCCGTACTAATCATTTCCATTAATCATTTTTCCAACACTTTCAGTTTTTATTTCAGATTTCCAGCATCTGCATTCCTTAACATTGTTCAGGCTGAGTCAGAAGATAAGTTATTTTATAATTCATAAGTTATAGGAGCAGAATTAGACCATTCAGCCCATCGTCTACTCTGCCATTCTTTACACCTTGAGCCTTCATTTCTGGGTCCAACCTTGCTGATCTTTGAGATTTCAGCTCTTTACTGCACATGCAAACAAAATCCAGTGTCCATGAGCCAAAGTGAATGCCGAAACCTCTGCTATGTGAGCAGACCTGGTTGCAACGAAAGCTTAGTTTGCTGTCAGTGTGGCTCAGGATTGCGGTGTGTGTGAAGAGGCTTTGAAACCATCATAAGTTCATAAATTCAAGGCGCATAATTAGAAACGTATAAAATAGGTGCAGGAGTAGGCCATTCGACCCTACGAGCCAACATTCAATATGACCATGGCTGATCATCTAAAATCAGCGTTCCTGCTCCCCCCCCCCCACCCCCCCCCGCATATCCCTTGATTCCTTTAACCCTAAGATCCATATGGCCAAAGAGCCCTACAGGCCATTCAGCCCATCGAGTCTACTACACCATTCAATCATGGCTGATCTATCTTTCTCTCTCTCAACCCCATTCTCCTGCCTTCTCCCTATAACCCCAAACACCCTGACTAATCTGGGAAAGCAGGAACATGGTACTGATTTTAGATGATCAGCCATGATCATATTGAATGCTGGCTCGTAGGGTCGAATGGCCTACTCCTGCACCTATTGTATATGTTTCTAATTATGCGCCTTGAATTTATGAACTAATGATGGTTTCAAAGCCTCTTCATACACATACACACACATACACACACACACACACACACACACACACACACACACACACACACACATACACACACATACATACACACACACACACACACACACACACACACACACACACACACACACACACACATACACACATACATACACATACACACATATACATACACACACACACACACACACACACACACACACATACACATACACACACATACACACACATACACACACACACATACACACACACACACACACACATACATACACATACATATACACACATATAGCAATCCTGAGCCACACTGACAGCAAAGAACCTTTGAACCTTTAATGAAGAATCTGGCAATCTCCAACTTTAAAACATCCATTGGTTTGGCCCGTCCTCGCTCTCACAAGGGATAGGATCAGAATCTGGCCATTCGGTCCATCGAGTGTACCATCGCCATTCAATCATGGCCGATCTATCTGTCCCTGTCGGCCCCGTTGTCCCGCCGTCTCCCCACCAACCCGCTGTCACTGAGGTCACTCTCAGTCTCCTCACAGACCCCGGGCCCTCAACCTCCACCGGCGCTCACCTGTCGGACACAGCGTAAACCGGCTCGTCTCCGCCCCGAGGCGAGGGCGGCCTTCAACAGATGCATGGCGACCCGGTGCCGCCGCCGCTTCTCGCCGCTTCCCGCAGCTTCCAGGACAAGGTCGACCCGCCCGCCCACGTCCTCGTCAAACTCCGAGCGCTGCGCCCTCCGCCGGCCGGCATAGTCCCTGTCCTGCCTGCCGCTGCCTGCTGCCTGCTGCCTCCTGCACCTGCCTGCTGCCTCCTGCACCTGCCTGCTGCCTCCTGCACCTGCCTGCTGCCTCCTGCACCTGCCTGCCGCTGCCTGTTGCCTGCTGCACCTGCCTGCTGCACCTGCACCTTGGCTCTTGGTCCTCCAAAATATTCCAAATGGAATTTAAACTGGAGGTGGTGGAGGGCAAAGATCCTATAATAATAATAATAATAATAATAATAATAATAATAATAATAATAATAATAATAATAATAATAATAATATATTTCATTGTCATTGCACGTCAGTGCTACGAGATTTAGTGTGCAGCTCCACTGATGTACAAGAAAGGTAAATAAATACAATACATAAATAAACAAGCTGAATTGATTGACGTGACCATCTGAGGGAGACTGTCCAAAGGGGGTGGGTCCATAGGGAGGTTTCACGGCAGTGGGGTCATGACCCATGACCCGTACTGTTGCTAGACTACTCCAAATGGATTACACGCGATGAGCTGCAGGTAGGCACTTACCATTGTTTCCAGCGTAGCGGACCCGTTAAAACCCCACCGCTGAAATTGTCAATTTTTGCGCTGTAAATAATTATGGAAATCGGGATAAGCGTGAGAGACATTTAGCCTACTTCAGAATTCCAAAAGTGAGGAGAAATGACGGTAGATAGAAACAAGAGCTGAAGAGCCAACAACAGCCAGAGTGCTTGGCGAACATTGGCCGTTTGCTCACTGCATTTCATAAAGTAAGGCATTATTTGTGTTTTTTCTTGATTCCTTTGGCATCGAAAAAGGTTCAGAAGTGATAAATCTGGCTGTAATTTTTTTAAATCGCCCATGGTTCTCGTGGGATTTTACATACAAAATGAAAACGCATCTGAAGAAAAATTTACAGCCAGATTTATCACTTCTGAGAATTTTTAGATGCCAAAGGAATCAAGAAAAAACACAAATAATGCCTTACTTGATGAAATGCAGTGAGCAAACGCGATAATTCCCAATATTTTCAATGTTTACCAAGTACTTTAGCTGCTGTAGTCCCTTCAGTTCTCGCTTCTCTATACCTTCATTTCGCTTCATGTTTGGAATTCTGAAGTTGGGTGCATGTCTCTCACACTTACCCCGACTCCCACAATTTTTTTCAGCGCAAAAATTCAACATTTTGGCGGTTTTTAACAAGTAGGAAAGTACGCGTTTCTAGCATTAATAACATATACCGGAAGCGACGAATGTCTTCCAGTTGGATTTAGCGGCTCCGTGCGTCGAGCCCTATGACCCAGTGACCTTACGTGCAACCACCCTATAGCAGCTCCGCTATAGGATCTTTGTTTCGCAAGAGTAAGCTATCTTGCTCCGGTATAGGATCTTTGGTGGAGGGAAGACTTAAGCCAGAAAGGTTTTTTTGGGAAGTATGAGCTACCTTAAATTTAGTTGTATCTGGTTAGGTAACTATGGTAGGGTGAAGATTATTCCATGCTTTAATTGTGCGGGGGAAGAACGAATTGCTGCACACATCTGTCTTGGTAGCTGGTATCTCAAATTGGATCGAATGCCCTCTTCTGCTCCAAATTGGTTTGGGTTCAGATAAAGCACATCCATCCAAAGCAAAGATCCCATAGAGAGCGGCGCAAGGGGGAACATCAACTATCGGGGCCAGTACGTGACTAAGAAGTTAGTCTTTTTTGGGGGGGATTTGCCATGGTCGATGAGATCGTTTTCTTTTTTTATGTAAAAAGGAACTGCAGGTGCTGGTTTAAACCATAGACAAAAAAAGTTGGAGTAACTCAGCTGGCCAGGCAGCATCTGGAGAGAAGGAATGGGTGAATTGAGTCTGAAGGGTCTCGACCCGAAACGTCTCGATTCCTTTTCTCCAGAAATGCTGCCTGACCCGCAGTGTTAATCCAGCTTTTTGTGTCTATCTTCAGTTTTGTTTTTACATTTGCAATGACCAAGCAGACTTTTTTTTGTAGGTACACAAAAATGCTGGAGAAACTCAGCGGGTGCAGCAGCATCTATGGAGTGAAGAAAATTGCCTTCCGCAAAGACCACTCCCTCCGTAACTCCCTTGTCAATTCTTCCCTTCCCTCACGTACCACCCCCTCACCGGGCACTTTCCGTTGCAACCGCAAGAAATGCAACACCTGTCCCTTTACCTCCCCCCTCGACTCCATTCAAGGACCCAAGCAGTCGTTCCAGGTGTGACAGAGGTTCACCTGCATCTCCTCCAACTTCATCTATTGCATCCGCTGCTCTAGATGTCAGCTGGACTACATCGGTGAGACCAAGCGGAGGCTTGGCGATCGTTTTGCCGAACATCTCCGCTCGGTCCGCAATAACCAACCTAACCTCCCAGTGGCTCAGCACTTCAACTCCCCCTCCCATTCCGTATCCGACCTATCTGTCCTGGGTCTCCTCCATGGCCAGAGCGAGCAACACCGGAAATTGGAGGAACAGCACCTCATATTCCGTTTGGGGAGTCTGCATCCTGCGGGCATGAACATTGAATTCTCCTAATTTTGTTAGCCCTTGCTGTCTCAAAGGTTCAAAGGTTGATTTATTGTCACATACACCTAGATGTAGTGAAATTCTTTTTGCCAATGCAGCACATAAAAAAGAATACAAACATAACAATAATAAATAGCTTTAACATAAAAACATCCCCCCACAATGGTTCCCATTATGGGGGAAGGCACAAAGTCCAGTCCCATCCCCAATGTCCACCCAAAGTCTCCTCCCCTTCCTCAGCCCTCGGGCTGTCTCCTCCCATCCCTCAGCCCTCGGGCACCTCCTCCTCCTTTTTCCTTTCTTCTCCCCGCCACCCCCTTCAAAGGGTTTTGGCCCGAAACGTTGCCGATTTCCTTCGCTCCATAGATGCTGCTGCACCCGCTGCGTTTCTCCAGCATTTTTGTGTACCTTCGATTCTCCAGCATCTGCAGTTCCTTTTAAAACACATGCCGTGAGTAATTACTCAAGGTAGGCAGGCGGCATTTAAAAAAAAAATCTTAAACTGCGCATGCGCACATTGTTCTCTCCTTAAAAACAAAAAATAAGTAACAATTCAATTTGCCCAAGGCTTCTAAATCTCCTTCATTTTTTAATTACTGAATAGATGGGGGACAGAGGATGAAGGCAGGTGGAGAGATGTTGGGAAAAACGGGAGCACACCGGGACGTTGAATCAGTTGTCATCTTATTGAATGACAATACTAATTCAAGGGTCCAATTGGAGGGAGAGTTCCTTTCACAGCGTGTGGAGAGTCTGCGCCAGGGGTTAAAGATGCGGGGACGGCAGGATGTTGAGAAGGAGGGGGTCGGAGATCATATCAGACTCACTCACCGTTGCCGCAGCGCTTTGGGCACGGACAGCAGAACTGGCCGCCACTTCCGGGGAGGGAAGCAGCTCGGGTGAGTGCGAGCAGCCACCGGGACCCGACAGCAGAACCGGCTGCCGCTTCAGCGCTTTCTGCCGGCCCGCTCATGACCTTTGTCATGTGGTCATGACCTTTGTCGGTTTGCAGACGAACCACTTGCCCCTCGGCTAATGGTGGAAGTGGTCTGCTCGTTTTGTCATACCACCCTTTCTGAATGTCGTGCTTTTGTTGCAGCCTGGACTGGACATCAGATAGTGGGACCATCTGCGGAACTAGTGCCTGATTCGCCACAGGCAATGTGGCTCGGGCCTGCCTTGACAACAGTCGCTGCCCAGGTGAACCCAAGATAGGGTTGCGGGAGATGTTGTGCAGGTTGAGTAGGTCCAGGTACACATCTGATTTTGCTCTGTGGGATCGTTCCATTAATTGTTTGGCACTCCTGACGGCACGTTCAGGCAGCCCATTCAACTGAGGATATTCAGGGCTTGGGTTCGTGTCCCACTTCTGACACCATGTTGAATTAAGATCAAGCTCACAAAGTGATTCGAATCCATAGCCTTTTATTAGCAACTCTGCAGAGGTAAGTCAACGAGCTTTCATCTCAGCATGCATAATTAGTCTAAGAGCGAGAGAGAGCTCTCTAATAAGCCTGTGGGCAGAGTCACAGTATGAGTGACACAAATCTACAGATGACATCCCACAAGATCTGCAGTATTACCTTAAAAAACATCATAGTTTTCCTGTCAAGGTAAATCGATGAGGTCCATAGAAAGATTTTATAACTTTCTTCAGGCAAGAAAGGGAGTAAGGAAATTTCAGGTCTGAGAGCTTTGGAAGTGCATTTGTAACTGAAAGAAGATATTACAAAATAATTGTCTGGTTAAAAATTATTGATGGTGCTGCTGGAAAGGTGTCATACATTTCTCTTATTTAAGAGAAATGTGAGGATTGTCAAAATAAGATCAGTTAATGTGTGGGAAGGAACTGCAGATGCTGGTTCACACCGAAAATGCTGGAATAACAGCTGGTCAGGCAGCATCTCTGGAGAAAATAAATAGGTGATGTTTCAGGTCGAGATCCTTCTTCAGACCAGTTAATGTTTTCTGATGCCACAGTATGTCCTGACAGTGATGCTGCTCGTATTTACCAAACTGACAGATATGATACATCCACTTTAAGAGCACCTGAAGAAACAACAGACCATCTACTTTTCCTGGGTCTATAATGCAGTAAAATTACTGCTGGAAGCTAGCCACCCATATGCAAAGAAGGTTACAGACCTAATATCCCGGGGATAATTAGGTTAAAGTATGATGAGCATTTGACGGCACTGGACCTGTACATGCTGGATTTTAGAAGGATGAGCGGGCACCTCATTGAAACGTGCCTAATAGTGAAAGGCCGGGATGGAGTGGATGTGCAGAGGATGTTTCTACTTGTGGGAGAGGTCGGACCAGAGGGCACAGCCCCTGAATAAAAGGACGTACATTTAAAAAGGAGAAGAGGAAGAATTTCTTTCGTCAGAGGGTAGTGAATCTGTGGATTTTTTTGCCACAGATGGCTGTGGAGGCCAAATCATTGGGTATTTTTTTTAAAGTGGAAATTGTCAGGTTCTTGATTAGTAAGGGTGTCTGAAATCTGGTACATCCAGGTTCAGGAACAGCTTCTTCCCCCCAGCCATCAGGGTATTAAATTCGCCATCAAACAAACTCTGAACTATAACAGCCTATTGCACTTTATCTGTTTATTTATGTGTGTATATATATGGTCTGTGCTATTATAAACATACTGAACTGTTCTGTATTTATGCTACAATACTCTGTTGTGCTGCAGCAAGCAAGAATTTAATTGTCCTATCTGGGACACATGACAATAAACTCTCTTGACTTGACTTGTCAAAGGTTATGAGAAGGTCAGAGAATGGAGTTGAGAAGAAAAGCCATGAGTGAATGGCAAAGTAGACCCAATGGGTCGAATGCCCTAATTCTGATCCTATGATTTATGAAGTTATGAATTCATCTCACTGATGCCATCTAAAAAGTATAATTCCAAATAACACACTGTGCAGGTTTGTATAAAGAGTGCAAGAAAAATCAATGCTAATTGCGTTGACAGGATATAAATTGATCAAATCTTCTACATCACCAGTATGTCTGAAGCCTACTTTATTGGATGCCTAACTTGACTCAGTAGATATTTAACCTTTAACATCTATAAAATGCATTTCTTTTATTTGGTACACGTTGCTGATGACAAAAATGAAATGCAAGTTATGGAACTACATAGCCTAAGGCTCGAGGTGAACTGAAGTATGCTAGAGGAACTAAGCTAACACTCAAAAGCACAGCCTTGGTACTGAACAATAATTGCCCGAGCCAAGTAGTTTTGGTAAAGTACTCATATTCTTCCATTTCTTGATTTCATGTATCCAGTAGGAGAACTCCCGTCAGGGCACACACAAGTAGAAGGAGGAACATCAACTTGACAAACCGGTTGCCTTCTTCCATGTTTTGACCTGGAAGTGAAGATAAGACAGTACTTTGTTACTTTCATTCACGCACATGAGATCAAAAAATGTTTTGTTGATATCTATATCATTTTGACTGATGACATGAATAATGCTTTCTCTCAAATTGTCAAAAACTAGTAGAAAGAAGAATTTATGAAACTAGTCAAAAGGATTGGAACTTAACTGTCCCTATGATGTATAATTTCAATCAGACTTTTTAAGTTCTCTTCAGTACATTACCCTGAAATGCAGCAGTAGTTAATTTTAGTTACTTGAGAGTGAAATCTAAATCAATATATTTTATTTTAGATTCTGAAGTGGTAAATGTATTTTTGTCAAAGTTCTGATTTAGTTAAAATCTGCAATAAAATCTTATTCATTTAACTTCATAAAAGCTGCAATTGTTTCCAACTTCACTTCCTCAGCTATTATGGCCTCAAATGATTTAACAATGAAGTTTTAATCTGTACAAAATATATAATAAAGATATATTGCCATGGAAACAAACGATAGTGTCGACAATATTGCTTCATCAGTCACAATTGTTCAGTGAATTTAAGTAATGTAAATAACAATAAAATGTAATTTTTGGGACATGGGAGTCAGGAGATACGTGTTCATGGAAAGCATTATGAAATTACGCCACCTTTAAATACATTGATTATTCACGACTCTGCATGCTGTATGATACAACTGTTCAGAAAACGATCAAATGTATATATTGCATATATTATTTATGAACAATTGACCGGCGAAAAATAATCAAAGGCATGTTTATTGTTTGGGAATTTTTTACAAGCTGTTAATTTAAACATAACATTTACTTTAGAGTTTAGAGATACAACATGGAAACAGGCCCTTCCGCCCATTAAATCCATAATGACCATTGATCACCCATTCACAATAGCTCTATGTTATCCCACTTACTGATCCACTCTCTGCACTCAAGGGGCAATTTAGAGAATCCCATTAACCTACAAACTCGCACGTCTTTGGGATGTGGAAGGAAATCAAAGCACCCGGAGGAAACCCACGCAGTCACAGGGAGAACATGCAAACAACAGCCAGACAGGATCAGAGGTCAGGATTGAATCCGGGTCTCTGGCCCCGTGCGGCAGCAGCTCTGCCAGTTGCGGCATTGTGCTGCGCAATTAATGTCTCTGCAGGAGCCACTGTAGGTTTAAAAGAAAATCAACTAACATTAGATGGACAGAATACTAAGCAATTCACTTTATAGTGACACTATCTGATCTATTGATCTGACTGTGGATTTCAGTGCAATGTTCCATTCCTTATGTCATGCAAATGTTATTGTTCCCAAGAAAATTCAAAGCCAAGCAGCAATGATTTTGCGGTTCAGAAAGAAAAATTACAAGGCATGGTTAAAATAAATGTTGGCTTTACTTAAGTTTGAAAAACATATAGAAAGGTAGTTTAATTGAAATGTTTAAGATTAAAGAGGAATGGCAAATTCTTTACTACGATGAAGGGCTTAAAGAGTATTCGGTGGGTACAATTGAAAATTAGGAGCTTTGGCTCTGTACTTGCTTAAAAGCTGTTCATCTCTAAAATCTTCCAGTTCTGATGAAAGATCATCGACCTGACACGTTAACTCTGTTTCTCCCTCCACTGATGCTACGTGTTGGCAGCATTTTCTGTTTTTATTTTAAAAAATAGTATGTTAGGAGTTAGAAAGAATGTTTGTTTCTTTGCAACATTAAGATCACTAAACTTTTGGAACTTTTGACAGGGAATACTATTTAAGTGGTATTATAAAAGTTTCATGAAGCATTAGGATATTCTTGAACAGAAATATAAAGAGTGATATAAAAGGGGAGGTAGATGAAGCTGAATCAATCAAAAACAGCCAGATCTAATTGTTCTAATTTCTGAGTTTCCCCATATGCTACATTTTTATGGTGTATTACAAGGAATTCTTTGATTTATTTAAGTGTTTTATACTGAAGATTAATCTTTGCCACATGCCAAAATGTACAAATTTCACACCTCTGATTGCAAGTTTGCGAAATAAGCATTATGATGGAGTACTCAGTCAAAATTCATTTTGCTAAATCAATGTAAAAGTCTTTATTTTCTTGCTTTCAGTTGCTCCATAGATATGGTTTTGGTATTGACTTATTATTGTCACGAGTACTGAGAAACAGTGAAAAACTGTTTTTGTGTGCTTTACCATACACGAGTGATGCTGCTTTTTTTACCATTATGGTAAAATGATACCTATGGTATCATTTGGTATGACGTAGTGCAAAAGAGAAAATAACCAAAGTGTGTAATATAATGTTACAGTTACAGAGAAAGTGCAGAAAAAGGAAATTATCTGGGCCACAATTATGTTGATTGGAAGATCGGGAACTCATTGCTGGCATATGGGAGAACTCATCCCTGGCAGATGAGAAGCTGTATTTGAATATGGTGGTACTTGCTTTTACGTTATTGTATTTTCTGGAGAGTGGAGAAATGAAAATGACCAGAGTGTGCAAGCTCCTTAATTATGCCAGCAACTTTCCTGAAGCAACAAGTAGATGGAGTTGATGGGGGGGGGGGGCTTGTTTGTACGGTGGACTGAGCTGCATTGATAACATTCTGCAATCACTAGCAGTTTTGATCAAGCTGTGATGGATGCATCTGGATAAGATGATTTCTATGGTGCCTCAATACAAATTGGTAAGTCACTGCTGACATAACAAGTTTCTTTATTCTTCTGAGGGAGCAAAGTTCTTGGTGTACTTTCAATGTAGTTGGGTTAGGACATGTTGTTGGTGATATTTTCACAGAGCAATTTGATGTAAATATTGCTAAGGGCTTTGGTTCTGAAAACTGTCCAAGTCCAATAATCTTGATATTCCTCTAGTTTTGGGCCTTTTGTGTCGTTATTTTGATCAGTGGAGGTGGCATTGTCTTCAGCTGTCCAAGCACTAATAACAAAAAATATCTCCCGCAAAATACACCTCTGTTTCTCTTAATGCATCTGCATGGTAACCCTTTATGTGGATTGATGTCAAATATTATATAGTAATGATCTTCTGATGTTCTTTTCATTATGTTAACAATGCTTTTTAAACACTGGCCCTTCAGACTACCTCGTCCATGCCAACCAAGATGCCTCATCCAAGCTGGTCCCATTTGCCTGCACTTGACCCATATCTCTCTAAACATTTTCTATCCAAGTACTTGTCCAAATTATTTTAAGTGGTGTTACTGTACTTGCCTCAACTACTTCCTCTGGCAGCTCATTCCATTTGTGCACCACCTCTGTGTGAGAAATTCACCACTCAAGTTCATATTAAATGTTTCCCCTCTCACCTTAACCTATGGAATGAGCTGCCAGAGGAGGTAGTTGAGGCTGGTGCTATCGCAAAATGTAAGAAACATTTAGACAGGTACAGGACAGGTTTAAAGGGATATGGGCCAAATGCAAGCAGGTGGGACTAGTGTAGATGGGACATGTTGGTCGGTGTGGGCAACTTGGGCGGAAGGGCCTGTTTCCACACTGTGTGAGTCCATGGATAAATCACCAGGCCCAAATAGAATGGATCTCAGGCTTTTAAAAAATACGAGTGGTAGAATGGCAGATATAAAAATAGCCCTGTTCATCACTCCAGGTAGGGTACAAAAAGATTGAAAAACTGCAAAGTCTGAAAAATAGGCCCATCAGCACATTTATTCTCCATGCATTAATCATGCCTAAAATTCAGCATATTTTAACATGGCATTGCTTGTTTCCAATGGAAGCCTTGCCATGAGGAAATTAGAATGGATGGCTGCCAGGAGCAGACCTCTGACGGTGGTAGATTTTTCTCTGGCACTATTTGTGAATATATCAGTCTCACAATGAAAATTTGAGAAATAATGACCATTTATAACCCAAATGTCATATTCCATTCCACATTGGCATTGATGCATAAATTACAGGGTCTTGCAGGGCATCAACATTTTTACCAAAGACATGTCCATGGCCATCATCACTGACAAAGATTACAGCAACTCTCCATTATCAATACCAGATGCTGTGATCACTGGCTTCTATGATGATATTGCACCTCACCATGACTTTTTGCCTCATCTTGTCCTTTTCCATATCCCACTTTTCACTCACCTCCATTTAAAATGGCAGCATTTGCAGTTCCAGGTGTCTAAGATTTTTGTTATTGGTTAGCATTTTTTCTTGAACTTTATTATTTTTTTAATTATAATTAACTTTTAAAGTAAAATCATCCGTCAATGAACAAAACATACAGGTCAAAATTATTAATACTTTTAAACTCCTACCTCAGCACTAGGTTACATTATATATTATTTTAAATTATCCTGTAAAGAAACAACAGGCCTTAATGTACCTTTGTCCTTCCATTGCTTTTTTAACATCTTGAAGACCAATTGTGTGTGTTCCAGGAGGCAGATACTTTGACACCTTTTCCTGCCATTCTTGGTCAAAGATTTGCACGTCATCTGCAAAAAGCGAATGTGGTTACAAAATATACACTTGAAGAAGAGAAACAATGACACCTGTTTCTCCCGAGTTCATTATGAGACCAGAGACATGTATTATCCAAATTGGTTTATGTATGTTTGTGTGATGAATGTGAGAATAAAGTGGAAACTATTGATTCAAATGCAGGTTTCACAGTTCAGTTTTCTGCCCAGTGATACCCAGGACAATGGAAATATCATGAAGTTCATTTCTGGAATGCGCTGCTGCTCTGTGTTTTCTTTTTAAGCAAATTTCCTGAGCATTATTCAGGGTTCACGTGTTAAAATAGATTGAAATATATGAAGGCAGTAGAAATACATTGAATCCTCTCATATTATTATTCCTTGCACATGGATGATCATACATTAGGTGGTTAACTAAATCTCAACCACCACTTGCCAGACTTGGTCCTGCCCCCACCTCTATCAGTTTTCTTCACCCCCCCCCCCCCCCCCCCCCCAATTACTATTAGTCTGAAGAAGGCTCCCAACCCACAACTTCCTTGTCTATTCCCTCCACAGATGCTGCCTGACCTGCCAGAGTTCTTCCAGTTTTTTAATCAACATTCCAACATCTGCAGTTTATTGTGTCTCTAAATCTCAGCCAGGTTCTTTGCCAAATATGACATGGCCACCGCTGTTTTGGAATAAGTATGGAAAATTGCTGCAGACCTATTCCTGACGTTTCGGGTCGAGTCCCTTCTTCAGACTGATGTCAGGGGAATGGGCGGGACAGACATAGAATGTAAGGAGGAATCACAGAGGGGGAGCAGTGAGAGAGGATGTTGCTGAACTCTTGTCGGAGAGAGGAGTTGCCTCACCTTCATGTAGGTTGATAAATTCTTGATCAACTTCTTCATCACCTGTTCTCTGGTTTTTAAATTTCTGAACAACATGAGCACGGTCTTTAATGTGATGGCCAATCGATAACTTTTCAATTCCAGTTTCAGAGTCTTTCACTGCCCGTCTCGTCTCTCTAATCTGAAAATGTTCTAAATTATTAATTAGTCCAATATCTTTAAAGGAACTAAACACTTTACTTTTCTCATGGTGCTTAATAGAATTATCACCAGTAAATCACTGACAAAGTGCTAAGGTGCTTGGTATAAGTTGTGGGGGGGGGGGTTCGACAAATGCAATCAACCCGGTGTGCACAATCAAATAAGACCAAATAGAACAAGTTGTCCAACAACTTTAGGCTGTGCACGCCATACGCAAGAAGAAGATGAATGGTTCCAGGCCAACATTTGTTCCACACTTAATAAATGACAACGTACATCTCCTTCTTGTGTCCCCCATAGCCAGTCTCTGATTCAGATCCACAGTGGTTCTCTTTAATTTCCAACATTTTACCTTTTAGCCAGGCATGATCAACTCTCTTCCGTCAATGCCCAGAGCTAATCAGCAAATTTTGTCTAGTGAGATTGATTCCGTTTAGCAAGTACTGCAAGAGAATAAACCTCACCCAATTTGATTGTTAGCATGAGGGAAATAAAAACTGTAGACTAGTCAACATTGAAATCAAATTTGCCTGTCAGATACATAAATATAATGACCACAGGAGCACAACAGAGAAAATCAAGATCATATACGACCACAAAATCCTGGAGTCCACTCGTACCATATAGAAATTTAAATGATAAAATAATGCTTTCACATATTTCGACAGCATGGTTTAGATCAATAGAGGAATTTTCCAATTCAGAATACTTACTCCACCAGGAACGCGATGTACATGAGTGGAAGCCTGGAACACTTTGGGGGGTTCATTTCCCACTTTTGCATAACTCATTACAGTAGAGGTGTTTAAAGTATGGTCATCAGTACTGCAAGGACCATGTTTCTGCAGGGGGGGAAAAGTACACTGTTTTGAAAGCGAAGGCTGCTAAGCAAAGCAATACACCAGAAATTTCTAGAAGCTTAGACTAAATTAAACCCTAGTCACAACATATAATTTAAAATCATTCAACAGGCAACTTTAGTATTTGGCTACAATTAGGGATAATACGAGTTTTTGGTTATCTGCTCCCAAGTTGCATTTACTATGTTGCGTTGCATTTCAAGCATGTCTTTCCTCATTTGTTCCATCATCTGGTTGAATGGATCCACTGAGCAGCTACCCTGAATAAACACACAAAAAAATATTTTTAAGATGAACATCATAGAAGGAATATAGCCAGGAAATTATGTTAAATGCAGCAAGTTCTGTTTTACACAATACATATTATATGAAAACATGAAAGCAGAATGATCTACGGTTATGTTGAGTAATTCACTGGTTAGATGTAATAGTCAGTGGCTAAGGAATGGAATGGGCACCATTCTTACACATCGCAAATCAGAAAACACATTTTAATTAAACATTATGTCATCACAATAAATGACGATTAGAAATACAGATGAAGGGAGCAAATAAAATAACTCACATTTGAATGCATTAAAATGCAAAATATGACTATTATTTGTAATTTCTATCCTCGGGAATTGCAATCTACATTTACAATTGTGATTCCGGAAGTGGCGGCGCTGTGATACGGCTGCGGCTTGCCTGCAGTCTGTCTGTTTTTACTTTTTTTACTTTTTTGTGTTGTTTTTTTTGTCTAGTTTAGTGATTTTTTTGGTTATTAGGTGGTGTTATGTGTGTGGGGGGAGGGTGAAACAGGGCTTTCTGTCTCTCCCTTCGGGGGAATGCGACTTTTTTGTCGTATCCCCCTTCTCTTTCCCCGTCTGCGCTGAGGCCTAATGGCGGAGCTGGCGGCCTCCAACCTGCGACCGACCTCGAGGGTCCGGAGGTAGAGCCAGCCAGGACTCACCAACGCGAGGCTGGCCGTCTTCGAGCTGTGGTGACGTCCGGGTAGCAGCACGACTCGGCGCTCCGGTGAGGGCGGACGGCGCGGGGCTGAGACATTCCCGTGTGGGCGGCACGGCTACCGGCTGGAAGGCGCTCCCGTGTGAGCAGCCCAGTGCGGGGCTGAGACGCTGCCGTGTGGGTGGCCCCTGGCTACCGGCTGGAAGGCGCTCCGGAGAGGGCGGACCGGCTCCCGGCTGGAAGGTGCTCCCGTGGGGGCAGCCCGGTGCGGGGCTGAGACGCTGCCGTGTGGGTGGCCTGGCTACCGGCTGGAAGGCGCTCGGTGAGGGCGGACCGGCTCCCGGCTGGAAGGTGCTCCCGTGGGGGCAGCCCGGTGCGGGGCTGAGACGCTGCCGTGTGGGCTGCCCGGTGCGGGGCGGAGACGGTGCTCCGGCGGCTGAGGCGGCATTCTGGCGGCGGCGACCTGGATCCGGGGCTCGGCCGCGGGCCAGTGGAGGACAATGTCGGGAGCTCGCAGGTCACAGGCTGGTGCCTGTTTTCCGGAGCACCCGTTGCAACAGCTGCGTCCGCTGGACTGGAGGGCGGCAGCTTCGACCACCCCCGGGCCGCGGAGCTTGAACCGCGGGACTGACTTACCATTGCCCGGTGGGGTATCGCCTCGGCGCAGAGGGAGAAGAGGAGGGAAGAGACAGTAACTCTAAGACTTTTGCCTCCATCACAGTGAGGAGGTGTTTGGTGAACTCACTGTGGTGGATGTTAATTTGTGTTTATTGTGTTTTGTTATTATTACATGTATGGCTGCAGGCAACAGCATTTCGTTCAGACCGAAAGGTCTGAATGACAAATAAAGGATTCAATTCAATTCAATTCAATTAGAGTCAGAGGATGGAGAAATAGGGAACTGTTGAAGCTGGTTTACAAAAGAAGGCACAGAGAGCTGGAGTAGCTCAGCATGTCAAGCAACATCTCAAGTGAACATGGATAGGCGACGATCCCAGTTTAAAAAGAGTCCCGGCCCTAAACGTCACCTCTCTCCGTGTTCTCCTGAAAGGCTGACGAGCAGTCTCTTCCGGCAACTGAACCATCCTATCCTAATAAAAAAAATTACATTCATAAGTCACATTCATTGATCTCACTGACTTGAATATACATACCCACCTCGAAAACTGATCTCACTTGGGTAGTGAAGGCAGGCAGTGAAGAAAGCTAATTTTGGTCTTCATCACAAGAGGAGTTGAGTATAGGAGCATAGAGGTCCTTCTACAGTTGTACAGGGCCCTAGTGAGACCACACCTGGAGTACTGTGTGCAGTCTTGGTCTCCAAATTTGAGGAAGGACATTCTTGCTCTTGAGGGAGTGCAGCGTAGGTAAACAAGGTTAATTCCCAGGACAGCAGGACATGTTGAAAGAATGGAGCGACTCGGTTTGTATACACTGGAATTTAGAAGGATGAGAGGGAATCTTATTGAAGCATATAAGATTATTAAGGGATTGGACACGTTAGGTGCAGGAAACATGTTCCCGATGTTGGGGGGGGGGGGGGGGGGGGGGGGGGGGTTTAGAACCAGGGGCCACAGTTTAAGAAAAAGGGGTAGGCCATTTAGAACAGAGATGAAGAAAAACTTTTTCACCCAGAGAGTTGTGAATCTGCAGGTTTCTCTGCCTCAGAAGACAGTGAGGCCAATTCTCTGAATGCTTTCAAGAGAGTTAGATAGAGCTCTTAAAGATAGCGGAGTCAAGGGATATGGGGAGCAGGCAGGAAAGAGGTACTGATTGTGGATGATCAGCCTCGAAGGGCTGAATGGCCTACTCCTGCACCTATTGTCTATTGTGAATGGAGACTGAAATTGAAAAAAGATTGTGTAAAATGGCACAAGTGAGTATTAATCAAATTTTATATGTAGCAAAGGCTTTAAATAGAAGATTTAAATGCAATAATAGAAGACACAAATTGCTGGAGTAACTCAGGCAGCATTTCTGGAGAAAAAGAATAGGTTACTTTTCGGGTCGAGACCCTTCTTCGGTCTGAAGAAGAGTCTCGACTCGAAACATCACCTGTTCCTTTTCTCCAGAGTTACTCCAGCATTTTGTGTCAATCTTCAGTGTAAACCAGCATCTGCAATTCCTTCCCAACCTGAAGAATAGATTCAGCATACATTACTTCCATCAAACATTCTAATACCATTGTTGAAAAATAATTTCAAGCCAGTATCAGACTTATCCATATTCACACTCAAAAACGTTAACTATTGTCAATAAGACTTTAAAACATTTCTAACAGTTACATATTTAAAGAAATATTATTTAAGCTGCCAATTTAATGGAAAATCAATTCATCTTTACAGGAGCCTGAAGTCTACAACGACCAGGTTCAGGAATATCTACTTCCCCCCAGCCATCAGGCTATTAAACCTGGCTCGGACAAAACTCTGAACATCAATAACCCATTATCTGTTATTTGCACTTTATCAGTTTATTTATTCATGTGTTTTGTAGTCAATACCTACTATGTTTTGTTGCGCTGAAGCAAAGCCAGAATTTCATTGTCCTATCAGGGACACATGACAATAAACTCACTTGAACTTGAACACTTGAGCCTTTCACCATTCCCGAATTTCATTTCCAATGCTCCACACAAATGAATTTCAACTAGAATATATAATAATTTTCATACCACATTAGGCTGCTTTGGAGCCTCCTTTGGGCATTTCGGTTTTGGGCATTCATGAGCACGATGGTGATGATGATGATGATGATGTTTCCCACCTGGGGAATTTACCAAGAGGTCTTGATCCAATTGAACAGGAAAACTGGACATCAACTGACGAAGGTTTTCCTGATGTGAATGAAAAGGGTCTCTAAAATGGGGATGAAAATGAAACTTTAAGCTATAATAGAATTGTCACTGTAATTAATTTAACTGCTTTATAAAAAGACTAACTCACATTTTATAAGACACAAATAGTAAACCATATAGTTGACATTCTTTCCCGTATCAACAAATAAAAGACCTTGAATGTGTTGAGGTTGTGTCTCAATTGATGCATCTAATAGTCTTGACATATTAAAGAACTAAAATAAAATCTTATCGTCATTATAGGCAATTTTTGTTCTACAAATACTCTCAAATTAGATTTCAATGATTGCTGCTATGGTATTCTTAAGCAGGAAAAAAACTAAACTGCAAAGCCAACACAATGGAATCTGAGCTCCATCGACTGAAGAAAGTTAGATGATGTTATCATATAACTATTAAAAGTCTGATCTTGTATGTGGATGTATTTTTGTGTGCGCGCGTTTGTTTACATGTGTATTTGTTTGTTTGTGTAAAATCGCATCTCTGCCCCCCTCTCTCTAGGGAGTGTTGAGTATTGGGACCTATGGGTGAGTGGTGCCCCCTCCCTCTCTGCCCTCTTTGCCCCGTCTCTGCCTGTCTCTCTGCCCTCTCTCACTACCCCCCTCCCCCTCCCTCTCTAACCGCGCTTGCGAGTTGGGGGCTATGTGTGAGTGGATAGGGCGGGGGATAGGGTAAAAGGAGAGAATTAATAATATTAATATATCAAGGGAGGTGGTGTGTGTGTGTGTGTGTGTGTGTGTGTGTGTGTGTGTGTGTGTGTGTGTGTGTGTGTGTGTGTGTGGGGGGGGGGGGGGGGGTGGTTAGTGTGTGTGGGAGCTGGTTAGTGTGAGTGCAATGCCGCAGGCCTACCACCTCCTCCCACCCCCCCACAATCGCACGTTGAGGGGACTGGACCCAACGGGTCCCACTTGGTCTAGTAGATGTTAAAATTTGCAGTTTTGCAGAAGTTGGCAAGGTTTAACTCTTTGCCAACCCTATACCATAACTACTCCCATATTAATACACTCCCCAAAATCAACATTCTGCCCAAGATCAAAAAGGAATATTGATAATAAAAGCTGTGACAGATTTAAATGACTCTGCAGACTAATTTCAGGCAAATTTGTTTGGGTCTTGAGCTTGACATGGGCGTTCAAAACATTTAATAAGCTAAAAATGCACTTTCAAAGCAGCTACTATAAGTTACGTATTTATTTCTCCAATGGAGAGTCTGATGTAAGCTCTGAACTAACATATCATATGGACATTTTGAAGCCACGCAAGGTGAAAGCCAGCATGGCTTAACATCTCAAAACCTAGAAATATTCCAAACATAATATTTATGCAGTAATGTTGTTTTACATGATAATGAATAATGGTTAACAATGGGTAGTTCAGGTTTTAAATTTTGAAAAAAACCCTCCTTCTATCCAGAGATACTGCCTGTCCAGCTGAGTTGCTCCAGCTTTTTGTTTCATACAGTTTTATAGAGCTGCAACATGATTTACCAACTTTTATAATCAACAGCCCCATGGGTGGCAAGCATGCCCTACACCTTCTTTACCACCCTATCTGCTTGCGTTACAACTTTAACGGAGCTATGGATTTACATCCCAAGATCACTCTGAACATCAATGTCCCCCAAGGATCCTGCCATTTATTGTATACTTTTCTCTTACTCTTGATCTCTCATAGTGCAATACCTCATATTATTCTAGATTAAACTCCCTCTGCAATTTCTCAATCCTTATCTCCAACTTGCTGTATCCTTTGATAACCTTCTTCAAGGTCCATAACTGCACCTTTTTTGTGTCATCTGTATATTTATTCATCAACCCAGCCTGTCCAAATCATTTATATATATGGCTATATCGGGGATGATCAGCCATGATCACATTGAATGGCGGTGCTGGCTCGAAGGGCCGAATGGCCTACTCCTGCACTGTGTGTGTGTGTGTGTGTGTGTGTGTGTGTGTGTGTGTGTATCACTGTGGATCCCATGTCTCTAATGCTCCTGTCCCACTTAGGAAACCTGAACGGAAACCTCTGGAGACTTTGTGCCCCACCCAAGGTTTCCGTGCGTTCCTGGAGGTTTTTGTCAGTCTCCCTACCTGCTTCCACTACCTGCAACCTCCGGCAAACACCTGCAACCACCAGGAACCGCATGGAAATCTTGGATGGGGCGCAAAGTCTCTCGAGGTGTCCGTTCAGGTTTCCTAAGTGGGACAGGGGCATTAATCTTCTGGATTAATACCATGAAGTTACTACCTAGTTAACTGCCTTACCAGCGTCCATGTAGATAACATTCACTGCCTTAACCTCAGCTATCATCTCTGTTCCCTCCTCAAAACTTTATCACGTTTGTAAGATATCACCTGCTCACACAAATCCATGGTGACTATTCCTTATAAGGTCATGTTATTCCAAAAGCAAGTAAATCCTATCCTTAAGAATCCCCTCCAATAACTTTCCTACCACTGATGTAAGGCTCACACGCCTATGGATTATTCCAATTTCCCTTCTTTAACAAAGATGCAGCATTGGCTACTTTCCAGGTTTCTTGGACTTCACCTGTGGCTGGGAGGATGCAAATAACTGGGCGAAGGTCACACAATCTTCTCCCTTGCATTTGTCAATAACCTCCGACAGATACCGTCAGGCCCTTGGGGACCTATCCACCTTAATGTTTTTCAAGAGACCCAACATCTCCTCCTTCTTGATATCAACAGGCCTTAATAATCTAGAATTAGACAAAACAAAGGAGATGGTTGTCGACTTCAGGAGGGCGCAGCCAAAGCATACACCCCTCAACATCAGTGGCACCACAGTGGAGAGAGTGGAGAGCATAAAGTAGTAGTATAGTAGTAGTAGTATATCTTTATTGTCATTTTCCTGAGTACTCACATACCCAGAGGAAACAAAAAAACGTTGCTCAACCAGTGTCCATTCAGTGTGCAGTAAAAAATAAATAGAAATAAAAATACATATATCATGACAAATTAAACACTCTACTCGCTACTAAACATCAACAGGTGTTACGATCGGCAGCGGCACGACAGTGGCTCTGCTGCAGTGTGTCCAGGTTGGTGGTTGGTGCGCGATACTTTGGCAGTTCCTCAGTGTGCAAATTACAGACAGCCTCACCTGGTCCAGGAACACCACTGGGACCGTCAAACGGGCCCATCAGCGACTGCACTTCCTGAGGAAACTAAAACAGGCCTCACTCCCCACCAACATCCTCTGGACTTTCTACAGGGGTACGGTGGAGTCTGTACTCACGTACTGCATAAATACGTGGTACTCCACCTGCAACTGCTCGGACAGGAAGGCTCTGCAGAGGGTAGTGAGGGGAGCAGAGAGGATCATTGGCGTCTCCCTACCCTCGGTACAAGAACTGTTCCAGAGCCGCTGTCTGAAAAAAGCTCAGAGAATTGCTAAGGACAAACTGCACCCCTTCCACATACACCTGGATCTCCTGCCATCAGGCAAGAGATATCGCAGCATCAAAGCCCGGACTACAAGACTGCTAAACAGCTTCCTGCCACAGGCTGTGAGGCTGCTAAACAGTCACTCTGTACTCACAGTCACCTGATTCTGCGGCTTGGCACAGACACTTTAATAACTGGCACTGGCCACTTTAATAACTTGCACTGGCCACTCAAATCAGCTGCCCCAGACATTTTTATGATTGGTTTTACTGTATTTTAACATTGTTGTTTTACCTGCTTTTAACTATTTATACTGTTCCATCAGGGACTGGATTGTTTTTAGTGTTATTATGTGTGAAATGTTTTAAATTTCATGTGCGATGCTCCGGTATTCCCTGGGAAACGTCTTTTCATTTTGCACTGTACAACTGTTGCTTGCAAGATGACAATAAAGGTTGATTGATTGATTGATTGATATATTTGGATATTCCACACCAATCTCACTATTCTCCATGTCCTCCTTCTTGGTAAATACTGTTGCACAGTTACTATTTAATGCCTCATCCACTTCTATTTGCTCTAGTCATAAATTTCCACCTTTGTCCTTAAATTGTTCTACCCTCTCCTCAGCTACCCTCTTGGTTGAAACCAGATATAAATTGCCTTGAGATTTTCCTTCATTCAACTCGCCAATTACATTTTGTGCCCTCCTTTGGTCCCACAGATTGCCTGTTTGAGTTGTTTCCTGTTTTCTTTTTACTCCCCAAGGGCCTTATCATTTTTTCAGCTTCTTAAATGTTACCACATTGTGATGCAGAACAACAGCGGGAAACATTTAAGTGTGTTCAATAGTGGGCAGGAATGTTGGGGGAATGGTGGCTTGCTGCAGCCAAGAAGCATGGAGACATCTCAATCTTGGCCATTAAGTACTATTTTATTCCATACCTCTCACCATGTTCTCAAATAATCACTCTCTCTCAACTATGCTCAACTTTTAACAAAACAAAGTGTTGGAAGAACTCAGCAGGTCAGGCAGCATCCGGAAAGGGAATGGACCTTCCTGGGCAAAACACAAATTCATATGGATCGCAGTGGCTCCATCTTTTCAACCTAACGTAGCAACCAAGAATATGATATACAACCGTATCTTGACAATGTAGCACAATTGAAAGTTGACATATGGATGTCAGAATTATAACCCCCTGACCAAGATGTCCCATCTACCACATATTGAATGGCAGTGCTTGCTCGAAGGGCCGAACACCCCTACTCCTGCGCCTATTTTCTATGCTGCCTGACGTGATGAGTGCCTCCAGCACTTTATGTTTGGCTGAAGATTCCAGCAACTCTGGTCTCTTGTCTTAATAACATAGTAACAGTGTAACTTCATCAGCAAGGATTCCCCCTCCTCCTTTCTTTCATCCATTGTTTCTAAAGGTTCAGGACTTATACAGGAAAGTTGTCCGCAAGAAACCACCATCCTTATAAATAACAAAGTGCTGGAGTAACTCAGTGGCCCAAATGTAGATGTTACATCTTGGTCAGCATGGGCAAGTTGGGCCGAAGCGGCTGTTTCCGTGCTGTGTGACTCGGTGACACTTCTACAGGCTCAAGAAGAGGGGAGGATCCTGAAGATGTGTTCTAACCTGAAACATTGTTTGTTATTCTCTCCACAGACCGTCCCTCATGGGCCTGTCCCACTTAGCCGATTTTTTTAGGCAACTGGTTTGTCGCCACATGTTCGCCGGTAGTTGTTGCTAAATTCGTCGTAGCATCTTTCTGGTCGCCGCTAAGTTTTATTTACCACAATTTCTGGTTGCCGCTAAATTTTCAACATTCAACCCACTGAGTTTCTCCAACACGTTTGATTATTACTAAAGATTCCAGCATCTGCAGTTCCCTGTGACTCCAGCCTTACATGTAAAACATGTCTCAAAAGGTATCACTCCATCTGGTTATTTTGGGTTGGGACCCTTTTTTTAGAGTGAATCGTTGTTTGTCCATGTCCTCCAGGGATGAGAAACCCTTTGAATTAAGGTCCAGCACTTTGTGTGTTTCTTAGTCATATTGTACAGAGTACAGAGAAGGTTCACCAGACTGATTCCTGGGATGGCAGGACTTTCATATGAAGAAAGACTGGAGAGACTCGGCTTGTATTCGCTAGAATTTAGAAGATTGAGGGGGGATCTTATAGAAACTTACAAAATTCTTAAGGGGTTGGACAGGCTAGATGCAGGAAGATTATTCCCGATGTTGGGGAAGTCCAGAACAGGGGGTCACAGTTTAAGGATAAGTCTTTTAGGACCAAGATGAGAAAATCATTTTTTACACAGAGTGTGGTGAATCTGTGGAATTCTCTGCCACAGAAGGTAGTCAAGGCCAGTTCATTGGCTATATTTAAGAGGGAGTTAGATGTGGCCCTTGTGGCTAAAGGGATCAGGGGGTATGGAGAGAAGGCAGGTATGGGATACTGAGTTGGATGATCAGCCATGATCATATTGAATGGCGGAGCAGCTGGAAGGGCCGAATGGCCTACTCCTGCACCTAATTTCTATGTTTCTATACAACATGGAAATAGTCCTTCAGCCCAACTTGCCCATCTCAACCAAGATCCCCCATCTACCACATCTTGAATCAATCTGAAGGGTCCAGACTACAATAGGTCTGAAGAAGGCTCCTGACCCGAAATGAGATGCTTCCTGACCTGCTGAGTTACTCTAGCATTTTGTGTCCATTTGTCCCATCTGCACTAGTCCCACCCACATGTGTTTGGCCCATATCCCTCTAAACCCATCCTATCGAACCAGCATTTGCAGTTCATTGGAGTATTCTCCCCATAACTCCACACTCGTACTAATCAAGAATCTATCCATCCCTGGCTTTAAAATATCCATTGACTTGGCCTCCACAGCCTTTTGTAGCAAAGAATTCCACAGATTCGCCATCCTCTGACTAAAGAAGTTCCTCCTCATCTCCTTCCTAAAGGAATGTCCTTTAATTTAGAGGCTATGACTTCTGGTCCTACTCTCCAAGTTGTGGAAACATCCTCTCCACATCCACTCTATCCCAAGCCTTTCACTATTCGGCACATTTCAAGGAGGTCTCCACCCCCCCTCGGCCTGTACTCGCTAGAATTTAGAAGATTGAGGGGGAATCTTATAGAAACTTACAAAATTCTTAAGGGTACACAAAATTACTGGGGAAACTCAGCGGGTGCAGCAGCATCTATGGAGCGAAGGAAATAGGCGACGTTTCGGGCCGAAACCCTTCTTCAGACTGATGGGGGGTGGGGGGGGGGGGAGAAAGAAGGAAAAGGGGAGGAGGAGGAGGAGCCCGAGGGCGGGCGGCTGGGAGGGTGGGAGGAGACAGCTAGAGGGTTAAGGAAGGGGAGGAGACAGCAAGGGCTAGCAAAATTGGGAGAATTCAATGTTAATGCCATTCGGACGCAAGGTCCCCAGACGGAATATGAGATGCTGTTCCTCCAATTTCCGCTGTTGCTCACTCTGGCAATGGAGGAGACCCAGGACAGAGAGGTCGGATTGGGAATGGGAGGGGGAGTTGAAGTGCTGAGCCACCGGGAGTTCAGGTAGGTTATTGCGGACTGAGCGGAGGTGTTCGGCGAAACGATCGCCCAACCTACGCTTGGTCTCCCCGATGTAAATCAGCTGACATCTAGAGCAGCGGATGCAGTAGATGAGGTTGGAGGAGATACAGGTGAACCTTTGTCGCACCTGGAACGACTGCTTGGGTCCTTGAATGGAGTCGAGGGGGGAGGTGAAGGGACAGGTGTTGCATTTCTTGCGGTTGCAACGGAAAGTGCCCGGGGAGGGGGTGGTGCGGGAGGGAAGGGAAGAATTGACGAGGGAGTTGCGGAGGGAGCGGTCTTTGCGGAAGGCAGACATGGGGGGAGATGGGAAGATGTGGCGAGTGGTGGGGTCACGTTGGAGGTGGCGGAAATGGCGGAGGATTATGTGTTGTATTTGCCGGCTGGTGGGGTGAAAGGTGAGGACCAGAGGCACGTTTCAAGTAGGTCTCCGCCCCCTCCTCATTCTTCTAAACTCCAGCGAGTACATGCTCAGTGCCGTCAACCGCTCCAGCACCTTTGGTTCCATTTTGCTTCAGCATGCTGAGTTACTCCAGCACTTTGTGTCTATCTATCTTCGGTGTATAACCAGCATCTGGAGCACCTTCCTACACCACTCCACCCCTCTCCACTCCGCCCTTGGTCGGGAAGGGGGTCGGGACAGGGTACCGGGTTTAATATTGTGACCCGCTTACGAGAAAAAGGGATCATCTTCCATTTCGCGAAACATGGCTTCTTTCTGTCACCTCGGGCTCCGGTGTTGTCCGCCCCCCCTGACGAGCGCTCGCCCCCTCTGCCGGGTGTGCAGCGGCGCGCGCGCAGTCAACGCCTTTTGTTTGGCAACGGGAGCGCGCGTGGGGTGGGGGGGGGGAGGGGCTGGGTGAGTGGGGGGGTGGGGCTATGGGGAAGCGGTCGCTATGGCGACTCCTCCGCGCTGCCCGTTGCCCTGACGACGAAGCCATGCGGGTGAACGCCGTCCTGCGCAGTGATTGGCGGAATGCGAACAATATGAACGCTGGGGTCTGCACTGACCCCCCCCCCCCCCTCGTGGAGGGGGGGGGGTCACGACGTCACAATGGGCGACAGAGTGACGTCAACGCGGCGGCTGCGATGACGCAATGGGGATACCCCCTTGCCTGTCCAGGAGGCAAGACAGAAAAATAAGAAGGGTTTCGGCACGTTACCTATTTCCTTCGCTCCATAGATGATGCTGCACCCGCTGAGTTTCTCCAGCATTTTTGTGTACCACAGCAAAAGACACAACGTGCACTCCGTGGGTCAGGCAGCAGCACCCTTGCACAACCCATGTGTACAACAGGTGTAGGAAAGAACAAGGCCCATTTTAAAGATGCAATTACTTCCATAATCACGATAAGGAACAGAAAATTTGTAGCAATGTAAAAACATTTGTAAAAAGTTTCCTGCATACAGCAACTTTCTGAATGGTTTTGAGTAGGTACTTGCTTTATCAATATTATCCGATGTGAATAATTGCAGATTTAAAGGTGAACAATTTGGAACAAAAATGGATACACAATTTTTTATTAAAGAAAAATATTGTTGGATCACAAAACAGATACTTCAGCTGAACAGAAAAGTACATTTTATTAGTTAGCACTCTTCTGAGTAGAAATTCATAGATTACTCTATCAAGATTAAACAATGAAAATTGTACAACAAACATATAAGCTTCTGATTCAATCATTTAAGAAATAATGTTAAATCATTCAGAAACCAGATACTGGGCTTCCCATCAGTTTCTCCTGTCGCAGAATGATTAATCTCTTGAACCACTTTTCTTCTGCTTCATGCTTGTCCATAAACAACTGTAACGGTAGAACAGAACCAAATGCAGGAATTAGTTCTAACGCTTCACATAATTTACAACTATTTTACACCTCAACTTTCCTTAATGTAATCCAGTTTTGGTTCATGTAAAGTGTTTTTAAAATATCTATGGAAGCGAAGAACACATTTGCTTATTCTTTCACAAATGTAGAGGATGGCACAGCGATAGAGTTGCTGTCAAAAGGGCCTGTCCCACTTTCACGAGGTAATTCATGAATTCTCCCAAGTTTTCCCCTTGATTCAAACTCGCAGAATGTTCGTAACGAGTCTGTTGGTGGTCGTAGGAGTTCGTAGATATATCGTATAGGCTCATTATGCTAGCCATAGGTATTCGTAACATCATGTAAGTCGGGACGTTTTTTCCAGCCCGATAAAAAATGTCCACGAGTAAAAAAATGGTCGGGATGAACAAAATTGCAACTTTTTACTCGTAAGGTGGGCATCGAAATAATCGTGGGAATTCGTAGACATGCTCCTAGGAGTTCGTAGGAGTTCATGAACATAGTCGTGGAAGGTCATAGGAGTTCGTAGGTTAACGCAATCTTGATTTTTTTTTTTAGGTCCTTTAAACTCGGCAGAGGTTTTGAATTAAGTCGTGAAAGTAGGACAGGCCCTTTAGAGCACCAGAGACCCGTGTTCAACCTGACTTCAGTGCTGACTGTATAGAGTTTGTACGTTCTTCCTGTGACCGCGTGGGTTTTCTCTGCTTGCTCCGGATTCCTCTCACACTTCAAAGACATATAGGTTTGCAGGTTAATCGGCGTCTGGAAATTGGCATCTGACACCTTCTGGGGGCGCGCCGCTACAGCAGATGCCTTCTGGAGGTGCCGCTGAGAAGCCAAGGCCGGTACCTCGCAGGCCGGCGGTGATGCCTCACGGGTCGACAAACCCTCGGCCATCGGTGCCTGGGTTGGTGGAGCCCATGGTTGGGGACTGAGTAGGCACTACGGGGGCATCTGGAGAGGACCCTGCTGTGTTAGTGGAGAGGTCGGTGCGGCGATCGATGATGGCGTGGACCAGCGGACACGTGCAAGTGATGACGCCGCTGCCGAGGGAAGGAACAAAGAAGGACCCAGCGTGAGGGCCCTCTGTGAGGGAAGGTGAAGAACAGTGGACAATGGAGGACCTGGCATGGGGGGACCGCCATGAGAGAGGGGGAAGGGTGGGAAGAACAAAGGGGGAACTGGCGCGGGGGAATTTGTAACTTTGTAAGCACCCTTTATTGGTGACTATTTGCATACCTTGGGTATACATGCAAAGAATTTCACTGTGACTTGTGTTGAATTCAATAAATTGTTCCTGGAGCGTAGGATAGAGCTAGTGTATAGGGTGATTACTGGTTGGCATGGACTCAGTGGGCTAAAATACCTTTCCACACTGTTTCTCTAAAGTCTAAAGGTGGTAGATTGTAATGCAACATCTTGAACTGAGAAGAGACAAAAAGCTGCCAATCTTTCGCTTGTGGGACATGAATTCAGTGTAGTAATATTGAAATTTGATTCTATTCCCCCCTGCAACACTCCTTTTCTATCACTATGGAGGAAGATTTAACAGTCCGGGGAACAGCCACTGCTAATCACTCCCAGGACAATCAGGTTTTCTCAAAGCAGTACTGGACAAAATCCCGCATCAGCTAAATCCACTTAAATTTGCGTCCCTTGACCAACAGCTCCCATCAACGTCTCACAGCCTGCATCCCACTCCAGCCCTCTTCAGATATAACTGTGATCCCCAAACCTTTTAATCTTCCAATGTCCCAAAGTCTGGGTTCTGACCGCAGCTATCCTCTGGTCATCTGAACTTCTGATCATCAACACAACATAGCCCTGACGGATGTCTCAAACTCCAGCCCACCCTTTGGTCGCATACCGCCGGCCCTGGCTGGGTGCAGGTCGGGAGGTTGAGGGTTCGCTTCCTGAGGGGGGGGGGGGGGGGGGGGGGGCGGAGGGGTTTGACCAAGGACTTCTTCTTCTCTCGGTGTGGTTAGAAAAACCCAAAACAAACGATACAGAAAACAAAGGTCAGCTCTATGCTTTTCCATCCTACAGGTGCCAGAGGTTTATGGGGAGAAGGGCAAGCGAATAGGGTTGGCGGGGAGAGATAGATCAGGCCATGATTAAATGGCGGAGTAGACTTGATGGGCCGAAGATAGACACAAAATTCTGGAGTAACTAAGCGAGTCAGGCAGCATCTCTGGAGAAAAGGAATGGGTGACGTTTCGCATCGAGACCCTTATTCAGACGGGCCGAATGTCTATCTTCGGTTTAAACCAGCATCTGCAGTTCCTTCTTACATAATTCTACTCCTATTCCATATGACTTGCATTATATTCACACAAAGGGTGGTGGGTGTTATGGAACGAACTGCTAGAGTCTCTTGCCCAGAGTACATGAATCGAGGAACAGAGGACATAGGTTTGAGGTATAAATCGAAGGTGGACACAAAATGCTGGAGTAACTCAGTGGGACAGGCAAGCATCTCTGGAGAGAAGGAATGGGTGACGTTTCGGATCGAGACCGTAGTTCAGATCCGAGGCATCTTCCATTCCTTCTCTCCAGGGATGCTGCCTGCCCTGCTGAGTTGTCCAGCATTTTGTGTCTACCTTCAATTTAAACCAGCATACACGATGGGATTTTTAACCAATATATGGAGGAACCGACTAGAGCGCATGCCATCCTGGACTGAGAATTGGGTAATGAGGAAGGATTAGTTAGCGATCTTGCTGTGCAAGGCCCCTTGAGACTACGGTCCTGAACTTGAATAAAGGAGACTTTGAAGGTATGAGATGGGAATTGGCTAGGATAGACGGGCAAATTATACCTAAAGGTTTGACGGTGGAGATGAAATGGCGAAGATTTAAAGACCACATGGATGAGCTCCAGAAATTGTTCATCCCTGTCTGGCGAAAAAATAAAACTGGGAAGTCGGCTCAACCGTGGCTGACGAGGGAAGTCAAGGATAGTGTTAAAGCCAAGGAAGAGGCATATAAATTGGCCAGAAGAAGTGGCAAACCAGATAATGGGAGAAATTTAGAACTCAACAGAGGAGGACAAAGGGGTTGATTAAGAGGGGGGAAAAAAGCATGAAAGAAAGCTTGCAGGAAATATAAAAGCTGACTGTAAAAGTTTCTATAGGTATGTAAAAATGAAAGGATTAGTGAAGATGAATGTAGGTCCCTTACAGTCAGATACAGGTGAATTTATAATGGGAAACAAGGAAATGGCAGAAGTTAAACGAGTACTTTGGTTCTGTCCTCACCAAGGAAGACACGAACAATCTCCCGGAAATACCAGGGGACCGAGGATTTAGTTGGAGGGAGAAACTGAAGGCAATCTACATTAGTCAGAAAATAATGTTTGGTAAACTGTTGGGACTGAAGGCTGATAGATCCCCAGGGCTAGATGGTCTGCATCCCAGAGTACTCAAGGAGGTGGCCCTAGGAATCGTGGATGCATTGGTGATCATTTTCCAATGTTCTTTCGACTTTGGATCAGTTCCTGTGGACTGGAGGGTAGCCAATGTCACTCCACTTTTTAAGAAAGGAAGGAGAGAGAAAATGGGGAATTATAGACCAGTTACCCTTATATCGGTAGTGGGGAAGATGCTGGAGCCGATTATTAAAGATATTGTGCAGCGCATTTGGAAAGCAGTGACGATTTATGAAGGGGAAATCATGCTCGACTAATCTTTTGGAATTTTTTGAGGATGTAACAAGTAGAATGGATAAGGGAGAGCCAGTGGATGTGGTGTATCTGGACTTTCAAAAAACATTTGACAAGGTCCCACACGAAAGGTTAGTGTGCAAAATTAGAGCACATGGCATAGGTTATTGACATGGATAGAGAACTGGTTGGCAGGCAGGAAGCAAAGAGTAGGAATAAACGGGCCCTTTTCAGAATGGTAGGCAGTGACCAGTGAGGTGCAGCAAGGCTCGGTGCTGGGACCCCAGTTGTTTACAATACAGTGGCTTGCAAAAGTATTCATACCCCTTGAACTTTTCCACATTTTGTCACGTTACAACCACAAACGTAAATGTATTTTATTGGGATTTTATGTGATAGACCAACACAAAGTGGCGCATAATTGTGAAGTGGAAGGAAAATGATACATGGATTTCAAATTTTTTTACAAATAAAAAACTGAAAAGTGTGGCGTGCAAAAGTATTCAGCCCCCTTTACTCTGATACCCCTAAATAAAATCCAGTGTAACCAATTGCCTTCAGAAGTCACCTAATTAGTAAATAGAGTCCACTTGTGTGTAATCTAATCTCAGTATAAATACAGTTGTTCTGTGAAGGCCTCAGAGGTTTGTTAGAGAACATTAGTGAACAAACAGCATCATGAAGCCCAAGGAACACACCAGACAGGGATAAAGTTGTGGAGAAGTTTAAAGCAGGGTTAGGTTATAAAAAAATATCCCAAGCTTTGAACATCTCACGGAGCACTGTTCAATCCATCATCCGAAAATGGAAAGAGTATGGCACAACTGCAAACCTACCAAGACATGGCCGTCCACCTAAACTGACAGGCCGGGCAAGGAGAGCATTGATCAGAGAAGCAGCCAAGAGGCCCATGGTAACTCTGGAGGAGCTGCAGAGATCCACAGCTCAGGTGGGAGAATCAGTCCACAGGACAACTATTAGTCGTGCACTCCACAAATCGGGCCTTTATGGAAGAGTGGCAAGAAGAAAGCCATTGTTGAAAAAAAGCCATAAGAAGTCCCGTTTGCAGTTTGCCACAAGCCATGTGGGGGACACAGCAAACATGTGGAGGAAGGTGCTCTGGTCAGATGAGACCAAAATTGAAGTTTTTGGCCCAAATGCAAAACGCTATGTGTGGTGGAAAACTAACACTGCACATCACCCTGAACACACCATCCCCACTGTGAAACATGGTGGTGGCAGCATCATGCTGTGGGGATGCTTTTCTTCAGCAGGGACAGGGAAGCAGGTCAGAGTTGATGGGAAGATGGATGGAGCCAAATACAGGGCAATCTTGGAAGAAAACCTGTTAGAGTCTGCAAAAGACTTGAGACTGGGGCGGAGGTTCACCTTCCAGCAGGACAACGACCCTAAACATACAGCCAGAGCTACAATGGAATGGTTTAGATCAAAGCATATTCATGTGTTAGAATGGCCCAGTCAAAGTCCAGAACTAAATCCAATTGAGTATCTCTGGCAAGACTTGAAAATTGCTGTTCACAGACGCTCTCCATCCAATCTGACTGAACTTGAGCTATTTTGCAAAGAGGAATGGGCAAAATTTTCAGTCTCTAGATGTGCAAAGCTGGTAGAGACATACCCCAAAAGACTTGCAGCTGTAATTGCAGCGAAAGGTGGTTCTACAAAGTATTGACTCAGGGAGGCTGAATACTTCTGCACGCCACACTTTTCAGTTTTTTATTTGTAAAAAAATTTGAAAACCATGTATCATTTTCCTTCCACTTCACAATTATGCACCACTTTGTGTTGGTCTATCACATAAAATCCCAATAAAATACATTTACGTTTGTGGTTGTAGCGTGACAAAATGTGGAAAAGTTCAAGGGGTATGAAAACTTTTGCAAGCCACTGTATAAATTAACAATTTAGACGAGGGATTTAAATGTAACATCTCTAAGTTTGCAGATGACACAAAGCTGGTTGGCAGTGAGCTGCGAGAAGGATGCTGTGAGGCTGCAGGGTGAATTGGATAGGTTGGGTGAGTGGGCAGAAGCATGGGAGATGCAGTATAATGTGGATAAATGTGAGGTTATCCAATTTGGTGGCAAGAACAGGAAGGCAGATTATTATCTGAATGTTGTCAGATTAAGTAAAGAGGAGGTGCAACGAGACCTGGGTGTGCTTGTACATCAGTCACTGAAAGTAAGCATACAGGTACAGCTGGCAGTAAAGAAAGCCAATTGCGAGAGGATTTGAGTTTAGGAGCAAGGATGTTCTAGTGCAGTTGTACAGGGCCCTGATGAAACCACACCTGGAGGATTGTGTGCAATTTTGGTCTCCTAATTTGATGAAGGACATTATTGCTATTGCGGGAGTGCAGTGTAGGTTCTCCAGGTTAATTCCCGGGATGGCGGGACTGACATATGATGAAAGAATGGGCCGACTGGACTTGTATTCGCTGGAATTTATAAGGATGAGAGGGATTCTAATAGAAACATTTACAATTCTTAGAGGATTGGACAGGGTAGATGCAGGAAAAATGTTCCCGATGTTGCGGGAGTCCAGAATCAGGGGTACATAGAAACATAGAAATTAGGTGCAGGAGTAGGCCATTCGGCCCTTCGAGCCTGCACCGCCATTCAATATGATCATGGCTGATCATCCAACTCAGTATCCCGTACCTGCCTTCTCTCCATACCCTCTGATCCCCTTAGCCACAAGGGCCACATCTAACTCCCTCTTAAATATAGCCAATGAACTGGCCTCGACTACCCTCTGTGGCAGGGAGTTCCAGAGATTCACCACTCTCTGTGTGAAAAAGGTTCTTCTCATCTCGGTTTTAAAGGATTTCCCCCTTATCCTTAAGCTGTGACCCCTTGTCCTGGACTTCCCCAACATCGGGAGCAATCTTCCTGCATCTAGCCTGTCCAACCCCTTAAGAATTTTGTAAGTTTCTATAAGATCCCCTCTCAATCTCCTAAATTCTAGAGAGTATAAACCAAGTCTATCCAGTCTTTCTTCATAAGACAGTCCTGACATCCCAGGAATCAGTCTGGTGAACCTTCTCTGCACTCCCTCTATGGCAGTTTAAAAATAAGGGGTAGGCCATTTAGGACTGAGATGAGGAAAAACCTTTTCACCCAGAGGGTTGTGAGTCTGTGGAATTCTCTGCCACAGAAGGCAGTGAAATTCTCTGCCACAGAAGGCAGTGAAATTCTCTGCCACAGAAGGCAGTGGAGGCCAATTCACTGGAGGTTTTCAAGAGAGAGTTAGATTTAGCTCTTACGGCTAAGGGATATGGGGGAAAAGCTGGAACGGGGTACTGATTTTGGATGATCAGCCATGATCATATTGAATGGTGGTGCTGGCTCGAAGGGCCGAATGGCCTACTCCTGAACCTATTTTCTATGTTTCCATGTTTACTGCTGCCCACAGATGTTCATGAATTCCTTGGCTGATCATCAGTTGCAATCCAATGATCCTCCTGATAAAATAAAACTTCCGTTAAAGTCTCAAACATCAAAGGAAAACATTTAACTTTTCATTTGCCACAGCGATCCAGCTTGTAATATTAGACACCAGTAGTAAGTGAGGATGCCTGGTTTCAAATATAGATTAAAATCCTTTCATCTTGAAGGGAGATGGTGGAAGATATGCACGAAGGAATGTGTGAAGCAGTTCGCAAAGGATTTAAACCACTGAAGAACAAAGATGCCCTTCTTTTTACATCAATACATATTTTGCTAAACTTCTGCCAGGATATCTCCTGAAGTAATGGGCGTGATTTGATGACACTTCCATAAAGTGCTTTGGCATATTTTATCATGTTCAAATGCCAAAAAGATTTACTTTAGCTCCATTATTTGGATGCCACCGCATTTAGATGTACCAAAGAGTTAATGGCGAAGAGCAAGTGATAGGATCATTTGAATCATATCAGACAGATAGGTGTCTGGATCACTTGTGTGGGATTCTGCAAGAACAGTATACAACAAATACGAATTAATTTTTGCTGTTTTGTTGTTGGTTTGGAAATAAAACTAAATGATTTTTCCCGCAAAATAATACTGCAATGAAATCTATATTACTAAAAGTCTGATCTTGACCACTTCCTGTTGTTCTGTATATTGATTTAAGAAAAAACGCTGTCCCCCTCCGCTGTGCAGGACAAGAGGATTTTTCCCATTGATGAAAAATAAAAGAGTTATTAGTGTTTAAAAAATGTTGAGATTCTCTCTCCTGAAGGCCACGCCCCTTCCGGTGGGACTATAAAACCCAGAAGTGTTGAGTGCCTCAGTCAGTCTCTGCAAGATGGGGGAGCGAGAGGGTCACGTCTCTTAGTCTGAGCTGTGAATAACATTGAACACATGTCTACTAAACTGTGAGTGTGGTTTTACTGACCTTGAGTGTCCTTAATGCGGTTTGAAAATGAAAATGTGGTTGGTTTGAAATAAAGCACAGCAAATAGTTGTTGGTGGTGGTTGTTTGAAATAAAGCACAGCAAATGGTTGGTGGTGGTGCTTGGTTTGAAATAAAGCACAGCAAATGGTTGGTGGTGATGGTTGGTTTGAAGTAAAGCACAACAAATGAATGGTGGTGATGGTTGGTTTGAAATAAAGCACAGCAAATGGTTGTTGGTGGTGGATGGTTTGAAATAAAGCACAGCAAATGGTTGGTGATGGTGGTTGGTTTGAAATGGCAATTGATTAAAAGTCTAAACTTGACAACTTCCTGTTTGCAGTGTATATTGATTTTACATAAAACACTACCACTTACAGCTGTGATTTTTGGCCATCTTACTCAGTCCCCCTCCGCTCATCAGGTGCAGAGGACTATTCCCATCAATGAAAAATAAAAGTGTTATTAGTGTTTAAAAATGTTTGAGAATCTCTCTCCTGAGAGATTCAATCATGCCACGAAGGCCACGCCCCTTCTGGTGGGAGGGGGGAGGGATTATAAAACCCGGAAATGTGGGTGTGGCTCAGTCTCTGAAAGATGGGGAAGGGAGAGGTCATGACTCTGTCTGAGCTGTGAATAAACTGAACACACTGAATGTCTACTGAACTGTGAGTGTGCTGTTTGTGTGGTGTTTTGTGTGGTTTTATGGGGGTTTCACCCTGCTTGAAATGGTATGAAACTGCATTTGAATGTGGTGGCCTAGCACCCTGCATGAAATGGTATGAAACTGCATTTGAATTTGGTGACCTTGCACCCTGCTTGAAGTGGTAAGAAACTGCACTTGAATTTGCTGGCCTTGCACCCTGCTTAAAATGGTAGGTAACTGCATTTGAATTTGGTGACCTTGCACCCTGCTTGAATTGGAATTTCAAGGAATAGCCGTGAGTCAACTGCCAGCCCACCAGCCGTGAGTGAGCTGACAGCACATCAGGCTTGAGTGACTGAGCAGCCACCCCAAGAATCCATTTGGCCCACAATGTCCATACTAGCCTACTGGAAACCAGTGCCTTCAGCCCACAACACCCATACTAGCCTTCCCGAAAGCCCCCCTCCCCTTCCCCCCCCACTGGCCACCAATATTGGAATTGGTGGAGAGGTGGAATATTGCATTGGGGGACCAGTCCTCCCGTGTAAACATGGGACCCAACGGGTCCCACTTAGTCTAGTATATCATAACAATGTGTTCAAGGTACTAGATTGAACAAGGTAGCATTTTTCACGCTGTGGTTAAGAAACTCCAGTTAACTGAATTGTTTAGTTAGTTTAGAGATACAGCGTGGAAACGGCACTTCGGCCCACCGACCTGCGATCCCCGCACATTAACACTATCCTACACACACTAGGGACAATTTACACCAAGCCAATCAGCCTACATACACCATGCCAATCAACCTACAAACCTGTACGTCTTTGGAGTGTAGGAGGAAACCGGAGATCTCGGAGAAAACCCATGCGGTCACGAGAAGAACATACGAATTCTGTACTGACAGCACCCGTAATCGAGATCGAGCCCGGGTCTCTGGCGCTGCAAGCGCTGTAAGGCAGCAACTCTACCGCTGTGCCACCGTGCGGCTTCAGTTGCATGAAGTAATTTGTTATCAACAGTTAAGATATTACGACATTGTAGGAATTTTACATTAAACTGGTAACACGGTAAAATGGTAAATGGTAACACATGTTTTAGAAATAATATTCAATAGAATTTCAACCTCAAATGATTGAGAGCTGAAAATATGATGTATAAAAATAGAGATAAAATAAAAATAGGTAACAGTTATTGTGGTCCAGTATATTTACATTGTTTTGGCTACACATTTTTAAATTTCAGTATCATTAGTAAATCATCAATTTATATTTTAGTTAGTCCGGCAATACTTACACTTGGATGAGCCACTGCGTCATCATCTTGGTACTTAATGGCAGAAGGAACATAATCAACCTCTTGTTTGATTTCAATGCTAAAATCATCTGCTCGTTTGCTAAGCACAGTGGCTTCATGTTTAGTTTCTGCAGGTTCTTGTGTCTAAAATAGAGGCAAAGATTGAACCATAAATATCTTTTAAATCTCAATGTAAAGTGAATCTTCTGCCATCAGACCCTATCATGGGAATTTTATTAAAGTGGTTAAGCAATTGGAAGAAAACCTGCAGACGCTGCTAACCTGAAATAAGAATGAAAAATACTGGAAACGTTCAGCAGGTCAGGCAGCATCTGTGTGTGGATGAACAGAGTTAACATTTCCAATCAAAGACTCTTCATCATCGGTGAAGTATCTGGGCAGATAATCCTGATGTATGAGCTAAATCTTTACAAAGATAGATGGGCAATTTAAAACCAATTCATTTAATTGTTTTTTTGTTTTAAAGTATAGTGCAAAACTGACAACAAAACAACTGGATTGTTATAAAATAATTATCTGGTTCACTTATGTTTTCTGAAAATCAGCCATTCTTTCTCTCGGCAGGACTCCACAGAAATGCAATTGACTCTTAACTGTCCTCTGTCATATAATTTACTTGAAAGCAGTTCATTCCAGCTTCCAATGGCTTGCTAGGAATCGGTTAAAAATATCATATTTATTAATGATACCCTCATTTTGTAAATTATAATGATGAATAAAATCACAAATCTAACATTGGATGAACAGTGGATTATCTGTCCAAATAAACAAGATCAATTATTTTTCTATTATTGACCATGCAAATATAATTCTCAGCAAAATAGCCTGACGTGGAATAAACACGTCTTTTTATAGTAACTTTTACCAATAAGCTTATGGGTGTGTTAGCCTTGCGAACAATAGGGCTATGTTACTGAGAGTAAACAAGCCTTATTGCCATAGATGTTTGAATGCCGGAGGAATCAGACGGTTTGAAGAAAAGGCAGGACGAGGCACAAGTTTCACCAAGGTGTGACTGGATGGTGGACAGAATTCCTCCTGCTTCTATTCCTTATGGTGGACAGAATTCCTCCTGCTTCTATTCCTTATGGTGGACAGAATTCCTCCTGCTTCTATTCCTTATGATTTTGCTTGTACAACTGTACAATGACACTCTTGGTTCTTGGTTTCCTGGTCCTCCAAAATATTCCAAATGGAATTTAAACTGGAGGTGGTGGAGGGAGGACTGAAGCCAGAAAGTGTTTTTGGGAAGAAAGAGCTACCTTAAATTTAGTTGCATCTGGTTGGGTAACTATGGTAGGGTGAAGATTATTCCATGCTTTAATTATGCGGGGGAAGAATGAATTGCTGTACACATCTGTCTTGGTAGCTGGAATCTCAAATTGGATCAAATGCCCTCGTCTGCTCCAAATTGGTTTGGGTTTGGTGTAGGTTTTGTAATCTATGTTGAGCTGACCATTTAACATTTTGTAAAAACACTCATCACTCATCAGTTTTGATATGAGAATGTCTTATTTGTTCCCTATATGAAAGATTGACAGTGCATCATATATTGTGGCATAATATCCCACAAAGCAGATTCTTTCCCATTTTTGTGAGAACATTTTTAATTAAAGCACGCTATAACTTTATTTTGAACAGTTTGCAATAATAAATTTTAAAAATAACAGCAGCCATTAGTCAGGTCATGCTTATTTTCACCTGCACACGGTGGTACAGATACAAAAAAAGTCTCGCTTGCAGCGGCATTAAAGACACACACTCAGATAAACACAACAACAGAATATACATATATACGTAAAATTTGGAAGATAAAAATACTGTACAAGAAAACAAGACACTAGTGTAAAACACAATTTTAAAAACCCCATGGTTGTGTAAGAGTTGAAACATAATGTTCTGATTTGGAGGTACTATTAGGGTTGTGTTCAAGAACCCGATAGCTGTGGGATGGTAGCTTTTCCTGAACATGGTGGTGTAGAATTTCAGGCTTCCATATGCACATTCTGTACCCACAATGGCAGTAGTGAGAAGAGAGCGTGGCCTGGACAGTAGTGAAACACCAGTCACCTTCTTGGGGCAGCACATCATGAAGCTACTTTTGATAGAGGTTATGTTTAAAAAGGTGTCGGAGAGAGAGGTAACATTTTTCAGCCTTCATGCAGGAGTATAATAAAGAACAGCAAAATAAAATATTCAAAATTATATGGAAGAATGAACTTGAGTGCACCTGCACATTGAATCGTAAAATTATTATCACATGAAGGAGGTGACTCAAACCAACAAATCTGAGCCGGCTCTCTGCAAGAATATTGGAGAGACCACAGGCGGAATATGACATGCAGTTGTAGTCTCAATATTTAAGGAAGGATATGCTTCAATTGTATGCAGCACAGTGACATTTCACTAGATTGATTTCCATGATGAAGAAGTTGATGAATGAAGAATTGTTAAAGTCCAGATACCTTAACCTGAAACAATGGTGCCAGTTTCCCCCAGAACTGGGGGCATTGTTTCAAATTGAGGGATCAATTCAATAGTAGATGAAGCTGTACTCATTTCAGAGTATTGTGAACTTTTGGAATTCTTTACCACAAAGACCTGAGGAGGGGGAGTCATTAAATGAAGGCATAAAATAGAGCTGATAAAACAGGTCATTGCAAAATGCAGCTGAAAAGCACTCATTTAGAAATCCTATCATTTTTATCGCTGTGGAGATCAATTCAGCCCTTAATCAGCCCTACCTCTTACTATGTAGGAACCAACTGTGGATAGACACAAAATGCTGGAGCAACTCAGCGGGACAGGCAGCATCACTGGGGAAAAGGAATAGGTGATGTTTTGGGTAGAGATCCTTCTTCAGGTCTATTTTCACCTTTCAATTATTCCCTTTCTCCAGAGATGCTGTTTGACCCGCTGAATTACTCTAGCTTTTTGTGTCTACCCATTACTGTGTTACACAGTGCGAATTTCTCTGCCTGCAGAAGGCATTTTCTTTCATTTGTATATTAAAATGCCACATCCTTGCCCTTCTTTCTTCTTTGTGTTCTGTCTCGTCTTTCTACATTGGGCCATATTCTCTTTCCTATTATCAACCTTCCATCAGTGGTGCACCCTCTTTTTCTGCTTCACCTCACACTCAACCCTTTTTGACATCCAGGGCAGGCTTTGTTTGCTTTACCTTTATTCCCATTGGAAAGAATTTCAGACTTGAAGAGAACAAGATGGTACCTGAAATGTGGCGACTCTTGTATACTGACTCAGTACGGTCTACCATCTTACACTCATACTTGGTATGGTTGTGCCTAATGTTTAAGATGATTGCCACTGAACTGTATGTCTAAAAAAAAAATCATTGTACTTAGGTACTCGTGACAATAATGTACCATTGAGCCACTGAAATTAGTATACCCAAACCAACCTCTTAAAAGGCCACATGTTGTAATTGCCCATTTGCCTTTGAATCCAATTCAAATTGGCCAAATCTATTTTCAACTCACTAAAACTGACATTCATGTAATGTATTTTTTACTCTAGATGTCACCGTTTATTGTTCTGCAAAGATGTTAAATCTTGTGCACTGTGAGCATCATTTATTCAGTGACATTTACTCGACGCGATTCTCTTTGAAAAATACAAAAAAAAAACTTCTTACCTTTTTCACATCTCTATTTGATCTGAAAGTTTGTTGGACAAAAGAATCACTTTCAATGGCTTCAATACTTTTCACTCGTTTCACCTGTTCTTCAATTGTGGTTTCTGGAATAAAAAAGATACATTGAAAAGATTTTAATTTAAAGGGACAATGTTTCCATTCTCAAAAAGGGTTTTCGAATACAAATACAGAACGCAAGGCCATTCCACAGGCTGCTGTAGTGTGCTGAATTTTGTAATTACCCCTGTGTGAATAAGCGAGTTCGGTATTCCGACTGAGCATGCCAAGGTCATGTCATTCGTGATAAACAAACTCGGCAGCTCAGCTGCTGCATGCACATAGACTTGCGTTTCATCCGTGGTCAGGATCAAACCCAGGACTCCGGCGCTGCAAGCGCTGTTGAATTGCCCCCCCCCCCCCCCCCGGACAGGGATGGGACATTCGGGAGGGGACGGGGATAGTCCATTAGCAATTCAACAGCGCTTGCAGCGCCGGAGACCCAGGTTCGATCCTAACTACGGATGAAACGCAGGTCTGTATACACGCAGCAGTTCAGCTGCCGAGAATGTCTCTCCGTTCCAGTTTCTCCCCGTCTCCCACTCGCATCTGCCTCCTCTCTCTCACTGTTACACCCCGCTCTCCCGCTACCTGGCACCCCTGTTCCTCAGATTAAATATATATTTACACATAAATTATGAATAAAGATAAGAATTTATACAGTTTATACAGAATTTATACATCCAGCACTTTGTTCGCTTTTTCTTTATCACAAATGACCTTTGATAAATCCCATGATTCCTTGCGTTTTTCGGAATACTGAACTCACTTATTGAATATTGAATATTGAATATGTCAGATCTTCAGCTAACTCTGGAAAGTTTCCAGTACTTCGCACTGTCACAAAATCATTGATAAACTAAACTAACACATGCCATGGGAAGTAACATGTAAAATATATTTTCAGCTACAGAATTTAGGGATTTCAGCCATAAAATTGGGTTAAAATAGAAGGCAAAGGAATGATGGATAAAACAAAATTGATTGTGTTTGCTCTTGAAATCCAAGACCAGAAGCTTCTGACTTTTATGACATCTTTAAATCGCGCTTCAATACAGGTAAAGTGCAGCAAACATGATCAAAGATCCTCAAAGGCTCGTTGCCATTAAATAATCAGATGTGCACAGCAAGAGGGAAAGGGAAAGAAAACCCCACAAAACCAAACAAACTAATGGCAAGAGAGAGAGAAAAATGAAAGCTCGGAATGGTTCACAAGTAAAAACATCTCGACATGTAACCTGTCATGATAGGACAACCCTGTCATAATGGGAAGTAGCCGAGTGAATCTATTTTGGACCGTTTCCAATGCCAGTATATCCTTTCTTAAATCAGGGGACCTGAAATGTGCACTTTACAGCGGCCTCGCCAATACCCTGCACAGATGGAATGATACTTATCTATTTCAATATGCCAACTCTTGAAATAGGAAGACAAATGGCATATTTGCTTTTAACCACTTGCTGTACTGAAGCTGTCCCGCTGAGTTACCCCAGCATTTTGTGTCTATCTTCGTTGTAAACCAGCATCTGCAGTTACTTCCTACACATGCCGTACATGTGACCGTAAGTGGCGGCGCTGGTGAACGGCTGCGGCTCGCCTGCAGTCCGTTTGTCTTTACTTTTTTGTGTTGTTTTTTTTCGTTTTGTCTAGTTACGTTTTTGTTTTTTAGGTTGTGTTTATGTGGGGGGGGGGGGGTTGAAACGGGGCTTGCTGTCTCTCCCTTTGGGGGAATACGACTTTTTTGTCGTATCCCCCTTATCTGCCTCCGTCTGCGCTGAGGCCTAATGGCGGAGCTGGCGACCTCGAGGCTCCGGAGGCAGCCTGACAGGACTCGCCCTGGGCTCGCTCCCGTGAGGGCGGCCCAGCTCGGGGCTGGAACTGCGCCCCCGTGAGGGGCTGTGACCCTCCCGTGAGGGCGGCCTGGCGCGGGGCTGAGACGCTCCCGTGAGGGGCTGTGGCGCTCTCGTCGGAGCGGCCCAGCCCGAGGTGGAATGGCACTCTCGTTGGAGTGGCCCAGCCCGAGGGTGGAATGGCGCTCCCGTCGGAGCGGCCCAGCTCGAGGGAGGAACGGCACTCACGTGAGGGCGATCCGGCTTGGGGCTGGAACGGTGCTCCGGTGGCTGGGATGGCGTTCTGGCGGCTATGACCTGAGTCCTGGGTTCAGCCGCGGGCCAGCGGCTGCGTACGCAGGACTGGAGGGCGGCAGCTTCGACCACCCCGGGCCGCGGTGTTTGAGCCGGCACGTTTGCGGGGTTCGGTGAGCCACGGGACTGTTTATGCCATCGCCCGGTGGGGAATCGCCTCAGCGCAGAGGGAGAAGAGGAGGGAAGAGACAGTAACCCTAAGATTTTTGCCTCCACCACAGTGAGGAGGTGATTGGAGGATACACTGTGGTGGATGTTAATTTGTGTTTATTGTTGTTTATTATTGTTTGATTGTATGTATGACTGCAGGCACGAAATTTCGTTCAGACCGTAAGGCTGAATGACAATAAAGGTATTCAATTTCAATTCAATGTCTAACTTCTTGCAATTTATGCACAAGAACGCCCAGATCCCTTTGTACTTCACTCATCTGCTTTTTAAAAATCTCAATCTTTTTCCATTTAGATAATGGCTGCTTTTAGATTCCTTTTACCAAAGTGCATCACCTATGTATGGCTGTTAAGGGATTTTAAAACAGTATATGGTGAGACACATTTTAGGTTGCATTCTGACATGCACAAGAAATGTTTCTCGAAAGGGTTTTGAAGGCCCATAAGAAATTTGCAACAGCAGTTAAAATGTCAAGTCAGAATGTGTTATAGCAAGCTTTTAGAAACACAGAAGAGTTATTTTCCCCAGGATACAATTGGATAGGATAAGTGTCAGGCATATTGAACTGGAGACAAGGTACAAGTTTCAGAGATTATTTTAACAACATGAACGGGTGCCTCCTGTGATCCAAAACAATGACAAAGCACCACAGTGGAACCACTAAAGAATGCTGGTTGGCCTTAAATAAGAAGCAATGTAAAATATCAAGACAGCCAACTGTCCAAATTGGTCAGGTAAATTTATACTTGTCTTTATAATGTTATTGTTTTATAAGTGGTGTGTTGGAAGTTTGATTGTTAAATAACTCTTGGGGTGGCACAGTGTTGCTGCCTTACAGCTCTTACAGCGCCAGAGGCCCTGGTTCGATCCAGACTACGGGTGCTGTCTGTATGGAGTTTGTACGTTCTCCCCTTGACTGCGTGGGTTTCCTCTGAGGTCTTTGGTTTCCTCCCACATGCAAAATACGTGCAGGCTTGTAGGTCAATTGGCTTGGTATAAAAATGTAAATTGTCCCTAGTGTGTGTAGGATGGTGTTTACGTGCGGGGATTGCAGGTCGGTGCGGTCTCGGTGGGCCGAAGGGCCTATTTCCATGCTGTATCTCCTCTAAACTAAATTAAAATTCTTCTTTAAAGAGATTCTTTCATCAATATGCTGCATATTGATCCCTAAAACCCTAATAAGAAAGCTGGACCACCTTGTTTATTCCAACTTTGTTTCATTCTCATAAAGAAAAAAAAATGCTCTTTGCTCTTCGTTTAGCTGCCCAAACACAGCAGATATAAGAAGTAACTTGGCTGATATCCATGCTGAATCCATGCGATCATCAAGGAGATGGAAAGGAGAGCGAAACTAAATATGTTAGGGAGAGCGCCACTGAAGAAAGAAAGGAAGGCAGACAGAAACTGAAAAGGTGACAGGGAAAGAAACAGGAATACAAAGGTAATAGAATTATTAAGAGAATGATAAATTCTCTGACTTTGGAGATCACTCTTTATTTTTGAATAGGTACAATATGAGAGTATCATCGAGATTCTGAAGAAGGGTCTCGACCCTAAATGTCACCAATTCCTTCTCCCCAGAGATGCTCCCTGTCCCGCTGAGTTACTCCAGCATTTTGTGTCTATCTTCGGTTTAAACCAGCATCTGCAGTTCCTTCCTACACATGATCACTGCCATCACTGGATGATACTCTAAACAACTCGGTTGTCGACTTGTAATATAACACTTTAACCAGCAGAGGACAGCAGATACTAAGCTGTCTCAGAGTATAACATTTGCGTTGCTCTTATCTTTGTATTTTCTAAATAAACTTTGTTTTCAATGTATTCTGACAAAAATTACTGACTTGAGATGTGGAATTAACTTTCACCCTGCATTGTTCACATTTACACAACACGTGTTAAATGACATTTTGGTCCAGTTACAAACAGGTTTCATCCCCCTGCCTGGCGAAATTTGAAATTGGACCATTTTGTATCCAACCTTATCACTACAGATGACTTATTTGTTGAGCTGCACATCATCAGAGCTGTCTATTTCCACCAGCATAATATTGCTTCCGTTGGTTCTGCAGCAGCTGTCTTGCAGCTAAAACCTCGTCTGCCTTCGTGGGCTAAAGGCTTACACTATTCCAAGTGGTGTCTTCTCTTATTCTGTTCTCAAAATCCTTGATTCCCTGATTCTAACGTACAATGCCTTTCACACATCACTCCTGCATTTGCTTCAAATTAAGTAACGTCTCTCCCCTCACTATTTTTGTTATTGCCTCCACAGCTTCACAGCCCTTAGGATTCCTTTACACCACTAATTCCCACCTCTTGATCTTCCCGACATTTGATTGCCTGACCATTTTCGGGTGGCCAGTCAATTGACAAAGGGGTAACAAGATCTGGAAGTAGTGGGAGCCCTCCTGGAGCTCTGCATTCACCCGTGCAAGAATGGATAGTGTTGTGGCAGAAAGAATTGACAGAAAAGCAAAGGGCAGGTGGAAAACAAGAAAACAAGATGGAAGTACTGAACAGGGGAAGAAGGGGTGAGAATTTGGGAGAATGAATGTGAGGGAGCACAATCTGAAGGTTGGAAGAGTGGGCCATTTGAGTGAGCCAGAACCTTTGAGAAATATGTTCTGGCTGAAGCCATTCTTTCAATTGTTAAATGTAGGTTTATTATTTTCACGAGTATCGAGGTACGGTGAAAAACTATGTTTTGTGTTCCATCCACTCAGATAATACTGTACATAAACACAATAAAGTAATGTACAATAGGTAAAGCAAAGGGGAGATGCAGAATGGTTCTCAGCATGGTAGCAGAACATTTCCATGGACAAAGTCCAATGTCCACAATAGGGTAGAGGAGAATCGGTCCCTTGCTTATGGAAGAACATTCTGAAGTCTAAAAACAAGAGTGGAAGAAGTTGTTCCTGAGTCTCCAAGACCTTGAAGTTTTTCATTGAACAGAGAATAGTACAACACAGGAAAGGCCCTTTGGCCCACAATATCCGTGCAGAATATGATGCCCTCAGAAAGTTATCTCCTCTCTTGAGCACACTTTCCAGTTTTAAGAAAATCTTAAACATTGCAACCATATCGAGGACTTTGGACATCTACACTCATAGACGACATGGTAGAATGAACTATGTCAGAAGCTCCTATATAGTCCATATGTAAACTGTTATTTTTATATTCATACATTAAAAAAACACATTGGTCTGCAGCATTTACTGAAACTTATCCCTGTATTTTATACTCTTTAAATTTAAAAAGCAATGGGATAGTTTTTAATTCAAAACTTGTAATTGTACACGATTTGGAGTTGGCTCTTAGACAAAAGATAAACACTTCCAACAACTATGGATCTATGTGGATTTATTATGTGTACAGAATTTCATTTCTTGAATTGTGCAGTTCTTCAACTTTAGTTTTATAACAGAGAGTATTTTAAAGAAATAAGTCAAAAGTACCATTGTACTTTCTCAGTGGATCAAACTGAATGAATGGGAACTTAACATTTTTACTTTGCAGTACGCAACAATCATATTACACGCAAACAAAATGAGGGCAGTGATTTAACTTAGGTGGTGGGGTGGAAGATTGCAACCTTCACGTAGTCCACCCTGTTTCAACGAACCCGGCGTGCACAATCAAATAAGATCAAATAGAACAAGTTGTCCTACAACTTTAGGCTGTGCACGCCATACGCAAGAAGAAGGCTTAGGTGGTCTCAAAACTTTTAAGTAAACACATGTAGCTAGACCACCTACCTTTTAAGTTACACCATGAGAATTTGTCAACAGGCAGCAAAAAGCACTTTACAACAGTTTGATAATTGAAGTATAACTGCAGCTGCCAAAAATAATTAACTCTTGCTTCACCATGAAAGTAAACACAGCCCGCATAGCAAATGTTGAATGATATAAATTAAAAAATTAAATCTGGAACTCAAAATAGGGATTGTACCTTAAGATGCACAATTACTTTTCAGTCAAAAACCTCATGCGGTAAAAATCTATTCCCAAAGGACTAATTAAATAAAATTGGTGTTTCCAAATGTAAATGCAGAAAAGGAAAAACAGAAGCAGAAGTTCAATTACTCTGAGTAGCTATGTGTTTTCATTTTCCTGCCTTTACCAGTGCATGGAATTAAATTCTAGCTTTTGTGAAAACAGATGATACTTGGTGCTAGGCAAGGGGTAGAAACTTTCAAAAGCAGAAAATAATTTACTCCATGTTTAGGCATGTTTTTTTTATTTACACTGGTAATATCAGGGGACATCTGCTGAAATATAATATGATTTCCATCTGTAACTGTTTAAACCTGTAAACCTCAGTAGGCTCAAAGAAACATACATGTGTATTTTGCGAGAAAATAAGTTTCCACCTGAAATTATAAGTTTAGATAACATTCCCTGTGTACAAACTACTATGATTCCTTAAACTATCTATGATTCTTTTTTAAAAAAGGTCAAGTATTTTAGAAGGTGCCACTAAAAATGGAGGTTGTGTAGCACAACCAATTAGGCATTATGAATTGTTCTTCTTTATGACACAATCTAGAAGTATAGAAGAGAGATTGAGCAACTGTCCATATGGTGCCAGCACAATAACCTGGCCCTCAACACCAGCAAAACCAAGGAACTGATTGTAGACTTTGGAAGGAGTAGGATGGGGACCCACAGTCCCGTTTATATCAATGGGTCAATGGTTGAAAGGGTCAAGAGCTTCAAATTCCTAGGCGTGCACATCTCTGAAGATCTTTCCTGGTTCGAGAACACTGATGCAATTATCAAGAAAGCACATCAGCGCCTCTACTTCCTGAGAAGATTACGGAGAGTCGGTTTGTCAAGGAGGACTCTCTCTAACTTCTACAGGTGCACAGTAGAGAGCATGCTGACCGGTTGCATCGTGGCTTGGTTCGGCAAGTTGAGTGCCCTGGAGAGGAAGAGACTACAAAAAGTAGTAAACCCTGCCCAGTCCATCATCGGCTCTGACCTTCCTTCCATCGAAGGGATTTATCGAAGTCGCTGCCTCAAAAAGGCTGGCAGTATCATCAAAGACCCACACCATCCTGGCCACCCACTCATCTCCCTGCTACCTTCAGGTAGAAGGTACAGGAGCCTGAAGACTGCAACGACCAGGTTCAGGAATAGCTACTTCCCCACAGCCATCAGGCTATTAAACCTGGCTCAGACAAAACTCTGAACATTAATAACCCATTATCTGTCATTTTGCACTTTATCAGTTTATTTATTCATGTGTTTTGTAGTCAATGCCTATTATGTTCTGTGTGCTGAAGCAAAGCAAGAATTTCATTGTCCTATCAGGGACACATGACAATAAACTTGAACTTGAACTTGAATCTATCTTCCATTTGTAGTTATTTAAAACCCAGCATTTGTGTTTATGCATATAGACAATTATGGAGTTAAGTGAATTTAGCGAAAAGAGTTATGGGCCTGTCCCACTTAGGCGATTTTTTCAGCGGCTGCCGGAGACTGTCATAGTCGTAGCAGGTCGCCGGAAAACCTACGACAATGTCTACAACAACCTCCCACCTAATCGACGTCAAGCTATGGCAAGCTACCCACAACCGGCGACCCATTAGGACGTCCACCTACGACAACCTTGGGGAAACTGCTAGAGTCAGTTATTAAAGATGGGATAGCAGCACATTTGGAAAGTGGTGAAATCATTGGACAAAGTCAGCATGGATTTACAAAAGGTAAATCATGTCTGACGAATCTTATAGAATTTTTCGAGGATGTAACTAGTAGCGTGGATAGGGGAGAACCAGTGGATGTGGTGTATCTGGACTTCCAGAAGGCTTTCGACAAGGTCCCACATAAGAGATTAGTATACAAACTTAAAGCACACGGCATTGGGGGTTTTGTATTGATGTGGATAGAGAACTGGCTGGCAAACAGGAAGCAAAGAGTAGGAGTAAACGGGTCCTTTTCACAATGGCAGGCAGTGACTAATGGGGTACCTCAAGGCTCAGTGCTGGGACCCCAGCTATTTACAATATATATTAATGATCTGGATGAGGGAATTGAAGGCAACATCTCCAAGTTTGCGGATGATACTAAGCTGGGGGGCAGTGTAAGCTGTGAGGAGGATGCTAGGAGACTGCAAGGTGACTTGGATAGGCTGGGTGAGTGGGCAAATGTTTGGCAGATGCAATATAATGTGGATAAATGTGAGGTTATCCATTTTGGTGGCAAAAACAGGAAAGCAGACTATTATCTAAATGGTGGCCGACTAGGAAAAGGGGAGATGTAGCGAGACCTGGGTGTCATGGTACACCAGTCATTGAAAGTAGGCATGCAGGTGCAGCAGGCAGCGAAGAAAGCGAATGGTATGTTAGCTTTCATAGCAAAAGGATTTGAGTATAGGAGCAGGGAGGTTCTACTGCAGTTGTACAGGGTCTTGGTGAGACCACACCTGGAGTATTGCGTACAGTTTTGGTCTCCAAATCTGAGGAAGGACATTATTGCCATAGAGGGAGTGCAGAGAAGGTTCACCAGACTGATTCCTGGGATGTCAGGACTGTCTTATGAAGAAAGACTGGATAGACTTGGTTTATACTCTCTAGAATTTAGGAGATTGAGAGGGGATCTTATAGAAACTTACAAAATTCTTAAGGGGTTGGACAGGCTAGATGCAGGAAGATTGCTCCCGATGTTGGGGAAGTCCAGGACAAGGGGTCACAGCTTAAGGATAAGGGGGTAATCCTTTAAAACCGAGATGAGAAGAACTTTTTTCACAGAGAGTGGTGAATCTCTGGAACTCTCTGCCACAGAGGGTAGTCGAGGCCAGTTCATTGGCTATATTTAAGAGGGAGTTAGATGTGGCCCTTGTGGATAAGGGGATCAGAGGGTATGGAGAGAAGGCAGGTACGGGATACTGAGTTGGATAATCAGCCATGATCATATTGAATGGCGGTGCAGGCTCGAAGGGCCGAATGGCCTACTCCTGCACTATTTTCTATGTTTCCATGTTAACCTATGTCCACCCGAGGTACGACCCTGTCGGCGACAACTGAAGACAACTTAAGGCAATTCAGTCGCCGGTACCTGTCGCCAGTTGACGTTGGTTGATGTAGGTATCACCAATGGAATTCACCAAAGTCAGCACCGGCGACAACCTACGTCATCCTGGCAACAACCTACGACAGCACCTACGTCAGGAGAAGTCAAGCTGCGCTCATTGGCATCAAGCTGATTGTTGCAGAAAAGTGTTGAACATTTCAAAATCCAGCGGTGACCAGAAAAATGCCACAATTCTTTGGGCGACTGAAGAGACTTCTCACGACCATACAGGCGACACCCCAGTTGCCTAAAAAATCACCTAAGTGGGACAGGGGCGTTACTCCATCAATACTCAGTTGTTAACCTGAACAGAAAGCACATCCATACAAGCTTGAGTGTTTCTTAAAGTTAGGAAAAAAATCTCGCTCCACTTTACTTTCCAGGCAAGTACTGGAATTACATGTGGCTTAGAAATAGTGTAATGAAAAATGAGTTGCTGCTGGAATAATCTAATTGATTTGTATTAAAATCAAAATAGTTTGAAAAAATTAAGTAATCAAAACTTTAAATCTATCTTTTATGTTTTGTACTTTATCTAAAGTAGCAGCAGACAAGAATGGCAATATGCAATAACACGTTTTGAAATGTAAAATTGTATAACATTTCATAAAACAGAGGTGCAAGAATAAATGAAAGCAGTTTTATGATCTATTTAGCTGCTGCGATCTCTTGAAAACCAATGCTGCCACAACTGTTCTTCACATAAGAGTAAAATTACCATTACATTTTTTTTTCAAATCGTTAACTAATTAATTCTGAAAATCCCTGAAAACTTGAAACACCAAATTATTGGAAAAATGCTTCATTTTACAATTCGATCCATAATATAAAATGTCAGATGAACTGAATTCTCTATTGCTTTACTTCAAGTATAAAGTTATAGCGGTTATACTGGACATTATATTAAGTGGAATGAAAATCAAATTTATTTCTTACAAATACTGAAAAACTTGTATCATGCCCATACTGCTCAGACCGCCGTTAGGCAGGTGGGGGGAGAACAATGGAGGGTCCAGGCATGGGGGGACCCCCGTGAGGGAGGTGGGGGGAGAACACTGGCAATAGGGGAGGGAGAACAACGGACAATGGGGACCTGTGGGGGGGGGGGGGGGGGGGGGGGAATGGTGGGGAAAAAAGGAGGAACTGCATGCTTTGTAACTTTGTCAGTGCCATAGATTTGTATACATTGTGTATGCAAGCAAATAATTTCACTGTGCCTAGACAATAAAGTATTCCTATTCCTACTTGATTGTAAAAAAAATTGAAAGAACAGCCAAAATTATTGTTGTCTATTCCAAAGCAATTTTTGGCTCAATTGATTAATTTACTATGAACCAGAACGCAATATGTTTACAAGGTACCAGTCATTAAGTGCCATCTGTTAGCCATCTTCAAACACCTCATAACCACATACAACTAGTCTGTCAGGAGAGGTAACACAGACGTTGCAGGCTATACCACTTTTGTCACTCGGGCCAAGTCAGAGATATGTATGCAATAGGCAGCTCCCTCTTTCAAATACACAGGGCTAGATATGTAATTCAATGCTCAATTTACCCTAGCCTCACAGGAGATTTTTGCCTACTAATTGATAGAAATTAAGCCATTAATCAAGCCACTAGCCATCATTCAGCCCAGAGAAGATGAATACAAACTTTCATAATAACCACCTTCACCATTTTAGTGCTCATTAGCATTAATTTTTAATGCAATTATGCTATTCTTTTACGCTGAGCTCATAAATTACAGCTCTTCTGTAGCTGGCTGGCCTTGTAAAATCTACAGTAATGCTTTGTAGTCTGATCTTAAAGGCAATTACTGGCTTCTTCTATCTTTTATCTCTCTGTCTGCCCAATAACCTCCTTCGACTGATTTATTCCAAATCCTTTCTTTCTGTTTGCTTTTATTTTCTGCTCATTGAAATGCTTTGAATCTAAGGTTTGTAATATTCAAAAATTCATTAAAATTCAAAATAAAATCAGGATTTAAAGAGCTTGACTGTAACTGATTGTTATGTATAGTTTAAATGTTATAATTGGTAGTTTTACAACATAAAAGGGACCAAGTCACCTCGCTCTTAAAGTAAAATTAAGCCAGAATGATCTGGATTATAGTCACCAGAAAAAGCAATGAATGTGTGTACACAATGAAAAAATGCTCCTGTTCCAAGGTTTGACAATATTCTGTTGGTACATATTCTTCAAATAATGTTTGACAGCAAGAAGCTCTTCCAATAAAATTGTTACAACATATCTATCTCTTTTACTTTTATTCTGTCTTGCACATGCTAGAAAAAGTTAGAAGGCTCATTCCCATTCCCTCACCAGAAACTATCTCATGTCAAACTCTGCCAAGAAAAAAATTAGCATTCAATTTGACCCACAGCTAAGCTTCTGAACCAGTTCACCTAATAGCTTATAGACTACCTCCAGTACTTCCATCTCTACAAGACTGTCCATCTCCAAAGTCAGTCCGTCTGCTTCTGAATCCCACACCCATGTTATTAAGAAGAAGAGAGTTGACCTCTCCAAGGCTCACACAGTCAGCCTCTCATCTTCCAATATACATAAACATGAACAGATCCAGAACATGACATTCCATATCCCAACATACCTCAAATAACTCTCATTGGTCTCCCTGTTCTCATGAGGAATTAGTTAATTTATGGAAAACTTTACAAATTAAAACGAGGGGATTTGTTGCAAACAATCCCAAGAATCCTTTCTCATTTATAGTAAAGAATCCTTTGACTGCTGAATAGAGGAATGAAACGTAACAGGTACATCTATATCTCGATGGTAAGAGAACTGACAATGTAGATGGTGAATACAGGGAAAATAAAACAATAGATCAAAGAGGTAAGTGTTGACCGAGAGGAAAAAAGTATTGTCTGTAAGAGAATATGAGAAGTTAATTTAAAAAATACTGTGATAACGTCAGAAAGGGAACTTGTGGCCAAGAATGAGTTGTGGAAACCACCCAGGAAAAGGTGAGAGCAGGGTGTCCAAATATGAGAACTGTAACAATTTGCTAACACTCTGAAGAGAAAGGTTTGCTCTTTGATAACAGAAGTAGCAGTTGTCAATAATGGAAGTGAAGCCTTGATTGAAACATTATTTGATACAGAATACATTTCAATCAATTAGCAATTTGTTAATTGAACAATGAACGATATTGTGATACCTGCAATATTGTCATATTATGAAGATTTACACAAACTAGTTATTGTGTTGAAATCTTACAGGAAAAGAAACCAAAAGGTAATAGACCCATGGAACTTATTTAAATAATTTCACAGTGAATAGCAGGGCTCTGGGGAGTGTTGTAGAGCAGAGAGATCTAGGAGTGCAGGTCCACAGTTGGCATCACAGGTAGATAGGGCGGTCAAGAATTGGCCTTCGTCAGTCACAGTACTGAGTATAGATGTTGGGAGGTTATGTTGCAGTTGTACAAGACATTGGTGAGACCACATTTGGTCAGATTTGCTCATCCTGTTACAGGAAGGATGTTGTTAAGCTGGAAAGAGTGCAGAAAAGATTTATGAGGATATTGCCAGAGCTATAGTGAGAGGTTGAACAGGCTACAACTTTATCCTTTGGGTGTTGGAGAATGAAGGGTGATCTTATAGAGATGCATAAGATCATGATGGAAATAGATAGGGGAAAATACAGTCTTTCACCCAGAGTAGGAAATCAGGAACCGAAGAATATGAATCTGTGGGGCAACATTTTTGCACAAAGGGTGGTGGGTATATGGAAAGAGCTGCCTGAGGAGGTAGGTGGCAAAACATTAAAAAATAATGTGGACAGGTACATCGATAGGATAGGTTTAAAAGAATATGGGGCAAACGCAAGTAGGTGAGACTAGTGGGGCCAGGGCATCTTGGCCAGGGTGTGCACGTTGGGCTGGAGGGCTTGTTTCCATGTTGCATAATTCCATGATTAGCAAGTCACAATAAAATGACTTTTTTCTATATAATTTTGCATTGTGATTCTATTTTTCTTATCACTACATGTTTGAAGTAGTAGAGTTTGGTTAATTATGTGTAAAAATTAAGATGAATAAATTCCTTTTTGTGCTATAGATTATACTTTACGATTCTACATTTGTAATTAGTATCAGTGAACTGGTATTTGTTCAGAGAAATATGGAGGTCAGCCAGGTCAATTCAGAGGGTAGCTGAAGCCAACCATGTCTGGAGACACAAATATACCAGACTAGAACAAAGATTCCCTGAAGGATTGTAGTAAATCAGGTGGATTATTAAATAAGAAACTAGCCTTGTGGTCACAATTACTGTTAGTGGCTCTTTTTATAGCAAATCAACTTGAATATTTCACTTAATTTTCCCGTACGTGAGATTTAAACTCATCTATTTGGACCAATTCCAAGGTCCCAGATGCTCATCCAGCAACTGAACCACTATCACACCTTGGAGGGAAGAAGTAAAATAAAACTACAATAACATAACAATTAGTTTCTTCCAATTATTTCTAAAACACTGTTGAATTCGGGACCATTTTCTAATACTTCAAGTAAAAAGTGAAATATTAATAAATTTATATTAATTACAAAAGAAGAAATGTGGTGATTCATCTTAGAAAACCTTTTGGTAGAGAAAATATGTCTAAATATAGTGCTTGTTTTATTTTGTCTCATTAATATGACATTCTGAAAACAGGTTTGATGTTTGAAGAAGGGTTTCGGCCCGAAACGTCGCCTATTTCCTTCGCTCCATAGATGCTGCTGCACCCGCTGAGTTTCCCCAGCAATTTTGTGTACCTTTGATGTTTTCTTTTCCTGGAAGATGCTTACGCAATAACTTGTTTAGTGAATGTTCATCATGTGACAATATTGCAGATATCACAACATCTTTCATTGTTATTAACAAATTGCAAATTGATTGAAATAGGCTCTGCATTGTTCCAAACAAGGCTTTTCTTGTATGACACTGTAAACCTGGATTTAATGTTTCAGATAACAATCTGTTTTTTTTTAAATAAGATCAGATTGTATGCTACAATGTTAATATAACACGAGTCCAATATTAAGATCATAAGAAAAAGGAACAGGTCACCATTTGGCCCCAACCTACTCTGCCATTCAAAAATGACTGGTCCAACTTTCTCAAATCCACCCTCATTCTTGATTCCCTTAATTATTAAGTATCTAGTTCAGCTTTGAATATATTAAAGGATTCATCCTCTACAGTTTTCCAGGGCAACCAATTCCAAAGACTCTTAACAGTTTGATTGAAGAAATTCTTCTACATTTCAGTCTGAAATGGATGCCCCCTTCTTTAAAGACTATGCCCCTTGTCCTAGACTCTACCAAGGGAAAACATCTACTTATCATTTACCCTTTCAAATTTACCGCCAAATTTAACCATGCCCTTTATTAGTCAGAGAGATATTATTTCTGCCAAAAATTATAAACATTAAAATACAAATAATTCCAACGTATGCACCTTTATCAGTAATAGAAGCAAGAAGCTTCGAACCAGCTGTCTCATACTACACTGAGAAATTTGGGAGAGTAAACTCCCCACCTGTTCCCTTGTAGGACAAGTGGGTGCAGTCAGGCATACAGGGTTTGCAGATTTGGATAGCTGTTTTCTCCTGGGGCAACAAATTGGTGAATTCTCAACACATTAATTGATTTGCTGCCCCAAGAGGCCTTGCCAGGAATTTTTTCCTTCTTCTCTTGATGAGCATCTCATTACTGGTCCCAGCTGTAACTCTGATTTGAACCTGCTGTCTTGCTTTGGTAATGGGCACTGGGCTGGAACTGGGATATTCCTGTGCAAATGATGGATCTCAATTTTCACCCATGATGTGGGGTTTTCTTCAGAAGCCAAACAACTTTGGCAGATAGGAATTGTAGCCAGAGATGCTGCCTGTCCCGCTGAGTTACTCCAGCATTTTGTGTCTATATTTGTTGTAACCATGGTCATCATGAGAGGAGAGAATGGTAGAGAAATACTGTCGAAACAGGGAACTGCAGATGCTAGTTTACTCAAAAGGGCAGGGGTAACTCAGCAGGTAGGGCAGCATCTCCGGTGAATAAGGACAGGTGATATTTCGGGTCAGGTCGGGAGGATGGCTGGTGGTTACGGTTGAAGAAATGAGCCTCACTCACTTTCCTTTGAATTTTTATGATTATAAGCCAACTATCAATTATGTTTTTAAGATGAATAATGTTGCATTATATTTGAAAATTATGAATTTTTGGTCATAATTCCCTGGGGAAGTTGAATCCCTGAACTCTTCAGAAATGGATGTGCCAATGGGGAATGGCACATAATTGACCTCACCCAGTGAAACATAAATTTCAAATAGAGGTAGTGTTGGTTTTGAGAGTCAAATTTATGCACAGTTATAACAACAATTGGTAAAACTGCATCCCAAGTGCAGAACCGAATCAGATCTTGAGCTTGACTAAAATGCTGCAATCTTTTGTCAAAACCTCTTCAAAATAATGGCTATTTCAGCTAAAATAAATATCCCCAAATTATTCTAAGTTACAAAAATTATTGCTGGGAGATTCTATACAATCACATTTTACAGCAAAACCAATGCACATTTGGATGCTGCCCGGTAATAGATTATGGTATGAACGGAGCTCATTCATCAATTGACCAAACTTGAAATAATTATGATGAAGCAGAGAAAGCCAACTGCAACTGCCATTTCTCTGAAAGTCTCAATTTAGAGTTTTTTCCTTCCATCTAATTTTTTACGGCATAAATGCAATTCAATTTTGAGAATCATTATTTAACCTGCTTCCATCACCCATTCCAGCAATACAATCCAGACCATTACGACCTCACTGCATTAAAGAGTCTTATTGCTTCTGCTTCTTTCGTTCTTCACCTGAAGAACAGTGTGGCACAGTACCGCAGCTGGTAGAGATGCTGCCTCACAACGCCAGGGATCCGGGTTCAATCCTGACCTTGGGTGCTGACTGTGTGGAGTTTGCACGTTATCCCTGTGACCGTGGAGGGTTTCCTCCGGGTGCTCCGGTTTCCTCCCACATACCCAAGACATGTGGGTTTGTAGGTTAATTGGGCTCTGTAATTGCCCCAAGAACATAGAGGGGGATAAGAGAGTGGGAGTTAATGTGAACGGGTGATCGATGGTGGGCGTAGACATGGGAGCCGAAGAACCAGTCATGCTATGTTTTTCAATCAATCAATCCAAATAAAATGCAAAGAATAGCAGAAAGTAGAAGCAATAGTGGGCCACTGGATCCCCCAGGTCCTGCCCTACCATTCGATATTATCATTGCACATCTTGGATGTTGCACAACATGGATTTGTGCCTGGAAGGTCATGTTTGACTAATCTTCTTGAATTTTTTGAAGAGGTTACTAGGGAAATTGACGAGGGTAAAGCAGTGGATGTTGTCTATATGGACTTTAGTAAGGCCTTTGACAAGGTTCCTCATGGAAGGTTGGTTAAGAAGGTTCAACTGTTGGGTATAAATGCAGGAGTAGCAAGATGGATTCAACAGTGGCTGAATGGGAGACGCCAGAGGGTAATGGTGGATGGCTGTTTGTCGGGTTGGAGGCAGGTGACTAGTGGGGTGCCTCAGGGATCTGTGTTGGGTCCTTTGTTGTTTGTCATGTACATCAATGATCTGGACGAAGGTGTGGTAAATTGGATTAGTAAGTATGCAGATGATACCAAGATAGGGGGTGTTGTGGATAATGAAGAGGATTTCCAAAGTCTACAGAGTGATTTAGGCCATTTGGAAGAATGGGCTGAAAGATGGCAGATGGAGTTTAATGCTGATAAATGTGAGGTGCTACACCTTGGCAGGACAAATCAAAATAGGACGTACATGGTAAATGGTAGGGAATTGAAGAATACAGTTGAACAGAGGGATCTGGGAATAACCGTGCATAGTTCCTTGAAGGTGGAATCTCATATAGATAGGGTGGTAAAGAAAGCTTTTGGTATGCTAGCCTTTATAAATCAGAGCATTGAGAATAGAAGCTGGGATGTAATGTTAAAATTGTACAAGGCATTGGTGAGACCAAATCTGGAGTATGGTGTACAATTTTGGTCGCCCAGTTATAGGAAGGATGTCAACAAAATAGAGATAGAGTACAGAGGAGATTTACTAGAATGTTGCCTGGGTTTCAACAACTAAGTTACAGAGAAAGGTTGAATAAGTTAGGTCTTTATTCTCTGGAGCGCAGAAGGTTAAGGGGGGACTTGATAGAGGTCTTTAAAATGATGAGAGGGATAGACAGAGTTGATGTGATCAAGCTTTTCCCTTTGAGAATAGGGAAGATTCAAACAAGAGGACATGACTTCAGAATTAAGGGACAGAAGTTTAGGGGTAACATGAGGGGGAACTTCTTTACTCAGAGAGTGGTAGCGGTGTGGAATGAGCTTCCAGTGGAAGTGGTGGAGGCAGGTTCGATGGTATAATTTAAAAATAAATTGGATAGGCATATGGATGAGAAGGGAATGGAGGGTTATGGTATGAGTGCAGGCAGGTGGGACTAAGGGAAAATAATTGTTCGGCACGGACTTGTAGGGCCGAGATGGCCTGTTTCCGTGCTGTAATTGTTATATGGTTATATGGTTATATCTTGCTAACCACAATACCTCTTATACGCTGGTTTAATAGTCTGTCCTCCACCATCCTCTGGGACCAAGGATGCCAGTGATTCACTACCCTTCGAAAATACATTTCATTCCTATTAAATCTGTGTCTTCCATTTACCAATCTTTTTGCTTCTGAAAACATTATCCTTACTTGGATAATCTATAGGTTTGAACAACTCCATCAGATCCCTGCAAGTTTTTCTTTTACTTCAACGGCTGTCAGTGGCAATATCTTCCATCATGATAGCGGCAATATCTTCCATTCCATCTCAGCATCCTTCCTCACTGGTGATGCCTAACTGAGACCTAAGCAGAATTTGATAATATAACATTGCTGCTGGGCTTCATTTGCCTGTGATAAAACCACAGATTCCATCCCTTATTTACGGCTATCAACCTGCTCACTGTCAAAGATATGCGCACACAGCTCCCACCAAAATATATCGGTTCACACGTCTACTTTTCTTTGGTGAAGACAACTGAATTAGATTTAGTAAGCATTAATTTCATGCTCTTTGATAAAAGCAATATTATTCAATACACATCAGCAAGTAACTTTATAAAGTCATTTAGAATAGGAGGATGAAAAATGGCTGCTCATAACATCTGCAAAGGTCACTCAATTTACGGTTGGTAAAGAGTTTCAGTGAATTAATTTATTAATCATAGAAATACATAAAATTAGAAATATAAATTATTTGTCATGCACTTTAAAAAACTACATTTCTATACTCTAAAAAAACGTTATTTGCTTCTGCATTCATTTTCTAATTTTAATTAGTTACGTGGTTAAGAATGATTTCAGTAAACAGTTATTAAATAAAAACATTCCAATTTCACAGCTTCGTTCCTATTGAAATATATTAAATGTTTATTTCCATAAATCTGATGACTGTAATGCAATTTGTTCACCTACATCAAAATAATACGCTTAATATTAATAATTATAAATAACATTACATGTTATATTCCTCCAGTGTTAACTGAGATTAGGATTTCACACAATAAATAACTAATTTGGCAATGTTTTTCCAAAGAAAGCGTACAAATCCTCTTGATTCCAACTTACAATCAAACTAGGAGCATTATCTTGATATTTAAACTGAACACCCTACTGAACAAACTCAGTCTCACCCGCTGAGTTTCTCCATCTTTTTTGTCTACCTTCGATTTTCCAGCATCTGCAGTTCTTTCTTAAACCCTACTGAACAAGGAACTTTTAAAATAGATAATGAATTATTTCATGACAGCAGAATTGAGCTATAAAAAGAATATTGTAATGGCAATTTCTTAATTTTCCGATGTCCAACTTTTGATTGCCATTACTACTCGGGGATGTAGAAGAGATATAGCTTATGCATGAGCCGATAGTAAGAACTAATCTTCCAGTCGTTGTTTCTTGATTAATTAGTCTTTTATTGAAGTAGTACAAACAAAGAAGTGATTCATATCAAGTTTTCTTATTTCAATACAAATTGTAACTTTCCAATACAAATTGCCACAGTTTAAGAATAAGGAGTAAGCCATTTAGAACGGAGACAAGGAAACACTTTTTCTCACAGAGAGTGGTGAGTCTGTGGAATACTCTGCCTCAGAGGGCGGTGGAGGCAGGTTCTCTGGATGCTTTCAAGAAAGAGCTAGATCGGGCTCTTAAAAATAGCGGAGTCAGTGGATATGGGGAAAAGGCAGGAACAGGGTACTGATTGGGGATGATCAGCCATGGTCACATTGGCTCGAAGGGCCAAATGGCCTACTCCTGCACCTATTGTCTATTGTCATTCTTCCGTGTCGTGTCTTGTCGAGTCGTGTGAGAGTGGTAAAAACTGTTGTCTCAAGCATCCCTCGAGTCTAAATCTCTGTGGCTACACAAGCCTCCTCAGATATAGACACACCCATCTACGTATATAATCCCACCCACAAATACACAAAAAAGATAAAACTATAAATATCTAGACATGGCTATAATTTACTAACAGTAACTAACAAGCATAAATGGCTCCTACAAATATTTTTGAGAAACCTATTACAGGCTACCTTCCAATATACTGACAAATAATCACAACACACCTGATATATTTATCCAAAAACAACCTTGAAACACTTCCAAGACACATGGCAAACATTTAGACTTTATGTTGCATTATAAAGACTTGTTGTTTGTACTCAATGATTTCACACAATATTGTGATATTGTGGTCACAGCAGGAGTTTCCATGGTTGCAAACCCTGCCAACGCCAATCATATAATAAAGCGTGAAGAACCAAACATGCCTGAAGGCCGATCCAGCCAACAGAGTCATCACGAAAGTGAGCCCCATTCAACACAACTTAATGATCTGAGCATTGATAGAAAATTTGAACTTGGAGGGAAGCACAAGCATTGCTGCCTACAATAGAACAGCCGACCATGGCAGGCTGCTTTTTTTAAACCACTCAACAAATCATCACTTAACCCTCCATCTTCTCCATCCCCATAAACGTTCATCTGCACTGATAATCATCCAAATGCAAGAGACTTTATCAAGATGGAGCGCACTCTGACAGCGGGACTTGCCAGGCGGACTGAACAAATCGCTTTGACCAAATGTAACCAAATTGTAGGCTGGCCTTTTCCATGTGCCACCTTCCATTGCAAGCAAATAATTGAATCAAGAAAATTATGCCACTTGCTTCTCGTTACAAGTTCACAAAGACAGACCGAAGAACTGCACTCAATTTCAAAACAATATTAAGAAAATGGGGGCCCAGTCAGCCGTGATAACCCAGTCATGATTAGCCTAGTTCATGTCATAAGTTCCAGGAGCAGAGTTAGGCCATTCGGCCCATCAAGTCTACTCCGCCAGGCAATCATGGCTGATCTATCGTTTCCTCCTAACCCCATTCTCCTGCCTTCTCCCCATAACCCCTGATACCCGTATTAATCAAGAATCTACCTATCTATGCCATGAATATATCCATTGACGGCCGCCACAGCCTTTTGTGGCAAAGAACTCCACACATTCACCACCCTCTGACTAAAGAAATTCCTCCTCATCTCCTTTCTAAAAGAACCTGTAATTCTGAGGTTATGACCTCTAGTCCGAGATTCTCCCACTAGTGGAAACATCCTCTCCACCTCCACTCCATCCAAGCCTTTCACTATTCGGTATGTTTCAATGAGGTCCCCCCCTCATTCTTCTAAACTTCAGCGAGTACAGGCCCAGTGTCGTCAAACTCTCATCATATGTTAACCCACTCATTCCCGGGATCATTCTTGTAAACCTCCTCTGGGCCCTCTCCAGAGCCAGTACATCCTTCCTCAGATATGGTGCCCAAAATTACTCCCGCCTACCCAGCGCCTTATAGAGCCTCAGCATTACATCCCAGTTTTTGTACTCTAGCCCTCTTGAAATAAATGCTAGCATTGCCTTTACCTTCTTTATTACCAATTCGACTTGCAGATTAACTTTTTGGGAATCCTGCACCAGCACTCCTAAGTCACTTAGCTCACCCTGAGTCACTCCAGTACACTCCAGTCTGAATGATCCTGACCTGAAACATTCCCTGACCATTTCCTCCATAGATGTTGCCTGACCCACCGTGTTCCTCCAGCACTTTGTGCTTTGCTCAAGATTCCAGCACCTGCAGTTCTTTATGTCTCCAGTACATTTGTCTGGCATGGGAATGCTCAATATCTGCTGAATCAGCACAGGCAGCCTAAAATAAATTGAATATTTGCATTTCTTTGCTATCATTGTGATTGCAAGCATGCCCATGTTTGCAGAGGAGAACAGCAGATATAAGTAACAGATATAAGCACCAATGCAAACTAAACCCCCCAAATTACACACTTCACTAATACTTTATAACTGCAAGCAACCACGAGGCTATGCGGCAGGTGCAATCTGGAGACCTTTTCACTGGGCTTAACAAGGTCATTAAGGCAACTGAGCAGCTTTCTGTGGAGATTGAGGCCAACATGAATGGCATTAAACCAACTCCACACCCACATTAGCATGTCACATTTCAGGTATCTTTACTCTTGCAAAGTAGGAAGCACGATAGTCAAGTTGCACAGTCAGCAACTTAAAAAGCGCTGTGATTACGATCTGATAATCTGTAATAACAAAGGTATTGAGTCCTAAACAACCCCAAAGTAACTGAACTGCTCCATATAATTTTGCCTTTCATCCACCTGGAAGAGCCCATGATGCTTGGTGTAGCATCATATTAAAAATGTAGCACATCAGACAGCGGAGTGTTCCTTCAGTACTGCACTGATCTGTCAGCCTAGATTTAAATGATTATGTCTCTGGAGTGGGACCTGAATTCATAACCACTGATAATGCAAACTCATTTATGTCCACAATCTGCAAATTCATAGTTGATCAGAACCTCCCAATAGCAATGTATCTGTATTCTACTTTGCAAGTTCCGATATAAGCTAATATTTGATTTGTCTGTTGTAAATGTCTTTACATAATTTATAATTTTAAATTAAGATAATTATTTATATTGGAGTCTGTTTTGCATAATAGGCCATCATTAAATGTTTTGGCATCTATTCTACAATAAATTTAAAAAATAATTTAAAGCAATCTATTCTTCATTGTAAAATGATGATGTTAATCATGAATGAAGATATAATAAATGGTAATAAATATGGTTTGGCGGTGGTGAGATAATAGCTGTGAACTGAACTGCCACTAATACTGACAACATTAGACTTGGTCATGCAAATGCATCAATAATGAGGAGCTATTAAGGCTATTGATTTGCTGATTTCAATTGACAGCTTCCAAGCTAAAGTTGCACATCAGTATTTGCAGGAGTAATGTCTACAAGATAACAGCACTGACAAATGCAAACCTCCATTTGCATTACAGCAACATATTAATTGGTATGTATGATGAGCAGCCAAAAATACCATACATTAGACATTTAAAACGCATCTTGCGAATTAAATATTTGCCTGCCCCAAGCTTTAATTTCCTAATGATGTGGATTGGCAAAAAACATGATAAAAATATTTAAATAGTTTCACTGATCCAAAATCAGACAGCTAGCCTAATGAATGGCTGATGTGACACCATTAGTTATAGCCACTGCTGAAGTTGAAAGTTGACCCGCTGTATAATGGAAAATTAACCCAACTAAAAATAATTGTTCTTAAGTTTCAAATTTCCCTTCATATATTTGTTTTTCCTGGAAAATTTTGCTTGTGGAAAAAAATAATTGGGGAGTACAAATGTACACCCATAATGTTAGAACCATTCATACTCAAAGATGCTCAATGCTTAATCTGACCTAAATAAAAATGCAAAACAAATTCAATCTGTCCATTTAATGAAAGAATCCATCAGCCATATGGGAAAAATGTATAGATTAAGAAGTCCAGACATGCCCTGCGAATATGATCTTGATATAACTGGAGTTGAAATGCTTTTTGTAAACTGCAATCGGAAATCAGTTGTTGTGAATTATCTATTGGCTTAAAACTAAGAGGCAGCTAAACTCCACAATGTCTGAAAACGGGTGTGGAGATGACAAATTTGTGCTGGCCACTAATAACAACGACTAGATAGTGCAGTTAACACTGACCGTGTTGCTGAGTGTCTGTCTGCCTCAACAGTGGGCCAATAATATATCAATGAGAGCTGACCAGCAATACCTAAAGGAGAAATGCGACAATTGGGAACTCAGTCTGATGGGGGATAATAATGTCACAACACACGAGGGAGATTGCCATTCTTCAACTAATCACCAGAGTACAGACAAACTAGCAGAAAACAAACTGCTGATCCAACTCAGTGGGTCAAATGGCATCTGTGCAGGCAAGGGATAACTGATGTTTCTGGTTGAGACCCCGCATCAGTCTGCTGCAGGACATCAGCCTACATTATCTCAATACTGGCCGGGAAGCTAATGGAATTAGGGCTCAACACCTCCCTGTGTGCCTGGGTCCTGGACTTTCTCACCGCCAGGCCCCAGGTAGTCAAGATGTGAGGGAATACATCGAAGTCCCTCACCCTGAGCACAGGATCGCCCCAGGGTTGCGTCCTCAGCCCCCTATTGTACTCCCTGTACACACATGACTGTGTGGCTAGGTTCAGCTCCAACTCAATAATTAAGTTTGCTGATGACACTGTGAGCCTGATCTCAGACAACGACGAGAAGGCCTACTGGGAGGAGGTGGCTGGCCTAGCACTCTGGTGCCAGGATAACAGCCTCCTCTTGAACATCAAAAAAACGAAGGAGCTGATCATGGACTTTAGGAGGGCACATCATCCGAGGACGTACACTCCATTGAGGATAAATGGGGATCCTGTGGATAGGGTGAACTGTTTTAAATATCTGGGAGTCCACATCTCCGAGGATATGACATGGGCATCACACGCCTCAGCACTCGTGAGTAAGGCAAGGCAGCGCCTTTACCACCTCAGGCAATTGAGGAAATTCAGAGTGTCTCCGAGGATCCTCCAGTGCTTCTACGCAGCGGCGGTGGAAAGCATCTTGTCCGGGAACATTACCATCTGGTTTGGGAATTGCTCTGCCAAGGACAAGAAGGCTCTGCAGAGAGTAGTGCGTTCGGCCGAACGCACTATGGGAACTTCACTTGCCCCCCTGCAGGAACTATACATCAGGAGGTGCAACTCCAGAGCCAACAATATCATGAGAGACCCCTTCCACCCCTGCAACGGACTGTTCCAGCTGCTACGGTCAGGCAAACGCCTCCGTTGCCATGCGGTGAGAACGGAGAGGTTGAGAAGGAGTTTCTTCCCAGAGGCCATTCGGACTGTAAACGCCTATCTCACCAGGGACTAACTCTACTGAACGTTTTTCCTTCCATTATTTATTATGTAAAAGAATATGTGTGTTATGATTGTGTTTATAGTTTGTTTGGTTGTTTGTCTTTTGCACAAAAGTCCGCGAGCATTGCCACTTTCATTTCACTGCACATCTCGTATGTGTATGTGACAAATAAACTTGACTTGGCTTGACTTGACTTGACTACATGAAGGAGGCAGCGCCCGGCATCCTCAATATCAGTGCACGGCATCCTCAATGTCAGCCTCCTCAAATTATCATCTTTGCAGTTTATAAGCTGCAGGTAAGTTCAAGTGTGTACACTTACATTCACTCCATCTGTTCCTTACTCTTAGGCTTTTCTTCTATTCCAGAACTGCACGGTACTAAAGCAAGAAAGCCATGGTAGTGAAGAAATATTGTCATTTGATTTTATCGCAACAGGCACTAGGCCAGATACTGAAATTCCATTGCACAGAGGATGATTCGGAACCTGGATCTATATATCGTGACGCAATTGGCACGTACTAAGAACCTGAAGGGCAGAAAGAGTAATCAGAAGTACCAGCTCCCCAGAGGGCAAGGTTGCACATGGAGCACCATGACAATTGTTTCAATATGATGGTCTATAGGAGACATCTGAGCACAGTAAAATGCTTGGAAATGTTGGAGAGGCTTTGTGCAATATTCAGATCTATGGAAGAATCCAGCACCAACTTTGTGAAGGATTTTCCATGGAACTTAAAGCACAAAAACTGTGCCATAGATTACCAGACTTCGAGATCCAAGCGTAATCCAGAATGCAATAGCCAGTCTCTCCGCTTCCACCATAGACCCAGCAGAAACTATCCAATATCTGGGTGCTGTAGTGGACGTCCGGACCGCTGCTCAGCTTGTAGTCAACATTCAATGGTTCTTTAGGGAACAGGGGTTCCCCTCTTTGACTATAGATGAGGCTCTCACCAGAGTCTCTTCTATATCCCTTAGCTCCGCTCTCACTCCCCATCCCCCCCCACTCAAAACAAGGACAGGGTCCCCCTTACCCTCACCTTCCACCCCACCAGTCGTCACATACAACAGATAATCCCCCAACATTTTCGCCACATCCAACCACTGGCCACATCTTCCCATCTCCTCCCCTTTTGACTTTCCGCAGAGACCGCTCCCTCTGTAACTCCCTGGTCAATTCGTCCCTTCCCACCCAAACCACCCCCTCCACTGGTACTTTCCCTTGCAACCGCAGGAAATGCTACACTTGTCACTTTACCTCCCCCCTTGACTCCATTCAAGGACCCAAGCAGTCTTTCCAGGTGAGGCAGAGGTTCACCTGCACCTCCTCCAACCTCATCAATTGCATCCGCTGCTCTATGTGTCAACTACATTGGTGAGACCAAGCGCAGGCTTGGCGATCACTTTGCCCAACACCTCCGCACAGTTCGCATTAACCAACCTGATCTCCCGGTGGCACAGCACTTCAACTCACCCTCCCATTCTGAATCCGACTTTTCTGGCCTGGGCCTCCTCCATGGCCAGAGTGAGTCCCACCGCAAATTGGAGGAGCAGCACCTCATATTTCGCTTGGGTAGTTTACACCCCAGCGGTATGAACATTGACTTCTCCAATTTCATGTAGTCCTTGCTTTCTCCCTCCTTCCCCTTCCCAGCTCTCCCACAGCCACTGTCTCCGCCTCTTCCTTTCTCCTTCCCACCCCCCCATCACTGAAGGGTCTCGACCTGAAACGTCACCCATTCCTTCATTCCATAGATGCCGCCTCACCCGCTGAGTTTCTCCAGCATTTTTGTCTAACTTCAATGGTTCTTTATTGTCACAAATGCAAATTACAGTGAAATTCCTTTGCAATCACAAATGTACAGTCACCATATTTTGGTGCTGATCCCCAGAATGATCAACAAAGCTCAGCTGCAAATACCAGCATTTAACTTTGCAGCATAAATCCACTGACCTCCATCAGGATGACAGTGGTTGTTCTTCTAATTTAATTGTTAACAAAAACCTTTTGTTGTATGACAGGAAACCATCCCAGGCTGCAGCCACTCATCGCTGAGATGGCACAATCCAGAACAGGCCTTTTGGAGTTCAGTCCTTGTTTGACACTGCCTTCCATGGACATCTGCAGCTCTTCCACAATTACAATTCCACAGCAATTCGAAAAATGTCAGAGTTTGTGTCAGCTTCTGTTTGACAGAAGGAAGGTACAACACAAGACTGTTCTTGAATGGGGAGTTAGGTTTCATTTTTTGGTGTGGCAATGAGATAAGATAGTCACAGACAGCCAAGCTATTAAATGACTGGTAGATTGCTTACTCCCTTCCTCTAGTCTCCTTCTCCTTGAATGCTTGCTGTACAGCTGGTGGCAAGGGCTGTGTTATTATGCTTGTGACATAATGTGGCATACAGCACATTTGACCAAGAGCACTGCGGAACTCCGCCCTCCTTGGATCGGGTAACAGGCCTGTTCCGGCATGCCAATGCTATATTCTAATGCATTTTGCATGACTGCATGGTTTTTGCTGTTTACATCCTGTTAATGTGCGAGTAGCTTGCGCACTAGAATCACAGGCCATATCGTAGTTTGATTTTGTGTGACGTGGGGGCTTAAATGTGGAGTGAACGTCCTCATTAAAATGCCATATGGCACTGGTACAATCTGCATAAATAATGTACATGCCAGATCGGACACCATTTTAGAGTGGAATCAGTACCAAAAAACATAAGCTATGGAATTAAATATTGTGTCCATTGTGTTTCATGTTTAGCTTTCAGTCCACAGTAATTCTGATGGTTGTACACCTTTCCCCTGCCTGTCCATAAAATGAATCTTAATGAGGATCAATCAGCAGGTCAATAGATTAAGATCACAGTCACAGGCAGATGCTAAAGCAACCTCGGGAGGTTGACAATGTACACAGCAGGTGGCTGAGTCGGCTTAATGAGGCCATGACATGTACACTGGGGAGGCTTTCAACTTCCACAAGCCCCATCTGTACAGACTAATGCTGCGTTTACCTTATAGTTCTGACATTGTTCTCGGCTCCAAGTGTGTGCCTATGTTTTAAGGTATAAGGTGGAACTGCTTCCTGTGGCGATTACAGAAATCAACTAAAAATGATGGTTACTCCAGCATCCTGGAGCAGCAACGTATGAGTGTTTTGCAGTTGTGAATGCTTAGTTTAGTTCATGCATATGATCATTCTGAAGATTTGCCATGTTGCGTTTGCACCTTAACAAATAAATGCAATTCTGCCAGCAGAACAAGGAAGTCAATTTTACCACCATAAAATGCCGATGGAAATGACCTGTTTTCCAATGACGGAATAGATACACGAGCGAGATTGGTATATATCAGGAGCGTCTGGTCTTTTACACAGCTGAAAGTTGACTGAACAGCTTACCCTAGTAGTATTTCATCTGTCGGTATGTATGTTAAAGTCACAGAGCTCTACAGCACAGAAAAAGGCCATCGGACCATCTCATCCATGCTAATCATCATTTACATTAATACAAATTGTCTGCCTTAACTCCATATCCTTCTGTGTCCTGCTCTTTCAAGTACCTGTCCAGATGGCTCTTAAATATTCTCCCCTTCATAAATGGGCAGTGGTCATTTGAACAGAAAGTAAACGTGCAGGTTTTAACTGGGAAACTACAGCACATCTAATTCTACAAATTAATAACCATTGAAGCACCTGGTAAATTATACCAAAGATCAGTTAGTCCATGGTTCTCCAAATCTAAGATGGGAACCTTAAAAGGTGACAGGTTAATTAATTTAATTAAATAAGGTCACGTAATTGTTTAAAATCAATTACCCACTGCATTAAATTTCAGCATGGTCTTGATTTGCTCCGTAAGTTATGAAAAGATATAGTGTACAGGTACTTTCTAATGTGATATGCCTTTTACAACTTTCATGAACCAAGTTGGCTGACTCTGCTAAAAATACATTTAAATTATAGATCACAAATATTTAATATGAAGTTTGAAAGGTAGTTCTTCTAGATTTTACGCCATCAATTATTAATCATTGCAGTTGAAAAAAATAAAACTGTTCTATTAATGGTAATACATGATGTCAGTGCCTTTAGCTTTTATGGCTGATCATGGGCTTAGGTCACTGGTACACACTCACATTGGGATAAAATATACTTCAGTATTCCTAAGTAATTGAACAAGTAAATCTGACCTTTGACCAAAGCTAATGAACTGAAATACATCTTAATATATTATCTTATCATTGGGCACAGCACTTAAGGAATTGAACTTGCAAAATGTGACCTTTTCCAAATTGAATGTCACTCCTGCAAACTTAAACAACCCCGCCCTAAAACTAATCAACATAAAAGACTAACGTTTAACGATTAATTTAATATTTGGTTATGCAAAAGAAAAGTTTACAATCTCAGAGCATATTGCACTAACTAACCCATGCAATATTTTTTTCAAAGCCATCAAGATATTAAAAAAACAAGATTATTTTTTTCATGTGGGGTCAATTTCAAGCATTTACAAGCTTGCCCGATTTCTGGCCACTCAGTACTCTGAGGATATATCTTCTAGTGGCATAAACCAAAGGTATGTGTGTATAACCAGCAAAATGTAATATGAGCAAAGCAAATTACATACATCTATAACAAAATAGGTCCACAAGTTTAAAGTGGGTCATGATTGTTATATGTATTTTTCTCCTCTCATATAACGGACAATAAAAAATGGTTGTACTCTTTGGAATAGCATTTCAGTCACTTGTCTCGAACCACCCTTGTTACAATGTGGTTTGAGGCACACCCGGAGAGAAAGCTGTTGCATGCATGCATCCTCTCACATCAAGCTGGCAAATCAACAGTATCATTTTGGCTTTTGCATCACAGAAGTAATTCTCTGGTAGGTCCTATGAATGAGGAGGGATAAGGAAGATGACGTGTGAAGGGAATGACCAGGCAGAGGGCAAAGGGGAGAGTGGTTGGAACATGAGCTGGCAATAGACATCTGTAGTGCAGTGAAGCTGGGAGGAGTATTTTATTAGAGCCATTATAGCAGTGTTCCCTTTAAACTTCGCATGTAGACCATGTTTTCTGGATGGAAAAGCTCATTTTGCAAAGGACTCTCAGACATCCACCAATCCTCATATTTGATGATATGAAATGTCAAAACTCTCTTACAGTCCATTACCACATGAAGGATTGCTTCTTTATTGCTCTCGCCATTTTGGCAAGTGATACTTCCATGGAAAGTTCTTACACTTAGTCATACAGCGTGGAAACAGGCCCTTCGGCCCAACATGCCCACACCGACCAACATCTACACTACACCCATCTACACTAGTCCCATCTGTCTTTATTTGGCCACTATACTATCTACCCAATATAATCGAGGCTTTAGTGTCTATTTCACTTGCATAAACAAGCCCTCATATTTCTGACCACCATTTAATATTGTCATGTCATCATTTGCTGGGTTTAGAAATGATAACCATTTTTTTAAGCAAACGAAATGTGCATTGATCGGTCAATTCAATGAATGGACAGATGAAGTAAACTAAGCCATAGGTCAAACATAAGAAAGTGATATAAGGCAGCACAAATTGAACCACACTCAATTTATATTAACATCCAGCTAATAACATTCAACAGGATAATGTATAGAACACTATGAATAAGATAAAAACAAATACTCTAAATTTTGTAATGTTCAATGGTCTATCAATAAAATATTTTAAATTAAAAAGAGGAAGGTTTTGTCAGGCCATATATACACATAAACATTATTTTTGCTCTTGATTTCTACGACCACTTTGTATCCTGGCTGAATCTAAATTTCGCAGAAATTATTTATACTCTTGTCAGATACGTAAAAGTTTGGGGAAAAATGAACTGAAACGAAAATACCCATCTGTCAGAAAAGAGCACTATATTTTAGCATGATTTAATATTTATTATACAGTAAAATCATAATTTATTTCTGAAATGCTAGGATATGCATTGGAAGTGACCATCAGTAACATCACTCCCTGGTTAAATCATGTTTCCCTCATTAAATAAAAATTATACCAAACATTTCAACCTATTGTATCCCACATTTATGTAACATGTGTTTTGAGATTTGCTAACTAAAAAACAGAACAGATGGCCACGAGTTTGCCACAAGGATGTAACACAATCTCCGGGTTCTGAAGAATGTCATAAACCACAAGAGTAAAGTGGTCATGAGAGCCTTACATCTTGGAGCACACATTAAAAAAAAAAACATCATAAAGTAGTCATATATTTGATTTCATTTAACGTAGCAAGTTATTTGGCTGCACCATCCCCAGCAATTGTGACATGGATTCTGTGCAAGTTAAAAGTATATTCATATCATCGTAATTTTGTGGACAATTTCAGTAACCTTGAGGTCATAGAGATTATATTAATTGCATTTGTACAGTTCAAATGAACATAAATAAAAGATTAGAAACCAAACCTTGGTGTGTTGTAAATTATATTATTTGCATATTTATTAATATTAATGTCCATATTTTCCCTTAGCACAAAACACTCTGGCACACAGACACGGGAATATTTTGGGAGTTTTGCTGTGTTCTCAATATTTTAGAACACTACTTGATTATCACTAAGTTAACCATTTCCATCTCAAAAATAGCGATTAACTTAAGCCGAAAAAATAATTAAAATCACCTGTTAAATTCTACTTTATAGTAGATTAATTAAGTATCCCAGCGCACAAAAGTCAGATTTACAGCACAATTTAATTTCATAAGCCGTCCGACCCAAGAGAAGAACAGCTTCTATTTTAATCATTTAAATAACAAATTGAATCTTAAAATAATTTATCGGCGGAAGTTCAGTAAGAATTCATTATGGAAGGCACTCCTGAAATATATTTCATAACTGAAGTTTAGTTGAAATAATGTTTTTCGAAATGAGAGGAATATACTTTATGAGAAAAAACTGTTTACCAGATCATTAATCACCAGGCATGTTTACTAAAGGATACAAAATGCTGGAGTAGCTCAGTGGGTCAGGCAGCATCTCTGGAGAACATGGATTGGTGACGTTTGAAATCACGACCCTTCTTTAGACTGATTGTAGTGGGGGATAAGAAAGCTGGGAAAGGGGAGAGGCAGGACAAAGCCCTGACAGGAAATAGATCAACATAGACAGGGTTTTCTTTGATGGGTAGATGATTGGAACAAAGGCCGGAGAAAGAAAGGAAGGAAGAAAGGAAGGAAGGAATGGAAGGGAGGAAGGAAAGAAAGGAAAGAATGAAGGAAGGGATGAAGGGAGGAAGGAAGGAAGGGGGGAAGGAGGGAAGGAAGAAAGAAAAAGGAAGGAAGGGAGGAGTGAGACAGGTTTGAAGAGTTGCGTATTGTAAACCAGAGGGAAGAAATCAACGGTGGAGTTGGGGTGAGAAAAAGATAGGAGTCCAGGTGTGGGAAAGGGAAAGGAAAGGATGGATGAAGGTGGAAAGGGGGGGTAAAAGAGAGAGGGGTTTGGGGAAGCAAGAGGGAGGGTTGTGAGAGGTTACCTAAAATCGGCAAATTCAATGTTCTTACTTTTGGGTTTTGAGCAACCCGAGCATAAAATGAGGTGCTGTTGCTCCAGTTTGTGTATGGACTCACTCTGGAAATACTATATTTACTCTGAATGTATTTGTGCCGTTTGAATACCAGCATGGTAACGAGTACATTACACAACATTTCAAGTCACAAAATACACCATGCAAAACCCATTCATAAGACACAAATCTAAGGTTGAAAGTCTCTAAAATGGCAGTGAGTACATGCATATTCATTGGATTATCAATGAGGGAGGACATGGTTCTGGAACAATGATTGGATCCCATGCTCAGTTAATAGGTAATAATATAACCATATAACCATATAACAATTACAGCACGGAAACAGGCCATCTCGACCCTTCTAGTCCGTGCCGAACACATAATCTCCCCTAGTCCCATATACCTGCGCTCAGACCATAACCCTCCATTCCTTTCCCATCCATATAACTATCCAATTTATTTTTAAATGATAAAAACGAACCTGCCTCCACCACCTTCACTGGAAGCTCATTCCACACAGCTACCACTCTCTGAGTAAAGAAGTTCCCCCTCATGTTACCCCTAAACTTCAGTCCTTTATTCTCAAGTCATGTCCCCTTGTTTGAATCTTCCCTACTCTCAGTGGGAAAAGCTTTTCCACGTCAACTCTGTCTATCCCTCTCATCATTTAAAAAACCTCTATCAAGTCCCCCCTTAACCTTCTGCGCTCCAAAGAATAAAGCCCTAACTTGTTCAACCTTTCTCTGTAACTTAGTTGCTGAAACCCAGGCAACATTCTAGTAAATCTCCTCTGTACTCTCTCTATTTTGTTGACATCCTTCCTATAATTAGGCGACCAAAATTGTACACCATACTCCAGAATTGGCCTCACCAATGCCTTGTACAATTTTAACATTACATCCCAACTTCTATACTCAATGCTCTGATTTATAAAGGCCAGCACACCAAAAGCTTTCTTTACCACCCTATCTACATGAGATTCCACTTTCAGGGAACTGTGCACAGTTATTCCCAGATCCCTCTGTTCACCTACATTCTTCAATTCCCTACCATTTACCATGTACGTCCTATTTTGATTTGTCCTGCCAAGATGTAGCACCTCACACTTATCAGCATTAAACTCCATCTGCCATCTTTCAGCCCACTCTTCCAACTGGCATAAATCTCTCTGTAGACTTTGAAACTCTACTTCATTACCCGCAACCCCACCTATCTTAGTATCATCTGCATACTTACTAATCCAATTTACCACACCATCGTCCAGATCATTGATGTACATGACAAACAACAGTGGACCCAACACAGATCCCTGTGGCACCCCACTCGTCACTGGCCTCCAACCTGACAAACAACCATCCACCATTACTCTCTGGCATCTCCCATTCAGCCACTGTTGAATCCATCTTGCTACTCCACCATTAATACCCAACCATTGAGCCTTCTTAACCAACCTTCCATGAGGAACCTTGTCAAAGGCCTTACTGAAGTCCATATACACAACATCCACTGCTTTACCCTCATCAATTTCCCGAGTAACATCTTCAAAAAATTCAAGAAGATTAGTTAAACATGACCTTCCAGGCACAAATCCATGTTGACTGTTCCTAATCAGACCCTGTTTATCCAGATGCTTATATATATTATCTCTAAGTATTCTTTCCATTAATTTGCCCACCACTGACGTCAAACTAACAGGTCTATAATTGCTAGACCCCTTTTTAAACAATGGAACAACATGCGCAGTACGCCAATCCTCCGGCACTATTCCCGTTTCTAATGACATTTGAAATATTTCTGCCATAGCCCCTGCTATTTCTACACTAACTTCCCGCAATGTCCTAGGGAATATCCTGTCCGGACCTGGAGACTTATCCACTTTTATATTTCTCAAAAGTGTCAGTACTTCCTCTTCTTTGATCCTCATAGTTTCCATAGCTACTCTACTTGTTTCACTTACCTCACATAAATAATAATGGATGGGATTTATATAGCGCCTTTCTAATACTCAAGGCGCTTTACATCGCATTATTCATTCACTCCTCAGTCACACTCGGTGGTGGTAAGCTAATTCTGTAGCCACAGCTGCCCTGGGGCAGACTGACGGAAGCGTGGCTGCCAATCTGCGCCTACGGCCCCTCCGACCACCACCAATCACTCACACACATTCACACACATTCACACACAGGCAAAGGTGGGTGAAGTGTCTTGCCCAAGGACACAACGACAGTATGCACTCCAAGCGTGATTCGAACCGGCTACCTTCCGTGATGCCTTCTGAAGTTCTCTCTGCAATACTAAATTCAATTAGCAATGATTGTACAAGTATGCAAGAAGTGCTACAAAATTCTGGCATAGATCTAACCCCCCCCCCCCCCCAAAAGAAAATAGTAGATGCTGAAAATCTAAAATTGAAAAAAACCCCAGCTGGAATAACTCAGGCAGGAAACTTTGAAACACAGTTAATATTTCAGGCTAGAGACCCTTGACCAGAACTTGGAAAGAGATACAAATGGGTGGGAGAAAATATTCCAAATGCACTGAACTGCATTAAAGTAAAACTAAAGAAGTCACTGTCTCCATCTCAGATGCTGCCTCTCACTAACCCGTTCCCCATCTTTACATCTCTTAAAGTTACCTGATATTTTATTATAATATTGACTGGATTCTTCTCCACAATTTCCGATGGACCTGATCAACATGTCCCGTCTTTTCTGGTTTTATTTTAGCTTTCCCACTCCAGGTTCAATGCCTGAAAAGGCTAACTCCACCCCTCTCTTGATAGATGAATCAATTCAGTTATACTTTATTGTCACATTCGTTGTTTTATTCGTAAAACATTAAAAGTACGCAAAAGGTCGCTATGCATCTATCGGCGACAAAGTTACAAAAGTAGTCATTAGAGTTCTTTGCTCTCGACAGATGAGGACGGACCACGTGGAAGTGACGACGCTATCACCGGGGGAAGGAACAAGGGAGGACCCAGCGTGGGGGGAGGGGGGCTCCATGAGGGAGGGGGAGGGGTGGGGGGAGAACAAAGGGAGACCTGGCAGCGTGGATACTTTGTAACTTTGTAAGCGGCCTTTGTGTGGCGACTATTTGCATACATTGGGTGTGCAAGCAAAGAATTTCACTGTGACTTGTAACATGTGACAATAAAGTATTCATTCAATAATATGAAAAACTACAGAAATATTTAATCAAAACAAATTAATTGTGCTGTGATGGATGTACTCAAATGAAACATATTACATTATTATTATTAGTATTAAAAAAATTATAAATTTCTCCAGATCAATGATTCTTAACAGCAAGAAACTTCAATATTTTAAAAGTGTGCTATTTAAGAAATAATTATATTTAAATTAATTAAATGTAGTGGGGATCTTTTTCATCTTCTCTGTCTGCACAGCAAACATAAATAAGATTTAACATATTTTTTGGCTATGGCTTGTCATGGATCTATACAACAAAAGCAAATACAATTGACAAGGTGCTACAATGGTTGTTGGTTATTCAGTTCATTCAAGATCCCCACGATTCATTCATGACTGCACGTTCTGTTTACACATTGTTTGTGAGATCAAGATTGAATGCTAATCGCTCATTAGTTACTATACTGGTAAACTTATTATGATGTCGCCTATATGGGGATTTACCTTTTGAGTGTGTAGATGCAAAATAATTGACATTAATGTTGGGGAAAGAAATGATTGTGAGGACGAGTATCACCATGTTTGTCCAGTACATGTGAAGTTTGTGCCACTCAAAAAATGTAGGGCATACTCAATCCACCAAAATGTCATCCATTAATTTACTTTCAGACATAGGCTGTAATGGAAGGTGTCTACAATGATCCAAGTCATACTGAATATTAGGCAATATATAGTTATGATTGGAGGCCAATTGCTACAGCTTCAGAGCATTACTTTAGAATCTCTCGGAGAAGCCTAGGTTAGAACTACTCCTTTTCCCCACCATAAGATCAGACATGGGGTGTTTTCTCAAGATTGCTCAGTGTTTAGATCCATGCACAATTCCTCAGATAATTACGTAACTTATAACATGGCCGATCTTGAACCATATTCATGCTTGGCCAGCACCTAGCAAATGATCATCATGCCATTTAAGTGTAAAACAATGACCATCCTCAACAAGATATCCTACCTTTCATATTCTGCAGCATTAACAACCCCTAAATCATCTTATTTAACTGTGGAGGGAGTGGGCAGGTTGCCACTGGTCAGAATGTTTACTTTTCCAGACAAATGGGTCACAGCAAATCACAAGCCATACATTCTTCAACAAGTGATTTTCCTCTGATCCTCATTCCACAAGATTGTATTGAAACATGCTTTACCTATCTCGATGAGTTCAACTCTAATAACATTTAAATAGAATACATGAGTGGCACCCCATTCACCATCAAACTTCCACATCCATGGCACTGTGGTTGCAGTTGCATCATATCTGCATGATGTACTGCTTCCAAATGGACTCATAGTCATAGAGTCATACAGTGTGGAAACAGGCCCTTCGCCCCAACTTGCCCACACCGACCAAAATATCCCATCGACACTAGTCCCACCTGTCTATGTTTGACCCATAACTCTCTAATCCTATCTTTTCCATGTACATGTCTAAATCTTTCTTAAACATTGTAATAGTACCTGCCTCAACCACCTCCTCTGGCAGATTGTTCCATACATCCACCACCCTTTGTGTAAAAATGTTACCCCTCAGGTTCCTATTAAATCTTTCCCCTCCTCATTGTAAATCTATGTCCTTCTACATACTCCTTCAACTAAGTGCAGGTTCTTTGACAAGGCTTCCCAAAATTTACAATGTCTACTACTTAGACAACAAAGGGAATAACATTACCTGCATCTTTACTTGCAAGTTATCAGTGCCCCTGGATTGATTCTCTTTCTCACATGCTTGTGGGAGCAGGTGTTCACACTTGGATTAATGGGTTTCAATTGTTGGCCCAGACACACGTTTTCAAAGAGAGGGTATAAGAAACTGCTCAAAAGCAGCCATGATCCCATGGCTCGAAGGGCCGAATGGCCTACTCCTGTACCTATTGTCTATTGGTATGCCTTCCAATTCTGCATTGCCTATTACTTAATTTTTGGGCCTGTGGCTTATGTCACCATCCTGATGCACAGCAACAGCCAGACTAATTAGGGTCAGGTGAATTGAGAACACTTGCACAGCATGCAGAGATGGTACAGTTGTAAACAATGAATGAGAATTAGCTAAGTGCAACTATTGCACAAGAATTGACAAGTGCAAGAGGCTCATACTTGACTTAAATCGAGTGAAGCGAAAGGCTACAACAGTAATAGCAGAAGCTAAGCTTTACATGAGGGAGATGTGGGAGCCATGGGGGAATATTGATTGGTGAAGATCAGACAAACTTTTCCAGCAATTAATTTGATTACTTTTAAATTAGAATATCGTTAGTTATTTGCTTAGCCGCAGACAATGATATATTAGTTAAATGATTGTTAAAATTAACTGCACTTCTCAGCCTTCTTTTCTTTAATCCTTGCAAAATAGTTTGTTTTTAAGGTAGACATTAACAGAACAAAGTCAAAAATCAGCCTGAGAGCAGAGAGCTTCAAAATTATATTAGCGATGCAATTAAATTGTTATCATTTTGGGTTTACCGACAACAGAGTAAATTAAATGCAGAACATTTATGACACATGCTATTAATTACAATCCAATTGGCTAAGTGAGATAATCTATATTGATGGCATTCGATTTTTTTAAAAATCTTGCTGTTACTATTATTTTAATTTGAAAAAAAAATGTTTTTATAAGTCAGCAAATTACAGCTTTTCATGTAATTAATTTGTCATGTTACAACTCACTTCCCTCTCCTTAATAAAGAAGTATTTCTAATGCGTGCACTTACCACAGCATGACTCTGGTCAATGCTTTTCTTTATGACACTAACCCTATTAGACAGTGGCTGTACTCATTCACATTTCCAGGCCACGTGGGCTTTAATTTCAAGCGCATTCAACTGATGTTGCAAACCATGTGCCACATGACTTGTTCATATAAATAGAGCAAATTAAACTGTCTCCACAGATACCCTATCACATTTGTACCCCAAATCGTCTATTTAACACGTGGAAAAGGCAACACATTATCTGCCTGGAAAGGTCAACCTCTGAATATTAGATTCTGCCAGAGTTCTCTCTTGTACTCAAGCAAAGGGAAACACTTAATCACCCCAGCCTTTTCAAGAAAATATCAACTTAAAATTTGCCATGATGAAAAATCAATAAAGCTGTAATTGCTTGGCTTATCATCATGTGGAGGACAAATTGGGAAGTGAAGCTTGGTGTCGACACAGATTTCCTTGCAACACTGACAGTTTCAGGATCACTGGTTTGGAAAAGGGAAAGGTCTCCAAGTGATAATTAAATCTTCTCATGCTGATTTTCTGCCAAATTTATTTCCCAAGAGCGCATAACCCTGATTTGCTGGTTACAAACCAGGCATAACTAATCAATCCACCACAGATGCACAACCTCCCCCTTTGTAAACATCAATTTAAAAGATAAAAGGAGCCATAAAAATATTACGTGGAAGTTTCTCCACAATTTTGTTGAGGGTTATTGCAGAAATATGCAGCAAACATATTTCTGCTTGAATTTCTTTGTTCATTTTGTAAAGGTTTCCAGACATCTTGAGCGGCGCAATTCATTTACTTAAAACCTTTCGATAAATGCGCCAAATATATTTGGTTGCCATTTTAATCATTAGAACAAAAGTACTCTCAACATTAATTCCTTTTAAAGCATAATGTTGTATAGAAAGTCGAACTTTTAAAAACCTTGTGTCACGTGGAACTGGGAAATGAGCACATTATTTAATCGGCAAAGACCATGTTTTTTCATTGTGCCATTAGGGGGCGATACTGAGCAGCAATGGATTTTTGCAATGAGAGGAAACTGATGGGCGATTTGCTTTGGATTGCTCCAGTTCACCTCCTCATAATATATGGTTCACCATTTGTTAGATTTACCTTTTGCTTCTATGCCGAGGAAATTGGGGAGAAAGGAGTAGCAAGAAGAATAAAAATACAATTTCGAAACTGTTACCCATTTGCTGTAATTCTTCGAGGGTTCAGACATACCCACAGAGGAATACAGGATGAAAGTAATTCTAATATTTGTACTGTTAGTTGATATACTTCAACTAATTCTTTCATAGTAAATGACAGACAGCTGATAACTTACAATATGGTTGATGATGGTCAAGTGCTACATTCAGTATTCCACAAAGGTACAGAATTTGCATGCTAATTTATTCAGATGCAGATAACTCAAAATCAGCCACTATACTTGAACTCCAGGCAGATTGAGACTCAATCTAAATTGTAGGTCTCCGTCCCAAAGGGCTCGGAGCTGGGGGGCTTCTGGTCATTAACCGATGCTTGACCATCTCTTGTAAATGCTACATGACTAAATACATTGCATTATTTACAAATGTGGGTGTGTTTCACTTCTGCGGAGAAGTGGGACCTGTCAAAAAATTAAATTGTGCAGAAACATGTCTGTGGAAGCAAAATCCTTAACAGTGGTTGCATTCACCATGCTCGTACTGTTAATTTTACTTTCACCTTGTTTTTTAAATTTTTATTTTTCCAACCCTGTGCCCAAGTGAAAGAGAAGAAAAAAAACTGAATGACAGTACAAGCAGATCAGACAATCGTGGAATCGCCAAGCCACCAGCCCCAACAATCATCAGCAATATAAACTGATGATAGTACAAGTCGACAGGTACAAGGACAAAGGGTTTAAAAGCAAATTTGACACCCTTTTCAATAATAAACGGGGCATTAATCAGCATGAGGTCTCCACACTAGAATAGAAAACTGAAATCTGCACTACAGCCATTAGTAGATAGCGCAGGCACTTGCAGTATCACTCTCAAGGTCGAATGACATTCTTAGAATGCAAGACCCTATTAGGTACTTGTAGCTGCTAGTCAACTAATTGGAATATGTAATATTCATACACATATATTTATATATAAAACAAAAGCAATTTTATCGTTTTCTATCATTGCTATAAAATTTATCCAATTGCCAGGGTAACTGAAAATTGAAAGGCACAGCAAAATATTAAAGCTCAGAAATGCATTTAAAAGGGACCATGTTGACACATGTCAGTTACTTTATACAATTAATTATTTTTTTAAGGATGTTTACTTATTATAGAAGCATACATATGCAGTAACTAGCGTAAATTGTTGCCAGTAAGAACTTCTCACATGTTTTTAAGGCAGCACGATATTGTTAAAATGCATGTGTGGAGAAATATTTTACTCGGCAGGTCAAATGCCACACTTTCCGGGGCAATGACTACTTTTGAGACTGGCACTTGCTGCATCTGATAAGATTCAGATTAGTTTATAGCCATGTGCACCAGATTAGTTAATTGCCATGAGAAATTAAATTTCTTGGTTGCATGAAGCTCATGGAGGAAACAGCATATGTGGTAATAGAGATATGACAATAAATAAGATGAATACCCAAAGAACAGAACGGTGCAAAATTGTAAGTGCAAAAATGCAAAAACATACAATAATTAACTATTTAAAATATTTATTATAAATTCAAAATATTTCAAAACGGGTCTTGACGATGTACTAATATAGCAGTAATGCCGAATGAAATATTATTTTACATCGATAAGTACTATAAAACCCAATAAAACCCACCGAACCCCATTATTTGGCCTCGCTGTCCTCGTTTGCTGTAAAGCATGACAAACAGCTTATTATTAAAAAAAATATTTAGATTAACCACCTAAATATGATGGGACGCCAGGCACTTTCTATTGTACATACTAATGATTTTCCAAAAGAATATACATAACGTAAAATGCATGCAACTTCAATCAGAATGAGCTTGTGTTATTTTAGAACTGCATAAAAAAGCATGCCAGTTGACTCTACATTTTAGCTGATAAACTTGCTTTTTATCAACAGTTCTCAAAATTTTCACGCGTCCTTCAGCTGGCAGTGAGGACTGTGGTAATTAAAAGATTTAAAGCAGCACAAACCCCTAGCCTCTAATCTAATGCCTGGGTCAGTCGCTTGTAGATTCTAATTTGTCCTCTATTTGTATTCATGACAGGATGGTTCTGAATATTTAACAGCAAACCAGTATTTTGTAGGGCTTAGAGGTCAAATAATTTGATTTTCAAGCAGATTATAGTTAACACTTTGTCCAGTCATTCATTTGTTTGTTACACAGATAGACAGACAACAGTTTAGTTAGAGGTACCGCAGCAACAATGCACTGCATTTTCAACAGCAAAGACAGAAGAAAATAGGTAAATCATAAATTATTTTTTTTATCAACTTAATATTCCAGAACAAAAATGTTCCTAATTTAAAGTCCTTTGGTATTTAAATTACACTGTATGCTGCTTTAGAGGAAAAATTGTATTTATAGGCAGCCAAGAAACAAAAACCATTTGAAATCGACTGAGGCTAAAACCATTCTACGATTCTGAAGAAGGTTAGATTCTTAGATGGAGACATTCTCCCGGTTCTCAGGTAACAGATCCTACATGGAAAGTTGGATTGGATCTCCACTGTCCATCAGAAATAGGTGGTCTGCATCCACTGGGATTTCAACATCGAGCTGCAGATCAAAAACTCCAGGAACATTTTTTTTGTTAAAATGCTTTTTAACTCCGTGTATTGTTGGGTTAAAATATTGTAGACAATTTACCAGATGGCTCATCTGTTTTTAATGGTTTCTATTTTGAGTTGTCATAACTCATGTTTAGTTCTGACAGTCCAACTAGTTCTTCCATCCCAATCAATTGAACAACTCATTCTATCTCCTTGTGTATTTTTACCTCCCTCTCAAATCTGTCAAAGTTATTTCTTGTCTGCAATATTCAGTGCATTTTTTTGTAGACAACTGTATGCACAATTAATAAATATATGAATCACTATGGCAAAAACAAAATAATGCCGTTTATTTTTTAAGAGTTGCCAGAATGCCATCCGAGTCACAAAAAAGCACCGTTAATATCTGCCATTTATGTAGGAAGGACGAAAATTGATATTGCTACTTTCAATTTCCAACAGGTAATGCTGCTTTTCTGGTGGTTAAAGCACACTATGCACATTAGGTCTTTATATTTGTCAATTATTTTGGATTTGTGATTGCTTTGCAATTCTCTCTTGCTTTGGCTTGGCCTTTTTAAAATTCCAATTCGGCCTTCAGTGTCTCTGTTTAACATGTCCTTCCTTCTGCGACAGGGTCCCAAGTGTGTTCTGTGTCACCACGATTCCATGAGATGTGAGGCCAGCTATATTTTCCTCCGCAGCGCAATCAGCCACAAGGAAACACCTGCATGGAATGAGTGGCCGATCAACTGAAACCAAGGAAGAACAGAGCCTCAAATGCCTGCTAGACATTCAGGGTGGTGGGGGCTGGATCATGGGTTGCACAGACAAGTTCCAGATGGCTGTGAATTCTTTTGAAACACCACTCACTAAAAGTTTTCTCAGAACAAATAGCCAAGAGTCGTTGGTATATCCACAAAATACCAATATAAACCATCGGATAGAGCAATATTGTACATGTTAGTTTCGAGATAAATATTGGCTAAAATAGAGATGAAACTCTGCTTCTTAATTATTAGCTCAGGAACCTTCAGATCCATCGAAGGGGAAAGAGAATGCTAAAGGGCGTGTCCCACTTAGCCGATTTTTTCGGCGACTACAGGTGACTAGGCTGTCGTCACATGGTCGCGGAGTAACGCCTGTATGGTCGTCCCAAGTCGCCTAAAGAGTCGTAACTTTTTTCTTGTCCCCGCTGGATTTTGAAATGTTCAAAACCTTTCGGCGACTGTGGGCTTGACGTAGCTTGGCTTCTCCTGTCGTAGGTGCTGTCGTAGGTGTCGCCAGGATGACGCAGGTTGTTGCCAGGTGACGTACGTTGTCGCCGGGTGATGACCTCGGTGAATTCCATTGGCGACTACCTACGTCAACCGGCGACAGGTACCGGCGATGGAGTTGTCTTCAGTTGTCGCCGACAGGGTGCAGCTTGTCGCGGGTGAACGTAGGTTGACTTCGGTTGTCGCCTGTGTGGTCGTAGGATGTCGTAGGTGGGACAGGCCCTTTACTTTCTCTTGTAGGAAAGAACTGCAGATGCTGGTTTAATCCAAAGATAGATGCATAGAAACATAGAAAATAGGTGCAGGAGGAGGCCATTCGGCACTTCGAGCCAGCACCGCCATTCATTGTGATCATGGCTGATCGTCCCCAATCAATAACCCGTGCCTGCCTTCTCCCCATATCCCTTGACTCCACTAGCCCCTCGAGCTCTATCTAACTCTCTCTTAAATCCATCCAGTGATTTGGCCTCCACTGCCCTCTGTGGCAGGGAATTCCATAAATTCACAACTCTCTGGATGAAAAAGTTTTTTCTCACCTCAGTCTTAAATGACCTCCCCTTTATTCTAAGAGTGGGGCCCCTGGTTCTGGACTCGCCCAACATTGGGAATATTTTTCCTGCATCTAGCTTGCCCAGTCCTTTTATAATTGTATTTGTTTCTATAAGATTCCCCCTCATCCTTCTAAACTCCAGTGAATACAAGCCTAGTCTTTTCAATCTTTCCTCATATGACAGCCCCGCCATCCCAGAAATCAATCTCGTGAACCTACGCTGCACTGCCTCAATCACAAGGATGTCCTTCCTCAAATTAGGAGACGAAATGCTGGAGTAACTCAGCGGGACAGGCAGCATCTCTGGAGAGAAGGAATGGGTGGTATTTCGGGTCGAGACCCTTCTTCAGACTTGAGTCAGAGGAGAGAGAGAGAGAGATACAGAGAACAGTGAGAGAGGATGTTGCAGAACTTGTCGGAGAGAGGAGGTGAACTTCAAAGTCGACATACGTTGAGGAGATATTGCAGTGGAATTCTTTCTCTAATCTGTGTGGCCAACCCTGTTCACTTTATCTAACAAACCAATGCCAGGTAAACTCATGCTCAGAATTTTCATTAAATTGTGACATTATCATGGATGTGGAAAGTGCAGAACAGAAAGTCATTGAGGAACAATTAGGGGAAGATTATTTCAATTTAAATACAAAACAGAAAATGCTGATCTAATATTTAGGTTATCAACCTGAAACTTTCTCCACAGCTGTTGCCTAACAGGCTGAATATCACCACAATTTTGTTTTTATATCAGATTTTTATGGTCTGCAGAATTTTTGCAATTTGGACCTCAACTTCAATTTTTGTAAAAATTGGAAAAAAGACTCCTTTTAAACTTACCTGGTTCACTAGGAAATGTATTACAAAACTGTAATATCTATTTAAAAAAATGCATTATAAATGTATTCAGGTATTAGTGTGAACGATAGGCAACAGTCTGGAAACTTTGCTAATCCGGCATGAACAAAGTTTTGGCAATGCTAGATTATAGGAATTTTAATGTATCTATTTTCACTGAAGTAAGTTTAATTTCAAATAATGGTCAGTCTAGTGGTGAGGTCCACAGTCTTCCTTCAAGCACTGCCTTCAGATCGCTTGCACCCACACACCTTTCATGTCTCTGAAAGATGGCTAGAATTGTCATAGAGTTTCTCCATTCTAAACTGTAGGGTTGAAAGGAGGACGCATGCAATGATCATCTCAGGCTACCTCTTTACCGATGAGAATTTTGAGAAGGAAATTGAGACTGGTCTGTCAAGATGTATTGAACAATTTGCGAAATACTTTCAAGGCATGTATTTTCAAACAAATGTCAGTCCTTTCATTGGAAGTGAAACGGTTCGATATTGTGAAGATGCCAGAAATATTTCCAAATAAAATTGATTTTGACAGAGATGCATCTTACAGCAAACAATGAGAAATTGTATTAGGTGAAGGTCGGAGATGGTTTTCCGTGAAGTTCGGAGAGAAACAGCAGCCAGAAGCAGCGAGAACGAGTATTGGCTGGAAGTAGGTGAGTCAGAGGGAGAGAAGATTAAAAAAGAGCGCCATAGGCCCAGGTTCGAGTAATTTACAAATTAGCCCTAACTTAGGTTGATTAGGTAACAGTGCAGCTGCAGAGGAGCGGTCATGTTGGGAGTGGCCTTGTTGAGGTGAAGTGCCTTGGTGAGTAAAATGTGAGTCTTTGCCTTGAGAGTCTTCGGCAAGGAGGCTCCACTTGATCGAAATTTGTGATTTTTGTCCACTGAAGAAATGGCAGGCAAGTTGGTGCAGTGTGTTTCCTGCAGGATGTGGGAAGTAAGGGACACCGCTGGAACTTCTGGAAACTACACCTGCAGAAATTATGTCCAGGTGCAGCTCCTGAATGAACATGTTGGGGAACAGGAGCAGCCGTTGGATGACCTCAGGGCCATCTGGGAAAACGAGAGTTTCCTGGACAGGACCTACAGTGAGTTTGTCACGCCAAGGATACAGGAAGAGCGAAGATGGGTGACTGTGAGAAAGGGGAGTAAACATGGAGTGCAGGTGGCTGTGCCTAATGAAAACAGGTCTTGGGAGCGGTCGGGACAGACGACACTTCCAGTCCGAGCGGTGGACAGGTCGGTGACTCCAATCCTAGCTATGAGACTCGACCGGCGAGACTGACTTCGGGCAGAGCCATAGTGGTGGGTGACTCCATTGTCTGAGATGTGGACAGGAGATTCTGCGGCGGCAGGCAAGACTCGAGGATGGTCTGTTGCCTCACTGGTGCCAGGGTTCAAGATGTCATTGACCAACTTCAGAACATCCTCGAGAGGGAAGGTAAACAGCTGGAAATAGCTGTGCACGTGGGAATTAACGACGTTGGGAAGAAGCTGGTTCCTTTTTATCAGATATCCATAACTTGATTTTGCCTATTTGTCCAAAAATATACAAATATCATTCAATTTGATATCTATACCTCCACTGTATTGCAATGAATGGCATCAAAAGTATATAAAACTGTTGAGTAAGATCAGTTACCAAAAGTGAGAGAGAGAGTGATGGAAACTAGCTCTGCCATTCATACAAACTAACATTATGTGCTTATATCAAAGCTATGTATTTAGTTTAGTTTTAGTTTAGTTTATTATTGTCACGTGCATCGAGGTACAGTGAACATTTTTTAATCCCTTATATTCTACGCTGTTGATCCTGATGATAAACAATGACAGGCCAATAATGTGATATTTTACCAAAAACCTATTGAAACCCCATTTATTTCACATCAACGACATTTTCTTCAATCTCGATAGATCTGTTGACTTTGATGGTGAAAGCTTGCTGAGCAGCAAGTTGCCTGCATTTACCATTTAGCTGTGTATTATAAAAATCACACATGATCTGTGAGATTAACATAATGAGAACTTGCCAAAATATGGTTGATGTAGATTAATTGGGCTTGCCAAAAGAAACTGGCCAATTTTTCAGTGGGAGGGCCTTATACACCAGCAAGTTTTAACCAGGAAGCCTACAATGCAACTGGCATCATATGCAGGGTTCAGAACAATCCCTCTTCCCAAAGTTGCTGAGAAAATCTTTGCATGCCCCCTGGGCCAGAGGTTTTGGATAGTTCTAAAACTGAAATAAAACTATTATGTTTAAAAATACTTAGATCTATTAATGTTAAGGAAATCAAAATGAATTAATACTCAATCCCTCACAACAGTTTATTCCTTTGAAATCAATAGAGAATGGCGCCTTCCACCAGTTCCAGTGGATTTTCCGCTGCAAGTAATGAATTTTCAAACACTACTCGAAGTTCAGTGTCGGAATGTAATAGGCAAAAGACAAAAGAATGAATAGCCATCAGTAGGTATGAATAGTCATTGCGTGCACATGCATGCATTGAAATCTGAAACATATGCTATTTATGCAGGAACTGTCAATTGTTCTGAGTAAATCAGTCAACATTTCTCTGCAAAAATCTGGCCAATTATCAGCAAATAATCTGGATCTGGAGTTAAATAATTGCCAAGGCTAAGCACATAATTGAAGCTCAGTTCCTTTTCGGGTCCAGACAAAAATTGAGACCAACTGTCAGGCAGTACATAAAGCCAACTCTTGCAACTTGTCAGAGAGACCAAGAACTTTCTGTGCACGTTACATGATTTAAAATGAGGAATATGAAATATGTATTTTGTTCAAACAAATAGTTTAAGGCTGCATTCTCAAATTTCAGCAAATTATATTTTCTTGGAACCGAGCAACATCTGCAAATTCCATATATTTTATAAGTTTTGTTTTAAATCCATATCTGAAGTGCCGCAGGATCCATTTCAGGCAAATTATCCTCTTCTAGATGGACTCTAAAAGCAAGCAGTCAGCACGCAGATATCTACAATGATTCTGGCTGTGGAGCAGCTGTTCATTCAAAAAATATTTTCAACAAAGACAATTTGTGAGAAACCACACATCATAAACATATCTTTCATGTACTATGCTTATGACAAATATTTTTCAAAGTAAATGCATTACGTTAGGGATCTGTGCTTGTATGTCAGTTGTTTCTGATATATATCAATGACTTGGACATAAATGTAGATGGATTAGTTGATAGGTTTGCAGACAACACCAGAATAGGTGGATTTGTGGAGGAATGTTGTCAAAGCTTACAATACCCTTCCAAGCTCTCCCACAAGCCTACTGTCTCCGCCTCCCCCTTTCTTCCCCCCCCCCCCCCCCGACATCAGTCTCTCAACCCGAAACGTCGCCTATTCCTTCTCTCCATAGATGCTGCCCTCACCTACTGAGTTTGTCCAGCATTTTTGTCTACCCACTGGGATCAAGATCAGTTAATGACATGGGTGGAGAAATGGCAAATTAGAGTTTAATCCTATCAAGTGCGAGGTGTTGCACTTTGGGAGGTCAAATGCAAGGGAAAAGTATTGAGTTTATGGCAAAACTCTAAACAGCATTAATGTACAGTTGGACCTTAGGATCTAGTGCAAGGTCCCTCAAAATGGAAAGACAGGTAGATAGATTGATAAATAAGGTGTATGGTATGGTTGCCTTCATTGAGTATAAGCGTCAGGAATTTTAAAGGAGATGTGCACAAGGCTAGTACTTGTTTTTAGCAAGAAAGAAGCAATTATGATAGTGGCTAGCAAGATAGAAGCAGTTATGATAGTGGCTTTTAGATAGGCAAATTTATATGCAGTGACATGGATCGCATACAGGAAGATTCGACAAAAATATTGTGGGATGAAGGGCCTATTGCTATGCTGTACTGTTCTTTGCTAAATATTTCAGAGAATGCAACACAAAACTTAGTGTGTGCCCATTTAATAACCTTAATATCTGCACATACAAAACAGGCTATTCATCTTTAAATAGTAGAGTACTTTGTTAATAGAAATCACCTGCCTCTCTGTATTTTTGGCATTAGATAAATGAGTAGTCATGTATCTCCCCAAATCTAAAGTCAACATCATCTTTAGAAAGGTGGGAAATAGCATTCCATAAAATTCACTTTAAAAGTGTGAATGCTATTTAGCTAAAACTAATTTCTTTACCTTGCTCTTTTTTGGCATCCTCCTCTTTTCTTTCCCTAGCTTTTAGGACTTCATCGGCTCTTGCTGAAATGAAAAGCATGAATGATTTAGAAAATCTTAAAATGTATTCATTTTCAAACTCTAATTATCAAATAAACATTTTATGTTTTGACCGATTATTAAAATTAAATTTTTAATCATATAAACCAAATCTATTCAGTCCATTTACAAAAAGAAACAAAGATGGTCAAATTATTTAATTTCCCAAACATTTTTTTTAACTTTCTTCTGGTACTTGAGGGAGATAGCGGTGGGGATTGTGGATGCATTGGTGATAATTTTCCAAAACTCCCTGGAGGCAGGAACGGTCCCAGTGGATTGGAAAATGGCCAATGTAACACCTATATTTAAAAAAGGAAGTAAACAGAAGGCGGGTAACTATAGACCGGTTAGTCTAACATCGGTGGTGGGTAAAATGTTAGAGACAATTATTAAAGAAACACTAACGGGGCACTTGGATAAACATGACTTCATCGGACAGAACCAGCATGGTTTTGTGAAGGGGAAGTCCTGTTTAACGAATCTGCTCGAATTCTTTGAGGAAGTAACAACCCGGGTGGATAAAGGGGAACCGGTGGATGTGGTATACTTGGACTTCCAAAAGGCTTTTGACAAGGTGCCACATAAGAGACTATTGCTAAAAATAAAAAATTATGGGATTGGGGGTAATATATTAGCATGGGTAGAGGATTGGCTAACAAATAGGAAGCAGAGAGTGGGGATAAATGGTTCATACTCGGGATGGCAACCGGTAACTAGCGGGGTTCCGCAAGGGTCGGTGCTGGGACCCCAGTTGTTCACAATTTATATAAATGATTTGGAGGAGGGAACCAAGTGTAATATATCAAAATTTGCGGACGATACAAAAATGGGAGGAAAAGTAGGGGATGAGGAGGATAGGAAGAGTCTGCAAAAGGATATAGATAAGCTAGGTGAGTGGGCAACAACTTGGCAGATGAAATTTAATACTAATAAATGTGAAGTCATTCACTTTGGGAAAAAAAATGATAGGGCAAGTTATTTTCTAAATGAGGAGGAGCTGCGTTGTAATGCAACGCAAAGGGATCTAGGGGTATTAGTACATGAATCACTAAAAGTTAGTATGCAGGTGCAGCAAGCAATCAGGAAGGCCAATGGAGTTTTGGCCTTTATTGCTAGGGGGATTGAGTATAAAAACACGGAGGTCTTGCTGCAGCTGTACACAGTATTAGTGAGACCACATTTGGAATACTGTGTACAGTTCTGGGGTCCATACTTAAGAAAGGATGTACTAGCCCTGGAGGCAGTGCAGCGAAGGTTTACAAGATTAATTCCTGCAATGAGGGGATTGACATATGAGGAAAGGTTAAGTAGGCTGGAACTCTACTCTTTGGAGTTTAGAAGAATGAGAGGCGATCTCATTGAAACATATAAGATCGTGAGGGGCCTTGATCGGGTGGATGCACCGAGGATGTTCCCAATGATCGGGGAAACTAGCACTAGGGGACATAGTTGCAGAATAAGGGGGGGCTCTTTTAAAACTGAGATGAGGAAGAACTTCTTCACCCAGAGGGTGGTTAATTTATGGAATTCACTGCCCCAGGGAGCAGTGGAAGCAGAAACTTTAAATATATTTAAGACTAAAATAGATGGTTTTTTAGCTGCCAAGGGGATAAGGGGCTACGGGGAGAGGGCAGGGATATGGACCTAGGTATGGTTAGTATAGTAAGACCTGAGTGATCTCCTGGACAAGTGTCGATCGCCTGGATTGGGGTCGGAGAGGAATTTCCCGGATTTTTTTCCCGAATTGGACCTGGGTTTTTATCCGGTTTTTTGCCTCCCCCAGGAGATCACGAGGTTCTTGGGGTGGAGAGGGGTGATAGCGGTATAAAGGGGAGGGTAGTGTCTTGTGTTTTGTGTCTTGTGTCTACTGTTTGTGGGTAAGTGTGTCTGTTTAGTGTTCAGCCATGAGCGAATGGCGGTGCGGGCTCGACGGACCTGGTGGTCTGCTCTCGCACCTACTTTCTATGTTTCTATGTTTCTATGTTACTTCTACGGCAAATCAATTCAAATCTCAGAACTGGTCTCCAGTAATCGCTCAGGATTAAGGATGACTCGCTTCTATCCCAGTTCTGTGGTTTCTGAAGAGGCTAATATGAGATTCTCAGAGCCTCCCACAGATGGGGCAGAGGTGCCTGGTGGGTCCATCTGTGATATAGTTTATCAGATGGTGTTTAAATTGGGCTTCTGTGTGCTACCAATGTATGGTCTCAATGTTCTCGGTGCTGTCCAAAAATGTTATTTCTTCATTTTGAGTGCTCATGGACTTAAGAATCAATGGGACTGTTGCATCATCCCAAGGAGGGTTTGAGAACTTACATGAATTTTTACTCTCTGTTCACGAGACAAATTCTTGAGAGCTCAATTTTGGGTTTCTGTTATCAGGTACATAAACAACATCGTCTGCTAAAAAGAGCCAAATAATGCATTTGGGGCTTCAATGCTGGAGGGCCTGACCTGGGAAAGAACACTAATGTCGGTTAGTTTATCCAATGGATTTGAAGGATTTGGTGGAGACAGCTGTGGTGTTATCTCTTCAATGCCTCAGCGTGCCTGCTGTAGATAATGTAGTACAGTGATGAGACAGATGTGAAATGCATTTGGTCTTTTAGCTCCGCACATTCCGTGGTTGTGGCTGAACTTTACAATATTTTGTACTTTAGTGCTGCACTATAAGAGAGCATGCATATACTCCAATTTCTTGCCTGTATACATTGGGTATGCAAGCAAAGAATTTCACTGTGCCTAGTCACATGTGCCAATAAAGTATTCTATTCCATTCCATTTTTATACAATGTCAAACAAAGTTAATTAAACATAATACTTCTTGATTTCGATTATGCTGCCTGCGAGAATTATTTAATGCAAATGGCAGCTCAACCATTGGAGAGGGGGAAATTCTCAATAGATTTTTGAACGTTCTTCTCCTCGTAAAGAGCACCACTGCCTGCAAATTCTGTGACTTAATTCTATTCTAGTTTCACTGGGTGTGCCTGCCCTTGGTTATGCCAGTCACACATCCTTTCCACTAATATATTCAAGATTCTTAATGTGCTTCACATTGACTGAAATTATCTCTTTGACATTATCTGTTCAACTGTTTAATTTTGCTTTCTTCTTGGCACTATTAAATAAATGCCTGCTTTGAATTCTGAAACCAAGGGAAATCTGCAATCCCCCACCACCATACACACAATGTCGCTACTACAGATTCCACGCTGTAACGTTGAAGGCATCTACATACAACACACTAGCTATCTGCAGAAACTTGTTATTAAGAACTGTTTGTTTTTCAATTTGATGATAGAAACAGATAAATAGAATCTTGCATAGTTTGACGTAAAAATGTATACTGACACATTCCAGACAGATTTATGCATACAATTATACATTCATTTAAATAGCCAAAGGTGCCACACCCAAGAGAAGGTTTGACTGGTCGATCAACTGGCCAAACCCCTATGTGGGCAGGCGGAGCAGATGGGTCAAGCCTTAAAGGCATACATCAAACGGCAACTAGCACAAGTCTACAGGGTTTAACATAACACAGTCACAGGTTACTGGTCACAGTAACTAAGGCAGGGGTCAGCAACCTACGGCCCCCGGGCCGAATGTGGCCCCGTAACCCAAAATCATCCGGCCCACAGGCGGATTATTTTCCTGTAATCATACGGCCCTCCTCCAATGTCAGAGTGAGGTCCAGTGCAAATTGGAGGAACAGCACCTCATATTTTGCTTGGGTAGCTTACACCCCAGCGGTATGAACATTGACTTCTTTAAATAGCCCCTGCTTTCCTTCTCTCTCCATCCCTTTCTCCTTCCCACCAGTCTTACTGTCTCCGACTACATTCTTTCTCTGTCCCGCCCACTCCCCTGACATCAGTCTGAAGAAGGGTCTCGGCCCGAAACGTCACCCATTTCTTCTCTCCAGAGATGCTGCCTGTTCCGCTGAGTTACTCCAGCATTTTGTGTCCACCTTCGATTGTGTCCAGCATCTGCAGTTCTTTCCTACACCTAAATATTGATACTTTATAACTTTTAATCTTACAGGAGGAAATATGGATCAATGGGCATTTCTGTAAAATTAATCAGTCTGTTCTTCTCACAAAAAAAGGCAAATAATTGTCTTATAATTCCATTTAATTGATTAGTTTGAAAACCATTCAACATTATAAAATATAGGAAACTCAAATAGCGGGACACATGGGGTTTCATGGAGCCTGCTGTAGTTTTGTACATATTAACTCCACATTGGAAAGGACATGGAGTTCACAAATTAGCAGGTTGAATTTTAGAGACTATCTTGGGCAAACTTTTCAAGAGGGAGTTAGATTTAGTTCTTAGGGCTAAAGGAATCAAGGGATATGGGGAGAAAGCAGGAACAGAGTACTGATTTTAGATTTTTTAATTTAATCTCCCAAAGATCAGTCTTTCTTGTATAAAACTATTAAGATGATTTTTGTTATGGTCCTATAATCTTCCCGCAGCAAAGTCTTGAAAGATTTGTGCTCAATTCTAAGAATCCACAGGAGAAACCTGGAGGGTTGGCACCTAATAAGATCGAAGTAATAACTGCTGACAACATTATTTATGCTGGTCCAACTAATAAAGAGTGTTACACAATGATGATAACACTCTCGAAATGTGAAAGAAACAATACTTGAAGGTTGAATAATGTACTGTAACAGCAATAATAAATTTAAGACCAGAGTAAACTTTAATATTAAATAAAGGAGGAAGCCTCTTTCCCAAACTAATTTTCTTACATCTTTTCCACAGATATGTATTTGGTCATATTTACTTTTATCACACAATCCATGGCACAGTTTTGAAAACTGTTTTAAAATACTACAACACAGATATTAGAAAAAGATTAGCATATACTGCCAAGAAACTAGAGGTTATCAATAAACATTGCAGATTAATTAAATTTCTGTTGCAGCATATCATTTGTTTCAATACATAAATGTCTCCAGGGAACCATTTCCCTTTATTGCTAAACCATTGGTGAGTGAACCATGTGCAAAGAAATCTTGAGAAATAATCTTTCATAATAGTTGCTAACACAGCCAAGCTATTTGTTATGATAATTAGATAAACATTTGCTAATATCATTGATGATTTTGCCACACCAAGTTTTGTTACTTGAATCATGACAAAAAATGATTTGTCTTTCATTTACTACAAAAGTGTTTGATACAAATTATTTTATCCACAATGTGTGTAAAATATCACTTGGAAAATCCAAATTTACTGACGTTGATACCTTTGTTGTAAACAAATAAAGCTTAATTTTATTGTAAGCTTAGTACTAGACAGGAATTGTTAATGTAGTTTAAATCCAAGTCCCCAACCTTTCTCACAATTCAAATATATTTAATTAGTTTATCGAAACAATCATTTAGAATGGTAAAGATCTGCACTTCATATACACTTCATTCTGACTGTCAGAAAAGGAAGATAATAGAACTTCCATTTAAATTCAATTTTGGCTATAAGTGTAATTGTAAATAAACCCCCTTGAGTCATGTAAAACGTTTGGCTAATGTTTCATTCAAATTATCCAGCTGCAAAACACATTCAGCACTTCACAAAAATCTTCAAAATGTATTAGCAGTACTCATTAGACTGAAATTTAATAACACAAACATCACGTGGATTTCAAGATTCCCCCATTAACAGCAAAAGATTGATGGCTCTTGCACTCCAGAGAAACCAACTGGGCACAATTTAGATTCAAGCAACTAATGTGCATGAGTTTGATTTATCTGTTGTACTTCACAAGTTTTGTCTTTATAGTGGTATTTTATTGTTCTTCAGGATGATCAATTTATCAGAATTCTGAGGTGGTGTGGGGTTAGGGGGTGTAGAAATGTTATTGTCGAGAAGTTTGTCACGTACTTTCCACTCCACATTCAACATATGTTTTGCTTCAGTATTAATTCATATTGCTCTAAAAATGACTGCGCATCATTTGCACATCGGGTGATGATGGGTGAAAGGGGAAGTTACAACAATACAAGGTTACTCAACTTTGGAAGCAGAGCTTTTTAATCGTCAGCTGAGGGTAACCTTTATATATAAGAGGCATCTGGACACATACCTGAATGAGCAACTTATAAAGGGATTACTGCATACGTGTGATTACATAGAAACATAGAAAATAGGTGCAGGAGTAGGCCATTCGGCCCTTCGAGCCTGCACCGCCATTCAATATGATCATGGCTGATCATCCAACTCAGTATCCCATCCCTGCCTTCTCTCCATACCCCCTGATCCCTTTAGCCACAAGGGCCACATCTAACTCCCTCTTAAATATAGCCAATTAACTGGCCTCAACTACCTTCTGTGGCAGAGAATTCCACAGATTCACCACTCTCTGTGTAAAAAATGATTTTCCCATCTCGGTCCTAAAAGACTTCCCTCTTATCCTTAAACTGTGACCCCTAGTTCTGGACTTCCCCAACATCGGGAATAATCTTCCTGCATCTAGCCTGTCCAACCCCTTAAGAATTTTGTAAGTTTCTATAAGATCCCCCCTCAATCTTCTAAATTCTAGCGTGTACAAGCCGAGTCTATCCAGTCTTCCTTCATATGAAAGTTCTGCCATCCCAGGAATCAGTCTGGTGAACCTTCTCTGTACTCCCTCTATGGCAAGAATGTCTTTCCTCAGATTAGGAGACCAAAACTGTACGCAAATGAGCCTGTACGCAATACTCCAGGTGTGGTCTCACCAAGACCCTGTACAACTGCATTAGTATTGATAAGCATGATGTTCGGCATAGATGCAGTGGGCTGAAGGGCTTGCTTCTATGCTGTACAACTTTCTTCCCATAACAAATAAGCAGCACAATTATGTGCAGTATTAGTTAATTTTGGACACAAAATAGACAAACCTTCCAGCTGTTAAACTGAAACAGTAATTTTTTTTGGCATCTTAGCCATCAGAGTTCACATATTGTCAGGTTTGCTTTTTGATTAGATGTTTTTACAGTCATCAATATATGATACACTGTTTTTGCCCACAAGACTGAATCTATTAAAAGAAAAGTGCCAGAAAAAAACTGTAATTAGTTTTAGTTTTGCCTTATGTTGCAATGTTGTTGAATTCACTTAAATAGAAGTAAACCTACATGAGCAAGCTGCATGCGAATAAGAGGATTATGATGTGACGGAGGATCGGGACAGAAAACGATCACCTGTCCACAGATATCTAGGAGAGGGAAAAAACCTAGACAGACAATTTTGGATGCCTGTGGGCAATCTCAGCCAGCCCATCTTATAATTAGAACCGCTGGCGGACCTGCGATAAAATGCCATATTTACTCACCACCATAACATCAGGTTACTTAAAAATAGTGAATGATGTACTCAAGAAAATCTTATGTCTCAAAATCTCAAAATACCTGGACCCAGAAGGTTACTCAAATGTTTTTTGTTGGTTATATTTGACTCACGTTTGTGTAGTTAGTATGTGCTTTACAACATTTGGGATAAATGTTTTAAAATATTGGGCCCAGATCATGTCACAATGGAGCACTCTGCAGTGAGAGACATTTTATAGAGACATTATTGTGAATAATCCAGCTCAAAATGTACTGCATTGTAACATGCTGGATGTGCAATCTGACTGTTGTGTGGTCCGTACAATGGTGCATCATGGCCCTGAGTGATAGAAACAATAAATAACATTTCTCCTGTCAATGATATTCAAGAATAGAGGAGGAATGAGGAAAAGCATGGTGTGGTTTAGAGTAGGTGCATTAGAGATAAATCAGCTGCAAGAAGAAAGATTTGGTACAGTAAAGAGATTAAATGGAAAAGTAATAACAATAATTTAATGGTGTAGAGTTTTTATTATTTGGGAAGTGTTTAATAAGCGTATGTTTCTAATCAAGCTCATTTGCTTATCATTGAACATTAACTCTGCCATAAACCAATGGTACCAGACAGCATTGCAAAACATTTTTTTCTAAAATCTGTTTAAACGATATAATAATTGATTAAAAAATGATGACTGGTATAGTTTGATTAACAGGTGAAAATAGCTTTTTTTAAAATCATTTTTCACCTGTTAATCAAACTATTTAAGTAATTTAGGATTTAAGATAAAGACTATTTGCTAGTTACGTCAATGTCAATATCCTCTACATAATTTAAGAGAAATATGTACTCAACAATTTCTGATGCATTTTTTATAGATGCCCTTATCAGTTCTAACTTCACGTGGCAAGTTTTAAGAGTCATTCACGTGTAAATGCACAAGCTCATTAAAAGAGGGGACGAAGAATGAGATGCTGTTTCTTTAAAAAAACACAGGTCAGTGGATGTAATTCAGTTGGTGATTTTGGGAGATTCACAGGCTATCTCTCCTAATACCCTGAACTTTTTTTTGCTAATTTCAATGTTAATTGCAAACATGTTCGTACTTGCACAATGAGATCTGGTGCATTGTGAAATGCATGGATGAAAAACTCCCATCATTCCAAACAATAAACTCAGCTATGAATATAAAATATGAAATTAAATCCAAAATAGAATTCTGGACACCACTTTTTAAAGAGGGAATTTTAAACTTTGGAGAGGGCACAGAACTGAATGGGCCCAGGAATGAAACATTACATTTTTGGGTTCAGATTGAAAAAGCCAATTGTTGTTTTTAGCACCATGGGGATGTAATATATATAAAATAATGGTGGTTAGATGGCGTAAATGAAGATAAATTGTTTCTAATGATTTGTGTCAATATATAAACCACACATTTAAGGCAATCAACAAAAGGACAAGGGGAAAAAAAAGAATTTGTACAACAAAAGGTTAGCTTTTGCCATCATTAGCAATATGGTGGAATTAGACTGAATAGTCGCCTTTAAATACAATTTACTCAATGCACAAAGAAGAAAATAATGCTGAGATGTGGGAAAAGAAACAGAAAGTGATACTAAAGAGCCTGTCCCACTTACGCGACTTTTCAGCAAACTGTCTGCGACCTTCAAGCTCGGGGGCACTCGCCTGAAAAACGGCGAGCCGGAACGACCGTCAGCGGGGAACACACACATCGCAAAGGCGGGGGCCAGGGAAAGCAGGGGAGTGCCGTCTGAAATTCACACAGTTGGTTGGTTTTCCTTGGTTCTGAAAACTCGTGCTTACGTTATTTTTTCCCAATGAGCCAATTAAAATGCCCGGTCAGCAAAGGAGATTAACTACCTACCTACAACGACATGGCGACCCCACTACCACTGCACTATGAGCTCAAAAGTATCGATTTTCTCCCAGCCAACCAATTTTTGGTCGCAGAAAATCTTTCAACTTGTTGAAAACATTTCTGCGACCAAACTGAGGCCGTGAGTAGTCACCACTATGGGGGAACTCCTCTCGACCATGAAGAAGACTTACCAGAGACCACCTACAACCATGTGTCGACCATGCTGCGAGCTTGTGGAGAGCGCAGACTCTCCCAAACTCACCAATAAGATCGCCATAGTGAGACAAGCCCTTATCTGACCAGCTCCTTCCAACTGCTGTTGCAATTACAACAGACATGTGTGTGTGCTGTGTTATTCTATGAAGTTTCAATGAGCTTCCTTCTCAATCATTCTACAAACACAAAGTGGGAGAGGAAGGAGTGATTAATTGTTGTTTAATTCCATACACCAGACTTCCCCAGTTTTTTTGAGTTGATTCAAAATCAGATCAAATTGAGCTGATACTGAACATGAAGGAATGTGGAATTTCAATCTCACGTACAGATTTGGAATTTTGACAGCACTCCTGAATTCCAGGAGTTACAAAGCTCATGTTCAATTTTTATTTGTTTTTAATTTTTTTTTTCAGAATCACAACTTAAAAAGAAAAAGTGTTATTGAAATTAATACTGCAAACAAAGCGAGGTTAAAGTAATCTTTAAAATAACAGCTTGAATTTAAAATGTTTGAATAACAGTTTGTTGAAATAATCTTTAAAATAACAGATATAACACTTCCAAATCTGAAAGTTACACTGCGAAAAGTATGTTGCTTATAGGCTTTACTTTATGAAATCCTAATGAATCTTTTAACAAAAACATCTAATTCATATTTTTTATATTGTGGGCGAATTCATCCAAAATGTTGATGAAAAGTTTGTTCACACTGAGCAAGAGATGCTGTTGAATGAATATGTGCAACAGTAAGTTCATTAGAGTTTATCATCAAAATGAGATGGTGATACAAACTCAATAAATCAATGATTTAATAATAGACAATGGGCAGCTCTGTCTTCCATGAGTGGCTGGGGAGGGAAGTGGAGTCACCATAAGGATTAAAATAATTAGGAAGATATCAATAAACATTCTCGTTTTTGTAAGGACATTTTCTGCAGATTAGACTTTAAAAATGTAACAAAAAATATTTTGGATTACAGTTAATTTCAGATTATACAATTAATAGTTCTATTTAAGATGACAAGAAACACTGTAACATATTTAAATATCTTCCTGGCTTTCATAGTTGTAATGCATTGCAGTCTGTCATTTATTTTGTTATTAAGTGACTGTTATATCTACTTAAAACGTCAATGGAAGATAATATTTCCATGGCTTGGAGAGTCTACTTTTTAAATTATCTTAAAATACAGATGTGCATGTATGAAAATAGCAAGAGAAATATATGCTGTGCAGGAATGGAGGGAGGGAAAATGAAAAATAAAAGTTGGTATTGTAAGCTTTTGGTATCATGACGAGAGATTTTAACATTCAAGATATTGTTTCAATTCATATTGTGAAATGTGTTTAAGTAAATGAGTGTTCAGTTACTTTAACCCTGTGATTTGTCTTCTAACAAATTTTAAAATACATTTACTTTTAGAATAATCCTATATATTATTTGAGTACACAGAAGCAAACAGGCAGTATGGAAAGTAGACAAAAAATGCTGGAGAAACTCAGCGGGTGAGGCAGAATATATGGATAGAAGGAATAGGCGGTGTTTCGGGTCGAAACCCTTCTTCAGACTGATGTCGGGGGGAAAAGAAAGGAAGTAGGAGGAGAGTAGGACTTTGAGAGAACTGAGAAGGGGGAGGGGAAGGAGGGAGGAAGCAAGGCTATCTAAGATTAGAGGTCAATGTTCATACCGTCGGGGTGTACACTACCCAAGCGAAATATGAGGCGCTGTTGGAAATGTTCTCATCGCTCTGCTACTCTTTGAAAGAAAAAAAATTAAACGTATTCTGTTTTCTATTCTTGCACAGGAATTCTGCTGTAATCTTCAGGGGTAAATTATTTAAGTTAATGTTTATTTAATATTTGGATTGATTCTTTTAAGAAAATGATTTGCCTAATGCCCCTGTCCCACTTAGGAAACCTGAACGGAAACCTCTGGAGACTTTGCGCCCCACCCAAGGTATCCTTGCGGTTCCCGGAGGTTGCAGGTAGTGGAAGCAGGTAGGGAGACTGACAAAAACCTCCGGGAACTGCACGGAAACCTTGGGTGGGGCGCAAAGTCTCCAGAGGTTTCCGTTCAGGTTTCCTAAGTGGGACAGGGGCATAATAATTGTTTCCATTTCTTTCCTGTTACTGTACAGTTGTCAAATTTCAGTTTAAGTTTACTTTACTATGATGTCGCTATTAAATAATACACCATTATATGTGGTGTGATTACAACTTACAAGTGCATGTGCTATTTTATTGACACTACAAACAGCAAAACACAATTCCAAAATTGTGTTACAGGGAACAAAATCCCTATAAATTCAAGCAAATAATTTCAATGACATTACTTAATTTTGTGAGGGACAGACTCCTGATCAGAGGAATAATAATCCTAATTGCACACAGCAAAACAATCATTTCAAATATTTTGACCTGATGCTAAGGCCTGATCCTGACTGGCCAATATCCTGAGTATTATTCTTGGTGCTGTATTCAGATTATTTAATTGTAAGAATATCAAAACAACCTAATCATCCACAAAGATCAAACTTAGATCGTATGGCATCCAGGGAGAGCGAGCCTACTGGATAGAGAATTGGTTGCATGGAAGGAATCAGAGCAAGATGGAAGGAAGATGGTGGAAGGTTGTTTTTCAGACTGGAGGCCTGTGAGGAGTGGTGTGCCTCTGGAATTGGTGCTGTGCCCATTGCTGTTTGTGTTTTATATCAACAATTTGGATGAGAAAGTACTTGGCATGATTAGTAAGTTTGCAGATGACACGAAGGTGTGTGGCATTTTAGCTAGTGAAGATGGTTGATCAGTTGGGCAGGTGAGCTGAGGAATGGTTAGTAAAGTTTAATGCAGATATGTGCGAGGCATTTCTGGAAGTCAAACCAGGCCAGGACCCTCAAGGTGAATGCCAGGGCTCTGGGGAGTGTTGTTGAGCAGAGGGATCTAGGAGTGCAGGTACAGAGTTCCTTGAAAATGGTGTCACAGGTAGATAGGGTGGTCAAGATGGCTTTTGGCATATTGGTCTTCATTAGTCAGAGTATTGAGTATATAAGTTGGGAGGTTATGTTATAGTTGTACAAGGCATTGGTGAAGCCACATTTGGTATTGTATTCAGTTTGGTCACCCTGTTATAAGAAAGATGTTGCTTAGCTGGAAGATTTGCTTAGAGAGAAGATTAATGAGGATGTTGCCAGGACTCAGGGGCCTGAGCTGTAGGGAGAGGTTGAGCAGGCTAGGACTTTATTCCTTGGAGAGCAGGAGGATGAGGAGTGATATAATAGAGATGTACAAGATTATGAGGGGACAGATAGGGTGAATGCACAGAGGCTTTTACCCAAAGTAGTGGAATCAAGAACGAGAAGACATAGGTTTAAGAGAGGAAAGATTTAATGGAACGAGCTGCCAGGGGAGGTAGTTGAGGCAGGTACTATGACAACATTTAAAAGACATTTCGACAAATAGATAGGAAAGGTTTAGAAGATGAGCCAAATACAGGCAGGTTGAACATATAGATGGGAGTATCTTGGGCAGCGTGGGCAAATTGGGCCTGAGGGCCTTGTTCGATGCTGTGTGACTCTACATTGTACAATGTCCTTGGTACTTGAACAAATACTCTCTGGACTTTCTATGCCAATGCCCTTCAAATTGTCTTAGCACTTTGGAGTTAATTATTCATACATGACCAAACATTGCTTTCTTAATTGTTGCATATTGTTGAGGGTTGTCCTGTCATTCAACTCAGAAATCATCTAACAGTATCAAAGTCAACAAACAAAGAGGTTATCATTGTCTCTGTGGATATGCATACATTAAATAAATTATCTTCACGATGGAATGTAATACATAGCTGCGTCAAGTCTTCATCAGCCTTGAGTCATGACCTATATTGCCCGAAAGACAATTCAGGAAAGTTATTCCAATCCTGTAACATCACAGGAAGTTAAAGCTGATGCTGAAGTCAGATGGGAATTACACCACCGAATGCATGACATGGTAACTATGGTTGAAGAGTCATTTTGCACAGAACTTGCCTGTGCTGACTAAGATGCTGCATCTGCACTAGCACCACCTGCTGCATTTGGCCCATATCCCTTTAAACCTATCCTATCCATGTACCTGTCCACATGTCTTGTAAAAGATGGTATAGCACCTGCCTCATCTACCTCCTTTGGCAGCTGGTTCCATATACCCAGCACCCTCTGTGAAAACTATCAGACGACCTTTTTAAAGCAATTTACTCACATAAAAGGCTCAGAATCCTTGCATCGGAGCTATTTGATAATTTCACCTAATTTCATAATACCCTTCAGTTCTCTAACATGTATCTCCATTGTTGTTGATTCATTGTTTCAAATATCTCAACTGAGTCATTCTAACACAATGTGAAGCACTCAATTTTTGAAGGAAGAAAACAAATTTGAAAAGTCTGAACCATGAATACTGATGATTTATGCAGTGTGCTAGATTTCTGTCAAATGCTGTACTTCGAGCAAAAAATGATCTTTAACAAATAATTAGATAAGGTATGCATCTAAGCTTTTAACCATGATATTGTCTCAGTGTTTTAATCTGTTTATGTTTGGTATTTTTCACTATCTTCTTTAAAATAATGCACAATATATCAAATCTTTTACCAAACCACGGTATTTATTTTCAGCAAATCTTCTTTTGAATTGAAATATGAATTTGCACTAAAATCCAGTTCCTTCAATTTGAGCTTCAATCTTATATGTTATAGCTAAGTTCTGTCAGTGGGTGGCAGGCACAGCACAATTTTATTACATTTTCAGCTTATTTGGGATTTTTAAATCTCAATTAATTGAAAACTTCGTCGGCAGACTTTTTATAAAGTTTTCTTAAAATGTGTTTATGCTTGACAATTATTCAAAGAACTCTCTCCCATTGGTAACATTATAAATAAAACTGTTTCAAAGCAAAACAAATGGAAGTTGTGCATTGTGGAAGGAATGGAAACTGTTGATCATATCATGTATTTATTACAACTTTACTGTTAAAATACATCCTAATATTGACAATCGATTGTAATTTAATTCATGTGTTGGAAGGAACTGCAGATGCTGGTTTAAACCGAAGATAGACACCATTCCTGGCCTCACACTTACCACTACCATTGCGAAGAAGGTACAGGAGCCTGAAAACTGCATTGTCCAGGTTCAGGAACAGCTACTTCCCTACAGCCATCAAGCTATTTAACACTACAACCTCATATAGGCTATGTTCCATCTGGGACATATGACAATAAAACACTCTTGACTTGAAAAGCTGGAATAACTCAGCAGGACAGGCAGCATCTCTGGAGAGAAGGAATGGGTGAAGTTTCAGGGTCGAGACCCTTCTTAATGGATCTGAGGCTAGGTTGCTGTGGCTAACTCACCCAGGGGTATGTATGCATGAGAGGAAATTCACTCGCTGATTCAGAGCCGTGAATCTGAATCCCAACATTGCATCGAACAAATTTAAGTTCAACTACTTCAGTAAATCTTAAATTCACTTAAATGCACCATATTGGTGCAAAACAAAAGGAATGGGTGACGTTTCGGGTTGAGACCCTTCTTCAGACTGGTTAGGGATAAGAGAAACAAGAGATAGAAGCGATGATGTAGAGAGATAAAGAACACAATGCAAAAAGGTAACGATGATAAAGGAAACAGGCCATTGTTAGCTGTTTGTTAGGTGAAAACGAGATGCTAGTGAGTCTTGGGTGGGGGAGGGATAGAGAGAGAGGGAATGTCGGGGCTACCTGAAGTTAGATAAATCAATAATCATACCAAGCTGCCCAAACAAAATATGAGATGCTGTTCCTCCAATTTGCATTTAGCCTCACTCTGACAATGGAGGAGACCTAGGACAGAAAGGTCAGTGTGGGTATGGGAAGAGAATTAAAGTGTTTAGCAACCGGGAGATCAGGTAGGTTCAAGATACAAGATACAAAATACAAGATACATTTAATGCCAGATGGCACAGTGAAATGAAATTCCCATACAGCCATACAATAAAAATAAAGAACACAACACACTATAGAATTTGACATAAAACATCCTCACACAGCAGAATCAAAGTTTCCCACTGTGTGGGAAGGCACCAAAGTCAGTCTCTTCCTCCACTGTTCCTCGTGGTCAGGGCCTCCCCAAGCCCTCCGCAGTTGCAGCTACGGGCGGCCCGATGTCCAGGACCAGGTGGACTGAGTGAAGGTGTTTAGCGAAACGATCGCCCAGTCTACGTTTGATCTTACCGGTGTATAACAGTCCACATCTTGAACAATGGATACAGTAGATGAGGTTAAAGTAGGTGCAAGTGAACCTCTGCCTAAACTGAAAGGACTGTTGGGGTTAGACACAAAAGCTGGAGTAACTCAACGGGACAGGCAGCATCTCTGGAGAGAAGGAATGGGTGACGTTTCGGGTCGAGACTCTTTGGGTCGGAGTCCCTGGACAGCCAAGGGAGGAGGTATGGGGACAGGTGTTACATCTTCTGCAGTTGCAGGGGAAGGTACCAGGGGTGGTTTGGGTGTGAAGGGATGAGTTAACCTGGGAGTTGCGAAGAGAATGGTCTCTGCGGAAGTCGGGAAGGGGTGGAGATGGGAAAATGTGGCTAGTGGTGGGATCCTGTGGGAGGTGGCAGAAATGGTGGTGGATTATGTGTTGTATGCGATGGCTGATGGGGAGAAAAGTAAGGACCAGGGGGATTCTGTATGTTGCGACTAGAGAGAAGGGGAACAAGGGCGGAGCTGCGGAGTACCGAGGAGACACGAATGAGGGCCTCATCTTTGATGGGAGAGGAGAACCCCTGTTCCCTAATGAATGAGGACACCTCGGATGTCCTGGTATGGAACACCTCATCTTGGGCGCAGATGCGGTGTAGACAGAGGAATTGGGAGTAGGGGATAGAGTCTTTGCAGGAAGTGAGAAGAAGTGTAGTCGAGATAGTTGTGGGAGTCAGTGGGTTTGTAATGGACGTCAGTCGATGGTCTATTTCCTGTGATGGAGACTGTGAGATCGAGAAGGGGAGGGAGGTGTCGGGGATGGTCCAAGCAAATTTGAGTGCAGAATGGAAATTGGTGGCGAAGTCGATGGGTGCAGGCGGTAGCACCGATGCAGTCGTCAATGTAACGGAGATAGAGTTCAGGGATAGGCCCAGTGTATGCCTGGAACAGGGATTGTTCAACGTACCCTACAAAGAGACAGGCATAGCTTGGGCCCATGCGGGTGCCCATAGCTACGCCTTGGACTTGTAGGGAGGAGTCGATGGAGATTAATTTAATTAACCTGCTGAGTAAATGTTTTACAAAGTATGTGAAGTGTTACAAGCAAAAAGATATTACTTTGCACAAAAAAAAATTCACTAAAATTATTAAGAAAATAAATTTTGCTCACACTTTGTCAGTAGGTGGCAATAAAACATTAGGCATTAAACACTATATACACCGACTTCTAAAAGAATGGGAATTTAAATTTAGGTACTGTGCTCTTTTTTTAAACCACATCTGTTTGTTCAGTCAGCACATAAAGATCTTCATGAAATCATTGCTATCTGTTATCAAGATTGCAAAATTTTATAAATTGAAAACAAAATAAAAAGTTGGCCAACTGGGCAGCAATAAACTTGTTAGAAATGGTCCTGAAAGGATCCAAATGTATACAAATTAATAAAAAATTCAACTAACTAACATTGTGGCTGAAACTCAAAGTACAGAATAAACATGTGGTGCTTCACAGCAAAAAAAATTTAATATCATGTCACACATTTGGTCAAAGATGTTTTTTGAACTGAAGGAACAGCATAGAGAGGAAGAGACAAAGCCATAGAAAGATTTGAAAGAAAGGTTGAAAATGTTCGAATGGAAGGATTATTTTATTGGAAGCTGATAAAGCGCAGCAAGTCTGATGAAGGGTCTCGACCCAAAACGTTGCCTATTCCTTCTCTCCATAGATGCTGCCCCACCCGCTGAGTTTCTCCAGCATTTTTTGTCCACCTTCCATTTTTCCAGCATCTGCAGTTCTTCCTTAATCATACTTTTTTGTGGATGACCTCACATTTATGAAGGATAGAATGCAATGGGCTGGCTCACAGTAATTGATCCATCAAGAGGTAACAAAGGCCTGGTTTTAACAACAAATGACACTAAAATTGCACACAGTCTAGCTCAGCTTCACACAATGAAGGGAAGAAGGATGGAACCAGTTTACATTGAGAGCAGTCTGTGACAGGAACTTCATCGAACATCCAGTGGGAGGAAATTTCTGCCAATGCAATCCTTAATGTTAATCAAGCAATCTGACAATTCAGAAGCAAGAATAGTATTGACAGAACTGGTAAATTCCTAGAGTGTGCCTCTGCCGACATATGTGAAATGTACATTGTATTTTCCGATTAGATTGCCAAAGAAAGTATGTAATTCAGAAATAACTGGGCCAAGGTTAGTCCCATGGAAGCACGAAATTTTATGAGCCTACATTGAGAACAGCAACTATTACAGATCTTTCTCTGACAAATAAGAATGAAATGTCCAACACTAGAGGGCATAGCGCAAAGGTGAGAGAGGGAAAGTTTAATGGAGATGTGCAAGGCAAGATCTTTTAACACAAAGGATGGTAGGGATTTGGAACGCATTGCCATGGGTGGTGGTGGAGGCAGATACTTTAGTGGCGTTTAAGAGGCTTTTGGAAAGGCACATGGAAATGCAGGGAATAGAGGGATATGGATCATATGCAGGCAGAAGAGATTATTTCAGCGAGGCATCATGTTCGGCACAAACATTGTGGGCCGAAGGGCTAATTCCTGTGCAGTACTGTTCTATTTTCTATGTTTTTGAAAGCAAGTTTGTGAATTCAACCCAGCTGTACAAGGTGGACAGCCAGTGACAAGTTAAGTCTATTTATTGTTATAGACATGAACATGTTAAGGTTAACTGAGCCAAAAAGAGCAAACTGGTTGAGAGCAACATGGAAGAATAGCTGCAGAATATCACTTTTAACTTTTGATGTTAATTTGGAATCGTTGCAGGGTCAGAAATCTCATTGGAGGGGATTCAAATATATATAGTTCTGGGATTGGTTGGTACAATGAAGGACTTTGGAGACAAATTAAGATTGGATATGACATGCACAATATGGGGTGGGATGGGAGCAGAGGTATAGATAACTCTAATGGTAAGGATATATATGTATATAATGTAGTTGAGTTTAATGTTTCTTCAGATATGCTTATATTTCAAATTACAGGGCACACTCGCAGAAACTGGGGAAATTTTATTTGCAAAGACAAAAATAAAGGATCAATTTTGTTCTGAGAAAATATTTTGTGATGTAAGTGGAGTGGTAACGAAAAAGAAGATTGCTAATATTATTAAGGTCATAGGGTTCATGAATTGAAGTTAGGTAGTTAGAGCAGAAAAGAGAGTGCTGGAGTAGCTCAGTGGGTGAAGCAGCATCTCAGAAGAACATGGATAGGCGACGTTTCAGACTGAAGAAGGGTCCTGACTCGAAATGCCACCTAACCATGTTCTCCTGAGATGCTGCTTCATCCGCTGAGCTACTCAGTGGATGAATACTTTTCCCCAATTTCTTCATCGAGTGTGTCATGTAATTTGAAATATAAGCATATCTGAAGAAACATATTAAACTCAACTTCATTATATACATATATATACATATATATATCCTTACCATTAGAGTTATCTATACCTCTGCTCCCATCCCACCCCATATTGTGCATGTCATATCCAATCTTAATTTGTATCAATACCTCTGCTCCCCATCCCATCTCATATTGTGTATGTCCTATCCAATCTTACTTTGTCTCCAAAGTCCTTCGTTGGCTTCATTGAGCACTCTGGCTCTTTTCTGCTCTAACTACTGAACTTCAATTCCTGAATTCAATTATGTTGTAAACCAGTATCTGCAGTTCCTTGCTGTTAGTGATTGAGTAAGTGGTTGAGGAGTTAACAGAACAGGAGATGGGCATAATGAGCAAGATGGAGAGGGTGTGAGGGGCAATAGGTGAAAGACCAGTGAAACATGAGAGTCTACAACAAGGTCATGGCAACCTTAGACATTTAGTCTTTAGGTGTAAATGCAAGGAACGGAAGCGGAAAAGGGTTCCCTTAGATGATTGTCTCAACTTCAGCCAAAAAGAAGCCTGCATAAACACAAGTTCTTGGAGAAATATTTTCCAAAACTAATTTGAAACGCTCCATAAACTATCAATCACCATCAATTCAATTATATATGCAACACTGCAACAAACATAGCTTTTCTGTCTCTTTCACATGCTCTTTCGTGAATTAGACTTGCACAGGGTGTAGTTAGTAATTAGAAAGATCACTAAGCTTGGTTCTTGACTTTTGCCTCATTTGACTTCATAATGCTATAGGGCATTCTATGCTCAAGAAGTAACCAGCAAAACATGGCACTACTGATTAGAAATCTGCCTGAAGTGCAAAATTGAAATTCTTGCATTTGCTGGTTTCAAAATCATTAATTGAAATATTGAAATATCATGCACAGCAATGGTGTTTCTGTCATTGCCAGAATGTAGTAGGGCAGGTTGATCAGCCGTGATCACAATGAATGGCGGTGCTGGCTCGAAGGGTCGAATGGCCTCCTCCTGCACCTATTTTCTATGTTTCTATGTTTGCATAAGAGCAAATCCACTCGCTGATTCAGAGCCGTGAATCTGAATCCCAACATTGCATCGAACAAATTTAAGCTCAGCTACTTCAATAAATCTTAAATTCACTAAAGCCTAACCTTGTTAATGGTTGCATTGAAACTGCAAAACTGTTGTAAAACCCCTTTGGGCTTTACATTTGTTTTGCACCATATTGAGGATTTTTATTGATTGAACATTTTTTTGATTGTTTATTATATTATCTATCTGTGTATACAGACCTGTTGTGCTGCAGCACATAAGAATTTAATAGTTCCGTTTTGGTACATATGACAATGAAACTCTCTTGACTCTTGACCATCTGTTTTGCCAATGTTCTTCAAGGAAGTAAATCTATTATCCAGCCTTTCTGAGACTCTAGAGGTACCAGTGTTGTTGACTTTTAACTGCCTGGTCAGTTCAGAGGTGGGCAATAAATGCTGGAACTCCAGAGGCCCACACATTCTGTGAATGAATAAATCCAAAAACTTTTCGAAGTTTCTCCAAGTATGCAGAACTCAAGAAGCAAAACCATCTGATCGGTTGCCCAAGCTTTAAACATTCACTTCCTCCAACGACAGTGTACACAGCAGCTCAGTACGTCTGATATCGCTGTGCATTCAGTTGAATAGACTGAATCAGAATTAAGAAAAACAATAAGGCCACATAGAAGCCATGTTTAAACAGCCTACAGACACTAATTTCGTTTTTCAGTAAGGAAGCTGTCGGAACAAACAAAGTTAATTTCACACCAAATGTCCAAGTTCTGATGGTGAATTTAAGAACATTACAGAATGTTGGATCCAAAGAAAGCAAATCTTCAGTGATAAAGAAATAAAGAAAACTCCAATTTCCAAATTACAGATAGAAACCACATGCCTCTAATTACATACAAGTCAAGGGTGTTTATTAAGTAAATATACAATAAATTACCAGTTATTTTAAATTAACTAGATCATGATAGTGTGAAAACCAAATACATTACAAATCCTAATGCGACCATAGTAGTACAAAGTTCATCATAAGTTTGGTGCTAATATAGGGGAGTGTATTGTGCAGGGTGATCAAATAATCCAATGGGTGCTGGGAAGCATCTGTTCTTGAACCTGGAGATAAGAGTTCTCAGCCGCCTGTACTTTCTTCTGATGGTAGCAGGGGGGAGAAAGTATGGCCAGTGTGGTGTGGGTTTTTGATGACATTAGCCACCATCTTAAGACAGTCTTCTTGTACATCTCTTCAACAGTGAGGAGGTCATTGCCTGTTTTAGACCAACCAATGCCCACTACTTTCTACAGCTGCTATCGTTATTGAGCATTCAAAATTACAAGCCTGAACAATGATGCACCAAATTACGTTCTTCGCTGTACACATGTAAAAGCTTCATAGAGTATTCAATCACAAGCTGAATCTCGTCAAACGTCTGAGGAAGTAGAGGCATCGGTGTGCTCTCTTTGCGATTGCATCCATGTACAGACCATCGGATGTGTCCATGAACTTTAACCAACTGACTCTTTCCAACACTGCCCCGCCAATGACGACATGCTCCTTCAGCTTTCCCTTCCTGAAGTTGGCAATCAGCTTCTTGGTGCTGCTAATGTTGAGAGCAAATGCCGTTCTGGCATCACTCAACCAGATTATTAATCTCCCCCCTGAACCTGTTGCTCACCTAATGACCACGGTATTGTCAGCAGATTTAAAGATAAAAGTCTTGCAGCTGTGTCTGTCTACACAGTCATGTGTATGCATGGATTAAAGCAGGGTACTGAGTACGCAGCCCTGAGATGCCCCAGTGCTGATAGTCAGCGAGGAGCAGATTATAAGCTATAATGACAAAATTATGTATTTGGTGCTTTCTATGAATTTTATAGGGGCGGCGTGTTAACAATAAAAAAAAGTGCATGGTTCATGGCTCTCCAACTGCTGAAAACCATTGGACACCTCAGCAGTATGCACCTCAACTTCCAACAACACCGATGATTGTGGTATTATTCATGACAAGTGCATCATATTTAATTCCACTCTGTAACCCCAGGCAAGTGTTCAATTCCTCACCAAGCAAAATGAAAAAGGCCAAACATACTTAAACTATGACAATCTGCGATCTGACGATTCACAAATAAACATTGTTTTTCGGTTAAGCAGGAGGAGGGAACAAGTAAGATATGCCAAGTGAGTACATCAGCATCTTGTGAGCCTGAAGAGACCATGGGATAATGGGGAAATTAAATGTAAGAATAAGATTTAGGTATGAGAATATATCTTCAGTAGTCTGAGTGCCGCTCCTAGCCCTGAATTCTGTAGCAAGCATTCTCATAATGGTCAGAACTTGGTCTTACTGTGGACGTTGGCTCCAATATGCAAAGGAGACAATTGTGTACTTGTGTCTTGCAATATTTTTGGTTGATGTGACTACCACGATTGATCAGCTGACAGAATGCATAACTACTGAGATGTGGATATGATGCCTGATCAATTGAGGCGCCTTTTGAGTTTTTTAATTCCTATCCTGAAAGATTGAGTTTGTTGGTAGGTAGGTGCGTGAGGGAAAATACCATGTTACTTGATGCTTGGGTCGAGTGATGTAGTGGACAAGAATGTAATTTTATAGTGCATTCACCATCTTTTACTGCCGTTAAAGTGTTAAACTACTTCTACGTCCTAGGGCTTAACACTCCACATGCACCTCAAACTCTGCTTTCATTCACTGTTGTTTCAATATATGTATGTAGTACATGCTGCCAACCCCATCAGCCAGAGTATCTTCATGTCCACTGAGCTGAGAAATCAAAACTTCCTTTTTGCCTGCAAACTGTGATTTCTTCCAGTAATCTACCAAGGCCTCTGAAATCACTTTCACCATCAGTTCCAGTCAGAAAAAAAACATCCTATTTAACAAAAAAGTGCAAACTGGCTTCAATCAATGCCAACTAACTTACACCAGTGGCAACAACTCGTAACATTTTCCTCCAGGGCAAATGGATATGAGCTAAATCATGTATCATGGCCCCAGCATCTGTTTTCTCGGACTGTCAGTTTATCTAACCTTCGTAATGAAAGAACAATACATAACAGAGCTTCCAAGCTGAAAATTGGGCTAATTATTAGTTAGTAAATGGAAACACTTGTGTATCGTTTTCTATAACATAGAAGTGCCACAATGATGGTATTTCTATTTCTCCTTAACATTATTCTGGCAGCTGACATCAATTGAAAACCAAGCAATTTTTGATGCAAAGCTGAATATTAACATGTAGGCCCATTCAACTACAGGACTGCACGACACCAGCTAGTTCATATACTGATTTTGGAGTTGCAAAGAGAATTTTATGTTAGTTTTTTGAAAAGACAATTGTGTATAAGTGGCAAAAGGTAAAGGAACAGGAATAACATCTCAGCATTTGCAGCAAAAATACGATGCACTTGAATGTCCCTGAAGACACGACACTGTTGGTTACTGCCTGCTATATTAAGTCTGCCTTTCTCATCACTTAATGCTTATTTTCATCACTTTGTTTAAAATATTGATAATCAATTATAGTTACGTCTGTTTTGCTACAGATTCTGTGTCGCAGTCTATCAGACTGTCAGGACCAATTCAGTCCTTGTTCAAAGTTAATTTTTTCTTCATAAATCTGCCTTTGGAGAAGTCATTAAGTGCAGAACATAGCCTGAGGTGCAATCACCTATTCTCTTTCATTAGGCACAGACAGGGAAGGTGAGGGAGATTATTAGAACTTTGCAATGATCACAAAGCAGTGTGCTGCCTGTCAGATCCCCCCAACATTTAATTCATCTCACCAACTTCAGGGCAGTCTTGCCAACAGTTTTAAGTGGACATTATTCATGAACATCTGTGACACAGTGAATATTTTGAACTTGAAAATGATGAAAAGGAATTGCCCTTTTGACTTTAAAATTAGTGCAAAAACAAGAACATTATGAAGAAATAAATAAACCAAAACAGTTTCAAGATGTTTACTTCATACAACTTCAGAATTAAATTCATGTTAAAATTAATATATACAAACTTGGCAGTGTTAAAGTACTTGTAATTAAAATAGGATGGATTTATGTTAACGTATTGAGTATGAAAGCTGTCCGAACAATTAAGCTCATAAAGTAGATCTTTTCAGATGGGGAAGAAATGCACAACTGGAGGAAAGATTCATAATGGATTCACTGGAATGTGGCTGCACAATTTTTAAAGGATATTTAACAAGACAGGATTTCTTTCATTGGCATATAGAGCGAATGACGGCTGTGACTTGTTTAACACCGAATCTACTGTTTATTACATATAGCGTTGATTAAAAACCCAGAATAAAATGGCACCATCTCATGATTTTTAAAGCGCAGTGCATTAAAAAAAAGCTTGTGATTATTGTTCCAAGCACATTCACAAAAGTTTAAATGAATCCTCTTATTCTGAATATAGACTAATTGCATGCTTGTATTAAATTCATAAAGGCGCAATATTACCGCAACTTATTGAGGTGCGCTATACCGATTATGTGCTCCACATGTACTTCTGAAGACCTGATACAAAAATACATGCACGAAGGTTGCCAAGAATAATAGATAAGATGTACACATTGGAATAATAGCATAATGCATGTGCAATCTGAAAAGAGTTTAAGAGGCCAAGATTCTAAAGGCCAGGAAAAGAAACAGATGCAATAAAGAAACCATTTTAAACATACATTTTTGTGTTCAGAGATAATATACATGACTTAAGAGTTATGCAGAATGTCATATATTTCACTGTAACCTTTCTAAAACTTCAAGCGTTTTCAATAGGATGTGATTATTCCTCTTGTAATAGTTAATTAGTCTGGGCTCTTAACTGGTTATCCCTCTGCTATACACAGGAGAACACGCTACTAATGCAATTTCTGAACCTTCTCTGCAGGTGAGTGCTTTTAGATTGTGTCGTCACATACCATCACAAATAGAAAATACAAGATACTATTTCTGTACAGGTCTGCCAATTAGTATTGGGATGTCTACAAACAGAGCTGCAAATGCAGATAAAGGTTATTATATATTTAAGAAAGAACTGCAGATGCTGGAAAAATCGAAGGTAGACAAAAATGCTGGAGAAACTCAGCGGGTGAAGCAGCATCAATGGAGCAAAGGAATAGGTGACGTTTTGGGTCGGGACCCTTCTTCAGAGGGGGTGGGAGGGAAGAAGAAAGGAAGAGGCGGAGACAGTAGGCTGAGGGAGAGCTGGGAAGGCGAGGGGAAGAGGGAGAAAGCAGGGACTACCTGAAATTGTAGAAGTCAATGTTCATACCGCTGGGGTGTAAACTGCCCAAGCGAATATGAGGTGCTGCTCCTCCAATTTGCGGTGGGACTCACTCCGGCCATGGAGGAGGCCCAGGACAGAAAGGTCGGATTCGGAATGGGAGGGGGAGTTGAAGTGCTGAGCCACCGGGAGATCAGGTTGGTTGATGTGAACTGAACGGAGGTGTTGGGCGAAGCGATCACCAAGTATGCACTTGGTCTCACCGATGTAGAGCAGTTGACACCTAGAACACTGGATGCAATAGATGAGATTGGAGGAGGTGCAGGTGAACCTCTGCCTCACCTGGAAAGACTACTTGGGTTCTTGGATGGAGTGGAGGGGGGAGGTAAAGCGACAAGTGTAGCATATCCTGCAGTTGCAAGGGAAAGTACCAGGGGAGGAGGTGGTTTGGGTGGGAAAGGACAAATTGACAGGGAGTTATGGAGGGAGCGGTCTCTGCGGAAAGTCGAAAGGGGAGGAGATGGGAAGATGTGGCCAGTGGTGGGATCCCTCCCGTTGGAGGTGGCGAAGGATTATCTGTTGTATGTGACGGATGGTAGGGTGGAAGGTGAGGACAAGGGGGACTCTGTCCTTGTTATGAGTGGGGGGGATGGGGAATGAGAGCGGAGTTACGGGATATAGAGGAGACCCTGATGAGAGCCTCATCTACAGTCGAAGAGGGGAACCCCCGCTCCCCAAAAGAATGAGGATATCTCCGATGCCCTGGTTTGGAACACCTCATCCTGGGTGCAGATGCGGCGTAGACGGTGGAATTGAGAGTAGGGGATAGAGTCCTTACAGGAAACAGGGTGGGAAGAAGTGTAGTCCAGATAGCCATGGGTGTCACTGGGTTTGTAGTAGATGTCGGTCAGTAGTCTGTTACCTGCGATGGAGATTATGATATATTATTATTATTATTAAGGTTATTATATGTCAGTGGTGAGCATCAGGGTCAAGTTGCAACATATTGCAATTTTACCCATTTAATGCACATCTGCTACTATTGGCTCAATCTACCAACATCTATGTTCACTGACACCAAATTGGCTTTATGGATTTTGTAAGTTTTAGTGCTAGTTTTCATGTAAAGCACATTCCCCACAGGACTTAGGAAATAGCTGGAGTTCTACCTGCATCAATAGTTGCTGATGTATAGTTCCAGACATGTTTGTCTGCTGATTTAAATGATAACATATATTATAATCAATGATATAATGATTCTCTGTCTGAATGGTCGTGTCTGTAAAGTGAAAGACAGCATCTAATTGATTTAAATTAGACATTTCTCTGCAATGCACTGCAGCATTAAGGAAAACAGATCATATGTTGAAACATATTAAGAGGTCAATATTAGACCAAAGAAGTCAGGTAATGGCACCATTTAATATTTTACTTGTGCACCGACACTCGTTTAATATTCATTCACAGGATGTGGGAATTGTTGGCAAGGCCAGCATTTATCGGCATCCTAAATTATTCTCAAGAAGGTGATGATTTATACTTTGATACGCAGGACTCTTCTGGTCATCACAGTTTTAAAAAGTATAATCTAATCACCGAAAGACCACAGTTGAGTAAAACATTTACACAAAGGAGAAAAGATAATTGAAATCGAAGCGAGCAAATTAGATTGGAAAACTCTTAAATACGGAACTAGGCAATGTAACAAAATTATATATTGCTGTTAGAAGCTGAAATATGGGGGAATTAACGGGGAAATAGAAATGGCAGAAACGTTAAACAAATACAAATAATCCCAAACGAAAATGACCAGGCAAACGAAAGCAAAGAAGTAACTTCATACAGACAGATCCCGAGGTCAGAAATGAACCCGGGTCTCTAGTGCCGTGGGGCAGCAGCTCGACCAGTTGCACCGTTAAGCCACCCTAAATGCTTGACAGCATAATGCCAGAATCAATTATAAAAGGAAATGATAACAGTTCTCTCTAAGAGAGTAAAATGATTGGGCACAGATATGATTTTATGAAAGGGAAATATTTAGAATTATTTGCGAGTGTAAACATGATAGTTGTTAAGTGATCTGTGAATGTAGTGAATTTAAAAATCCAGGTGGTTTTTAAAAAGGTGTTGCACAAAAGGTTTCTGCACAAGAAAGTGTGGGTGCCAAGTAGCATATGGAGATAAAATTTGTTATTTTAATAGACATAGAAATATAAATGGATAATTTTCGAATTGGCAAGTTGTAATTAATGGGGTGCTTCTGGATGAGTGTTTGAGTGTCACTGTTGCAATGTATGTTAATTAATTAGACAAGAGGACCATGTATAATATATCCAAGCTTGCCGGTGAGACAAAATAAGTGGTAAAGTTGTGAGTCAACACAAAAAGTCTGCAAATGGGCTATTGGGAGGTTAAAGTGAAGTCAAAAGAAGTCAGATGGAGTATTATGAGCTTATTAATTATCATAAAAGAGTAGACAAACTAAGTATTAGTAAAATGGGGTGAGGTATGAGATAGTGGTTTCTGGAGTGATCTCAGGACCTCAAAGGAAGTTAGATATAGCTACTATCAGTAATTTTAGGAGGGCAAATGGAATGCTAACCTTTATTACAAGCGGAAAGAGAACAAGATTAAGAAATTGCATCTTAAAATAATTCAGTGAGACCAAGCCAATAGTACCATAGATGTCTAGCACATATTGGAGATCACATGATTGGTCTTTTCATGTGCTGATCGTATAAATTTCTTCATACATCATAGATGACTAACATGAAAACATGATCTTTCCTAACTGGGTATGATATTAGGGTGTACAGCACCCTCCATAATGTTTGGGACAAAGACTCATCATTTTTTATTTGTCTCCGCACTCCACAATTTGAGATTTGTAATAGAAAACAATCACATGTGGTTAAAGTGCACATTGTCAGATTTTATTAAAGGCCATTTTTATACATTTTGGTTTCACCATGTAGAAATTACAGCTGTGTTTATACATAGTCCCCCCATTTCAGGGTACCATCATGCTTGGACCACATGTCTTCACAGCTGTTTGTAATTGCCCAGGTGTGTTTAATGCCTCCTGGTATAATGCAGGTATAAGAGAGCTAGTCTTTCCTCAAGTCTTTCCATCACTGTGGAAACTTTTATGTTTAAGAAGGAACTGCAGATGCTGGAAAATCGAAGATAGACAAAAGCGGGGAAACCTTTATCGCTGTTTATCAACATGAGGACCAAAGATGTGCCAATGAAAGTCAAATAAACCATTATGAGACGAAGAAACAAGAATAAAACTGTTCGAGACATCAGCCAAAGCTTAGGCTTGCCAAAATCAACTGTTTGGAACATCATTAAGAAGAAAGAGAGCACTGCTGAGCTTACTAATCGCAAAGGGACTGGCAGGCCAAGGAAGACCTCCACAGCTGATGACAGAAGAATTCTCTCTATAATAAAGAAAAATCCCCAAACACCTGTCCGACAGATCAGAAACACTCTTCAGGAGTCAGGTGTGGATTTGTCAATGACCGCTGTCCATAGAAGACTTCATGAACAAAAATACAGAGGCTACACTGCAAGATGCAAACCACTGGTTAACCGCAAAAATAGGATGGCCAGGTTACAGTTTGCCAAGAAGTACTTAAAAGAGCAACCACAGTTCTGGAAATAGGTCTTGTGGACAGATGAGATGAAGATGAACTTATATCAGAGTGATGGCAAGAGCAAAGTTTGGAGGAGAGAAGAAACTGCCCAAGATCCAAAGGAGACCACCTCGTCTGTGAAACACGGTGGTGGGGGTGTTATGGCCTGGGCATGTATGGCTGTTTAAGTTATTGGCTTACTTATCTTCATCCATGATGCAACTGCTGATGGTAGTAGCATAATTAATTCTGAAGTGTATAGACACATCCTATCTGCTCAAGTTCAAACAAACGCCTCAAAACGTATTGGCCGGCGGTTCATTCTATAGCAAGACAATGATCCCAAACATACTACTAAAGCAACAAAGGAGTTTTTCAAAGCTAAGAAATGGTCAATTCTTGAGTGGCCGTCAATCACCTGATCTGAACCCAATTGAGCATGCCTTTTATATGCTGAAGAGAAAACGGAAGGGGACTAGCCCCCAAAACAAGCATAAGCTAAAGATGGCTGCAAAACAGGCCTGGCAGAGCATCACCAGAGAAGACACCCAGCAACTGGTATGTCCATGAATAGCAGACTTCAAGCAGTCATTGAATGCAAAGGATATGCAACAAAATACTAAACATGACTCATTTCATTCACATGACTGCTGTGTCCCAAACATTATGGTACCCTGAAATGGGGGGACGATGTATAAACACTGCTGTAATTTCTACATGGTGAAACCAAAATATATAAAAATGGCCTTTATTAAAATCTGACAATGTGCATTTTAACCACATGAGATTTTTCCGTTAAAAAACACAAATGGAGGAGTACAGAGGTAAATAAATAAATGATGGGTCTTTGTCCCAAATATTATGGAGGGCACTGTGTATAATGTATGAAATCCTTAGCCGCACAATACAGCTCCTGCATTGTGAAATGATCCAGAAGTGTAAAAGCACAGCTTAGTGACTGCTGCAGAGCAAGGGGAAATAATATATATATAAATATATTGGTCCAGCTTCAACTGTGAAATTTCTCAAAATATCTCTGCTTCGTTCCCAGAAATTGTCTTCATGGATTTCAGCTAATGGCAAATGGAGACAAATAATACTATTTTGTTTCATTTGTTAACTAATGATAAACTTCAACTGACTCCAACCACTCTCATATCAAGTCCCAGATTCAGCCGGACTACTTGCTCCTTCTCGCGATTCCCCTCTAACGCAAGCCTCCCACCATTCAACAATCTGGATGTACTGAACAATCCTGGCTCTGTCTGGATAAAACTATCCCCTGAAACCAAGCCTGGACGTTTCCAAACTTCTCAAGATCTTAGCAAGGGACGGTTTAATGAAACATCCGGCCCATTACATACAATGGCCAACTGCTTCACCCGGTTGGGTACAGTAGAATCAGGGAATGTGGCCTGCATTTGAAGTTGGGTTAGTACGAAACTAACAGGCATAAATAATATTTAATTAAAAGGATCAATGGAACAGTCTCTCCAAGGAGAATGAAAAATGCAGAACACATTAATATTGATTCATTCAAATACAAATCTGACAGATTTATTTCACATTTATTTACATATCTGTAGTGCTGCAGCAAGTAAAAATTTCATTGTTCTGTTTCGGGACAATAAAACACCAGAGCGGAAACAAGAAATGAAACTTAATACAATGAATAAAAAGTAAATTTGGGCCTATGTTTCTGAAAGTTTGCCATGAGATTTCTGTTGAACACTGATCGAAATAGACCAATTGCTCTAATTCTCGTGTCAGATTTGTCAAAAATGTTGTTACTATTTTATCATGCAGGAATAGTCTGCACATCTAAAATTCTTGCTTATCCTAAACAAGTGCCAGTATTGCCATTTTCCATTACTATAGATGCCAAGGATATTACTAAAAATCGAATAAACGTTGCCTACTTCTTTAGAAATCCAGCATTCCACACCAAACAATATGGGACTCAACTTTGTCACATCAACTTGCACCTAGTCAAGGGCAATTAAAGACCACAATAAATATTGCATGAATGAATAAAATTAGTTTGATTACTTTTGATTATAAACTAGTCAAAATAATAGTTTATATCCTTTTCGAGAATATTTATTATTATTATTATTATTAATTATTATTTTGAAGGGCAAGTAATTCTTATTTTATCATTTTATTAGCAACTATGATAAAGGAGTTATTATGTTTGAAGAAGCTTTCACAATACTCCTAGAAGAATTCATATAAAAGCTTGTTATGCCCAAAGCTTGAACAGATTACTTTTCACATGTGTCGGAAGGAACTGCAGATTCTAGTCTATACAGACACAAAATGCTGGAGTAACTCAGCGGGACAGGCAGAATCTCTGCAGAGAAGAAATCGGTGATGTTTCGGGTCGAGACCCTTCTTCAGATCTTGCACTTGTTGCTTTCAATACCCTCTAATTGTTGCAAATTTGACTGCCTTTATTTTATATCAACATTGTTTTGGTCAGTTCTTCCCTGAATTTGTCTCTCATTTTGGTTCATTCTTTCTTCTCCTCACAACTCTTAAACTAAATAATGTACTTCTTCATACAGCAGTCATGCATTTCCTGCAATCTATAAACCTGGGCTATATTTAACAGATAGTTCACTCATCTCTTCCTACCCAAACCACCGCCTCCCCAGATAAGATCCCCAGCAACCGCAGGTACCTGTCCTTGTACCTCCTCCCTCGACACCATCCAGGGACACCGAAAGTCCTTTCAGGTGAGACAGAGGTTCACGTGTACCTCCTCTATTCTCATCTACTGCATGCCTTATTCCCGATGTGGGGTCCTAAACATCGGTGAGACCAAACGTTGACTTGGCAACCATTTCACTGAACACTTGTTCAGTACGCCTAGGCCTACAGGATATCCGGGTTGCCAACCATTTCAACTCCCCATTCTGACCTGGGCCTGCTCCATTGCCAGAGTTGGACCTCACACAAATTGCAGGAACAGCAGCTCATATTTTGCTTGAGTAACTTACAACCCAGCAGTCTGAACATTCAATTCTCTAATTCTAGTAATGTCTACCTACACTCCCCTCCCCCCTTTGACACTTTCCTCCTCCCTAGTCATTTAACCAGTTTCACAACTTTCCACAATGTATCCCTCTGGAGATCAACTAGCCAACAATGGTCCCACAGGGTACCACCCTGCCTGAGGTGATTTGTGGCTGGTCCTGATTGCTCCTGGTCTTTACTCACCTCCAGTACTTCAACCCACACCCAACCCCTACTTTGAGTCCGAACAAGTCTGAAGGTCTCGACCCGAAACATCACCCATTCTTTTCTCTCCAGAAATGCTACCTGTCCCGCTGAGTTATTCTAGCTTTTTTGTGTCTATCTTCAGTTTAAACCAGCATCTGCAATTCCTTCCTACACTCTTTGTTATGCAAAACAGGTCCTACTCTCATATTATTCACCTCAACTCAGGTTTTTCTTCACCTCCTTTGCTGCAGAGAATACAATCCCAGTTATCAAATCTTTCTTCAAAGTGAAAAAAAATTCCAGCCCTGCCAACATGTTCATAAAACGCCCTGGATCCTCACTAGAGCAATTGCACCCCTTCTACAATGTGTCATAGTCTTACCGCATGGAAACAGGCCCTTCATCCCAACTTGTCCATGCAGATCAAGATGCCCCATCTAAACTCGTCCCATTTATCCGCATTTGGCCCATATCCCTTTCAACCTTGTGTGTGCCAGGGTGTGTGTCAGTGCGTGTGAGAGTGTGTGAGAGTGTGTGTGAGAGTGTGTGTGTGTGAGAGAGTGTGTGAGAGTGTGTGTGAGTGTGTGTGAGTGTGTGTGTGTGTGTGTGTGAGTGTGTGTGAGAGTGTGTGTGAGAGTGTGTGTGAGAGTGTGTGAGTGTGTGAGTGTGTGAGTGCGTGAGTGTGTGTGAGTGTGTGAGTGTGTGTGAGAGTGTGTGTGAGAGTGTGTGAGTGTGTGAGTGTGTGTGAGAGTGTGTGTGAGTGTGTGTGTGAGTGTGTGTGAGAGTGTGTGTGAGTGTGTGTGTGAGTGTGTGTGAGAGTGTGTGTGAGTGTGTGAGTGTGTGTGAGTGTGTGTGTGTGTGAGTGTGAGTGTGTGTGAGAGAGTGTGTGAGTGTGTGTGTGAACCCCCCCCGGGAATGCGGACTGGCCCAGGTGCTCTGTGTCCAGCTGGGATCCGGTGGAGGTGAGGGTCAGTGACCCGGGGGTCAGGCATCGGAGCGGAACCTTAGCCCGAGATTCATCCCCACGGCTCCGGAGGCGGCACCGACGCCCCCACTCACCCGGCCCACTCCTGGCAGGGGTTAAAACTCCATGGGGTGTGGACAGAGCGGCCGATGGACACAGAACCGCCAGCGGTGAGGGTGGGAGGTGTGAGCGGTGCCTCAGTGGTCGGTGTTGGGACCATCACCGTGTCTCACCTATCACACCATCTGCTAAACAACTTGTTTTCCCCTCCAATCCCCTTTGCCGGTAGTTTGACACCCCTGCTTTAGTTCTTGAATCCCATATCCCAGGAAAAAGACTATGTATTCACCTTATATATTCCCCTCATGGTTTTTACTCACCTCTACAATATTTTTTGCTTTATTTTGAATTTCCAGCACCTGCAGATTTTGGTTCCATGAATGTCAAATGGAATCATTACTACTGCAGGTACATTGCCATTTTAAATAGTGTGCGATGCGCTTAAAACAATAAAATTGCTCATTCTTTACCGGAAACCCTCCAACAGAAAACTATTCTCATTGGTGAGTGTGGAGGAGCCTTGGGCGAATTGAATTGTTCGTAACTTTCTTTATTTTTTTTGAGCGTGAGAAATTCTGTGATCAGCGTGAGAGTTGTGTGAAATACGTGATTCTCACGCTCAATGCGTGAGAGTTGGCAACCCTGCTCTCTCCCCCTCCCTTTCTTTCCCTCCCTCCCTCCCCCTTTCCCTCCCACCCTCCCTCTTCCTCCCTCTCTCCTTCCTTTTTTTCTCCCTCCCTCTTAATTCCTCCCTCCCTCTCCCCCTCCGTCCTTCTCCTTCTCTCCCTCCCCTCTCCATCCTCTCCCTCTCTCCACCCCTCCCTCTCTCCCCCTTAAGCCCACTGTTCTGTAAAATCAAGGCCAATCCCAATGTAACTGCAATCCCACTGGTAACCTTTCACCACTAGGCTTATCCAGAATTCTACCACTGCCTGAAAAATAATCAATGGCTCAACTTCCACTGAGAAAGAGTATTCCAGATGAGAATTTTCCTGAACAGTCTGTGAAACATGCTGTGGTCATGGCGCTATGTTTAAAGCCCATAGCGCTCCAGCCAGTAGCGTTATATTTAGAACCCACAGCGCTATGTTTAAATTCCCACGCGTTAAACTGACAGCGCTCTGTTTAAACCTGGAGCGGGACAGGCAGCGACTCTGGAGAGAAGGAATGGGCAACGTTTCTGGTCGTGATCCTTCTTCAGACTGAATTGAACTCCGTATTTATTTATTTTTTTTTTTATTAGAAGTAAGTACAATAATATGGTACCATAGGTACCTAGTATATATTGGCATGTTACAATTCATGTACAGCTTCTCATTATTTTTATTTTAACAATAAAAAGGAGACAGAAAAAGAATAGAAAAGAAATAGAGAAGTGTGTGATATCAGAAAGTGAGAAAAGGAAAATGAGAAAAGAAAGAAAATGAAGAGAAAAGAAGCAGAGGTAGTAAGCAGCAGAATAAAGGAGAGATAGCTATTTGTTATTCTTGACCACCATTCACCCAGTCCTGAAACTGACCGTTTCTACGTTTGTGTTGCACCATATGCTTCTAAGAAGAACTCCGTATTTAACACAAAATCGTACATCCATATTCTAATCGCATTTCCGTACAAAATACGGAAAATCCGTACTACTTGGCAGCTCTGATCATGTCGCATGTATACAGTCACAATCACTGAATGACAACTGATTTAAAAAAAAGTAGGAAAAGTGCTCTCTAATCCCAACCCAAAGCAGTGAAAACCTAAAATAAAATAAAAAAATCAACAATATTGTACAATGATAATGTCAAATTTGGATAAGTAGTGAGGATTGATGTAAAACTCAAAACAAAATGGCCAACAGAATTGGGCTTCTTCTCAGTGGAGAGAGGAGGCTGAGATTGCACATGCTCCTGCTGTTTAAAATGCTGATCAGCTTAGATAATGTGATATAAGCAGTTATTAAACTTAAGTTGTGGTAACAGGGCCAGAAGACATGAATACAAAATTAACCAGCCTGAAGCAGTACTAGAGATGAGAAGAATTTTCAAGAAGGTTCTTTCTCTGCAGACTGGGAGATATGCAGAATAGAATCCCTCCAAAAGCAATTAATTTTATGCCAATCTAATTCTTCTGAATAGGAGTGGGTCGGATATCTAGTTATGAAAATGATTGAAGGTTACAGGGATAAGTGAGGCATAGATGATTAAATACTCTACAGATCACTTTGGTTCCACACCGCAGAGGCTCAGGGAGTGTCATCTTTTGGGCACAACCAATCATAGCTGAATAATGTGCATTATTAAGTTTATAAAAATCGGGGAGCTATTCACCTTCAATGGCTGATTAGAATCTCGCAAAAAAAAATCTATAATTTTGCTTCCTGAACCTTTTACTTGTCGACTGTCACATCTTTTCGACATCTAAATCAATTAAGAAACAACATATCACAGGAATATAAATTGTTCATATTCACAAACTATCAAAAGCAATAAAATATCACCAATGACAATTTGATATGGTGTAGCAAACTGACCCTCGCCTCACTTTTTCTGATGCCTAACACTACACAATGATTATTACCACCTACAGACAGAAATACTCAAGATTGCCTTGAAGCCAATTCCCAAATCATCCTGTCTCATATATTTGTAAATAAATGAAATACCATCTTTACCAAAATGTGCTCAAATGCACTTAATTGTAACCAGGGTTACACAAAGACAAAATATTCCAAATTCTTCTTCCAATGTACACTCTTCCGACACAGATTTAAGTCAACTACAGAAGGTTACAACAAAATGAAATTCGTCAGAATGAACATTGGCCTCTCATAATATCAATCCATTTGTGCTAATTAGAAATTACCTACTGTCGAGAGTACATTGGTGAATATTGTGCAAAATAATACATTTGACTGGTACTTTCATTCTTTAAACCAAGCAAGGATGCTTGGCATAAATTGACTACAGATCTGTTATTTAAAACTGACATTACTCCTTAGATACAGAGGTCTATGATTGATCAAAGTGCATCCAAAATAATTTTGGGACAATTAAAAAGAGTGAGTGGCCTGGGCACCTCACTGGACATGTGAGGTATGAATGCAGCACTGGAAATAGAGGTGACTTTTGATAACATTGTCCATATTACTAATTCCAACTAATTAACAGATGTTGATTTGCTTTTACAATCATAATGTCAATGCATTATTCTAGCATAGTCCTCTGCCGGAATATACGTGATTATGCTTCAGTGTTGAATTCCTCATGGAGTACAATGGCAGAATGTAAACTTACTGCAATTCCCTAGCTTTTATACGGGGGAATCTACCTGCTAAACCATGTTGGGTCAAATGCCATTCCTGCAGGAATGCTGTGGAACTTGCAGCGAACAAACCACTACTGCAGCATTCTGTGAGAAGCTCCAACATTGTGAATGAGAAGCTGCAAAGAAAAGACAATATATTTCCAGGTCAAGATGATGTTTATTTGGATGCCAGCAAACATTCGTACTCTAGCTAAGCAACTTCCTCTGTCCTTCAAGGTGGCAGAGGTTGAGATTTTTGTATACCACCAAAGTATCTTTCACTGGTGCCACTGTTCATTTGGTAGGTGGCACATGCAGTAACTAATAGATCAATCGCAGATTGCAGTGAATCATCGCTGGTAGATTGAGGTGATGTCAAAGGGTGCTGCTTTGCGCTGCTTATTGCAAGCATTTGTACTGCGATCATGAGGAAGGTACATAGCATTGTTTATTTATATCTGTGTGTAATCACCCCCCAATCTGTTTAGAATCAGACATCTATCCAGCACCGTAAATGAAGCATGGCAGGCACATTGAAGTATTCATAACGGATGAATCATGTGCGCTTCCTGAGAGAAAACTATTCATCATGAGGACTTTTTATTTTCACCACAATTTTTTTGTACATTTGGGGAGTGATCTTTTGCTTTTGAGCATGGCATATAGTGTCTGCTGAATATAATGTTCAAATAGCATAGGTTCACCAGAAGGCTGCTTGGATTAGAGAGCATTAGCTATAAGCAGAGGTTTGACCATTTAGACAACGTCTGCAGCCTTGCCCTCATCAACATTTATCACCATTGGATTCTTCCAGAAGCCTTGTATCCAAGTAAATCATGCTAAATCTGTTTTATTGTTCCATACTCAAAGAGGAGATGATTCTCTTCCCTCAAGTAAAGTGCCTCCCTTACATTGTGAATGCAATGGTACATTGCAAAGACATGCTAAGAGAAGTGGCTTATATACGCCACTATCACCTGAATTAATGTTGAGTGTAAATTCAGGGCTCTTGCAACTTATACATTGAGGCAAGTTATATACAGTGGCTTGCAAAAGTATTCATACCCCTTGAACTTTTCCACATTTTGTCACGTTACAACCACAAACGTAAATGTATTTTATTGGGATTTTATGTGATAGACCAACACAAAGTGGTGCATAATTGTGAAGTGGAAGGAAAATGATACATGGTTTTCAAATTTTTTTACAAATAAAAAACTGAAAAGTGTGGCGTGCAGAAGTATTCAGCCTCCCTGAGTCAATACTTTGTAGAACCACCTTTCGCTGCAATTACAGCTGCAAGTCTTTTGGGGTATGTCTCTACCAGCTTTGCACATCTAGAGACTGAAAATTTTGCCCATTCCTCTTTGCAAAATAGCTCAAATTCAGTCAGATTGGATGGAGAGCGTCTGTGAACAGCAATTTTCAAGTCTTGCCAGAGATACTCAATTGGATTTAGTTCTGGACTTTGACTGGGCCATTCTAACACATGAATATGCTTTGATCTAAACCATTCCATTGTAGCTCTGGCTGTATGTTTAGGGTCATTGTCCTGCTGGAAGGTGAACCTCCGCCCCAGTCTCAAGTCTTTTGCAGACTCTAACAGGTTTTCTTCCACGATTGCCCTGTATTTGGCTCCATCCATCTTCCCATCAACTCTGACCTGCTTCCCTGTCCCTGCTGAAGAAAAGCATCCCCACAGCATGATGCTGCCACCACCATGTTTCACAGTGGGGATGGTGTGTTCAGGGTGATGTGCAGTGTTAGTTTTCCACCACACATAGCGTTTTGCATTTGGGCCAAAAACTTCAATTTTGGTCTCATCTGACCAGAGCACCTTCCTCCACATGTTTGCTGTGTCCCCCACATGGCTTGTGGCAAACTGCAAACGGGACTTCTTATGGCTTTTTTTCAACAATGGCTTTCTTCTTGCCACTCTTCCATAAAGGCCCGATTTGTGGAGTGCACGACTAATAGTTGTCCTGTGGACTGATTCTCCCACCTGAGCTGTGGATCTCTGCAGCTCCTCCAGAGTTACCATGGACCTCTTGGCTGCTTCTCTGATCAATCTCTCCTTGCCCGGCCTGTCAGTTTAGGTGGACGGCCATGTCTTGGTAGGTTTGCAGTTGTGCCATACTCTTTCCATTTTCGGATGATGGATTGAACAGTGCTCCGTGAGATGTTCAAAGCTTGGGATATGTTTTTATAACCTAACCCTGCCTTAAACTTCTCCACAACTTTATCCCTGACCTGTCTGGTGTGTTCCTTGGGCTTCATGATGCTGTTTGTTCACTAATGTTCTCTAGCAAACCTCTGAGGCCTTCACAGAAAAGCTGTATTTATACTGAGATTAGATTACACACAAGTGGACTCTATTTACTAATTAGGTGACTTCTGAAGGCAATTGGTTGCACTGGATTTTATTTAGGGGTATCAGAGTAAAGGGGGATGAATACTTTTGCACGCCACACTTTTCAGTTTTTTATCTGTAAAAAAATTTGAAAACCATGTATCATTTTCCTTCCACTTCACAATTATGCGCCATTTTGTGTTGGTCTATCACATAAAATCCCAATAAAATACATTTACGTTTGTGGTTGTAACGTGACAAAATGTGGAAAAGTTCAAGGGGTATGAATACTTTTGCAAGCCACTGTATCTCTGTCGTCAGTCATTGGGAAAACCTTTGTCTACTGATGTGCTGCTCCTTCAACAGGTAACAATCGAAGTGTATCTCTGGAACAATGTTTGCAGCCCTCTTGGACCTAGTCTTTCCCTAGTCCCTCCTCAGTTTCTTCCCCTTCTCTCAATGTTCTGGTTTCTGGGGACAATTTCTATCCCAATTTCTTATTGGCAGGACAGCACTATTTAAACAGTCTGTCATTCATTTTTTTTTTTTAAAAGGCACCTCTAGTTTTTGCTAATTTTAACTTACACATGAAAATATAATATTCCAGAAAGCGTTAGTCTTAATAATTCTGAAGTAAGTTTGAAATTTGAAGTGACAACAAAAGCTGCCCCCATGCTTATTTTCATTGAAGCATATTACTCCATATATGTGGAGAAGAAAAAAAATACTAAACATTTCTAGTTTAAGATCTACATTTTATTTCTCTTTCTTGGTACATTTACTCCAATTCTGTTTTTTCTCATGTGATGTATTTTTACATCTGCCCATTATCTGAGTTGTTCCTGAAAGAAAAACAATTGGAACATACCCCGGGATTCAACAGAGTTCACCTCTCTGTGCTGGTTAATTGAGGTGTAACTGCATGTTTAAAAAGTCACTACAAATCAGAACATGCCATTAACCTATGGTTAAAAGCACGTTGCAAAATATTTTTTTAAATGTTACTTTGGCTTAAAAGCCGTCCATTAGAAACAAAGAAATGTTGGAAAGTAGTAATTCATTCATCCCCTCAAACTTGTTCCACCAGTAAATTGAATTGGAATCAATTACTATCTAAATTCCATCCAGACTTCACGTTGCCTGGACACATCAGCCAACATAATCAAGGGCCACTCACAGCATACTTTTGAAAAAAAACTCTTGTATGTTAAGGATACATGCCCGATCTTACAATCTACCTCGCAGCGGCACTTGCACTTTTTTCACCCTCATTTTTCTCTGTAGCTGTAACATTAAATTCTGCACTCTATTTATTTTCTCTTTTATACCACCTATTGTATTTGTGTATGGTTTGATTTGCCTGGATCATACACTAAGTATTTCACCAGATTTTCGTATAAAGGCCAAAATAAACCGATACCAATGAAATATAATCCTAAAAAATTTAACAAACTGAATTCTGCAACTATTAATGCACCACCCTACAGCTCAGCACATCATCGGTGCCCCGCTCCCTGCCATGGATGCCCTCCACCACAAACGGTGTCTGAGACGGGCCGGGAAAATCATCAAGGACCCCTCTCACCCTAACGATGGACTATTTGCCCTCCTCCCATCAGGGAGGCAGTACAGGAGCCTCAGGTCTCGCACAAGCAGGCTGAGGAACAGCTTTTTCAATAACACCATTACACTGCTGAACTCACAGTCCCGACGCTACCTATCTTTTATACTCTCCCATCTGTATACATTTATTTGCCTATGTACCAGTTTAATTCATCCACATTGCACATATTGTTTAACCAGTATTTTTATTTCTACTATCTTGCACTCTGACCAGATGCTAAACTGCATTTCGTTGTACCTGTACTCGTATTTGTGCAATGACAATAAAGTTGAATCAAATCAAATCAAGAAATGGTTTCCTTTTGAAAATCTGTACCTTCTTTCAACCAGGTGTCAGACATCACTTGGTTAGCACCACTCTTCAGAGAATTGTGAATTTAAGTCTCAATCCGGAGATTTGAGCGTAAAAATTGAGGCTGGCATTCGAGTGTAGAGACAGTGGCTTCTATTGAGTGAGGCTGTAAACTGAGACCGTTCCCTGCTCCCTCTGGTGTACAAGATCTCTTTGCATGCTTGTGAAGCAGTGTTGAAACCATTATATATCTCATGGAGTCTGTCATACGGCATAGTAACAGGCCCCTTTGGCCCAACTGATCAAGATGCCCCATCTGAGCTTGCCCCATCTGACTGTGTTTGCCCTTGAACCTCCAAATCTTTCTTTTTCATGTACCTGTCCAAGTGACTTTTAAATGGCGTCTCTAAAACAACATCACCAAAATCAATAATCCAGTATTGATCACACTGGGTGCTTGCTGTGCGTAGATTAGTTGCATTTCTAAAAAATATTTGGAACAGCCTTATATTCTGAAAGGGACTTCTTCATCACCGTCATATAAGTTAGTTATTCAAAACACCTCCACAATCCACATTAAATATTTGCTTATTGTTCAAGTAGCGACAATATTAAAATGGTATTAAACTCATGTGATGTTTGGTTTTCATTCTTTATTTAGTCTTTATAACAGTGATGATTGACTGATTATATTTCACCACATCAAGATACAGCAAATACAATGCTTTTTGTTAACATGCCTGATATTTCTGGGCTGAACATTCATTTTGTTTAAGTGCTGATCATACAGTATGTAGGCAAAATGTTTTGTATGGTACAATCTGGCATTAGTGGATTCTTCAAAGTAAACGTTACTACAATCACAGTTTCATATTACTGCAATCAGGTCAACACTGCATGCTTTGCAACGATTTATCCTTCCCTGTTTGCTTCGGAATAGCAGAGCTTACATTTAAAAACAGTAATTACATAACCAAACAAGCAAATCAGAGGTCCATTTGCTGAGTTAAATTAAAGAGCTACATGTAACCACTGTAGTTAGTAAAATTGGCTGGAGCACAAGGCCTATAATTTGCCTGTTGAGTGAGGAGGAGGACATAGCATAATGACAATAGTTTTAGGCGAAGTTACCAAAAAAACAAGTTATTTTCAAAGGAGTCACAAGGTATTGCAGATACTGGAATCGTGAGCAAAATACAGTAATTCAGCAGGTCGGACAGCATCTCTGGAAGAAATGGATAGGCAACGTTTCAAGTTGGGACCATGCTAAGACCATGCTATGTATTTGTAACTGGCACCTGTTCTGTTACTTTGAAAGACTACAGAATATCATAAAAAGGTGATACCATTGTTTCTTGACACATTTTTAAAACAACAATATTTAATTTTATCTTCAAAATGTCAGTTAAAATAACTGGAATAAAGAAACTTGAAATTTAAAAATAACAAATATATAGTCATATGATCATTATAAATTTATAAGTAAAAGATAACATTAAATTGGTAAAGAACATTCTAATGTCAAATTTGTCAAATCAATTTGTTCAAGGAATTACAGGCAACACCCATGTTATGGATGTTCAAGCTACAGATATTCACCCTTAGAGAATGCGCTAATCAATCCCCCAAAAATTAAGATGTGAAATAAAATTCACTCTCATAGAAGTTAGGTGAAAAAAAAGTAAATCAACAGGTTTTAATTTATTCACCCCACATCTCTTGATGCTGCATAGATGAAGCAGCTTCACAATGGACAATCGCAATGTGGATTGTACGGTAGTCTATGAACACGCCCCCACTCCATCACCCTTGTAACATCGGGGTATTATATGCATGTTATCAAATGCCTATAATAATATCTATGTAAGGAATAGAATTCTAGTTTGTTAGAAAGCAACAAAATATTAATGAGTGAGGTCATGATTACTATATGTAGGTTCCATATATAATTCACATTGTTTTCCAATCGCTCTGCAATTTACTCTCTCACTTGCGCAATATGTTCCACTTATATGCATCTGAATCATGCCATGGTGATATACTGTAGAAATAACATCATAACCCCTTGTGGTTCCCAATTAATCCTATTGTGACATTACTTTTACCTTCTGGAGTAATGTACAGATAGTAATGAGTAACAGCAGCAATGTACAAAACAGGAGCAAACAAAACATTTAACTTGAACTTAAAGCGGTACATGGCAGCACAGTGGGAGAGTTGCTGCCTTACAGTGCCAGAGACTTGGGTTCTATCCTGACTATGGGTACTATCTGTATGGAGTTTGTACATTCTCCCAATGACCGTATGGGTTTCCTCCCACACTCCAAAGACGTACAGGTTTGTAGGTTAATTGGTTTCAGTAAAAATTGTAAATTGTCCCTCGTGTGTAGGATAGTGCTGGTGCACAGGGATCGCTGGTCAGCGTGAACTCGGTGGGCTGAAGGACCTGTTTCCACGCTGTATCTCTAAACTAAATTAAACTTACATGCTATGTGTTGTATGTGACTTACATTATACAAAGTTTGTGATTAATTCACTCTCCTCCATACATGAATCAAATTATGAAACTTGTTTATTATTCTATCTCAGGCACAAACTGTATACCACTACTAGTTCAGCTTATTCAATTAAATCACATCTAATATTAATGGAACAATTCCAACTATAATTATACTGCTAACCTTTCTGCACGCTCCTGACCACATTTATTAGCTCCGATACATGAAAAAGATTGTTCATTTCGTTTTAACAACTTGGTCACCCTTGAAAAAAAGACAAGTAAGTAACAGTCGACTTTAGATAATAGTTTTCTCACACCACTGTCATCTTAATTTCATTGGATTTAGTATCAGTGCTTATTCACGTTAAGCTTTCAGGGTGAGCGTAAAGAACAATGTAGATATTCAACTTCTGGAAAAACGATGACTTCACATAAAAACTAATATTTTTGTTTTGAACTTCAGATCTGTAATGAATGTTTCCAATTCCAATTGTTTCCAATTCCATTAAAAGTTTACCGTAATCTACCGTAGTCAAAGCCAATGTCAGCACATATCATGGCTTTAACTACATATATTTTAAAACCATTATCATGGGCCTGTCCCACAGGCGATTTTTCAGGCGACTGTCAAGAGTGGAACACATACACACATCGCTTTCTTCACCAGCCTGTTATGCAGGCGGGGGACAGGGCAAGTGGGGAGAGCGCTGTCTGAGTGCAATTCACATGGTGCAAAGCCAAGGTGATACAGACACACATCGCGGTGAACAGGAAGGTTGGCGCTGTAATTAAGACGGCTAAAGCACAGTGTACGGTAAGTCCTTTAAAAGAGGGGGGGGGGGAGAAGGGGGGGGAGAAGGAGTGGAGACAACTTTTAAGAAGCCAGAGATACACAGCTGTGAAGCTCGGCAGACATTAACATTACCGGTCGGTTATCCTTGGTTCTGAAAACTACTGCTTGCGTTTTTTTCCCCCAATGAGCCAATGAAATTCACCGGTCAGCACCGGCTACAACCTACGAGAACCTTCGACCTTCTGGCGACCCACCTACGCACGAGAATTCTCGCTACTCTTCATGGCCGCTTCATTCTAGTCGCTGCTAACTGCTAACCTGTTCAAAATTCGCGGTGACCATAATGAGGCCGTGACTAGTTCCCAGAAAGCGGGAACTCCTCATGACCATGAAGGCGACTACCCGGCAAACTCACGCGAACACGTGGCGACCATGTGGTGATCGCAGAGTCTCCTGCAGTCACCTAAAAAGTCGCCTAAGTGGGACCATAAGGGTATGAAAAATTATTTCGTTTTAAACTTATATGAGGATCACACAAAACATTTAAGAGCATTAATTAGAATTCAATGACAAAAACTTGCATTCGTTTTTGAACAGAAGTTGGTAAATGAACTAAAGATGTCAATTCAGCAGAAATTCTATTTGCAAACAATGGCTAATAGCTGTAGCAAAATCACATTTTAATTGATTTGAAACCCTCCCACTTCCCCTTTCATCATTTGCTTCTCATTTGCTACACAGGAAGTGACACAGCTGACATCGCAACAACCTGGAGCTCAATGCTCTTAAGACAGTGGAATTAATTGTAGACTTTAGGAGAGCTCCCCCTCCCCTCACCCCACTCACCATCAACAACACCAGTCACATCTGTGGAGCCTTTTTAAGTTCCTGGGAATCATCATCTCCAAGGAACTTAAATGGGGGTCCACCATCGACTCCAGAGTCAAAATGGCACAACAGAGGATGTACAACAGCGGCAGCTGAGGAAGCACAATCTGCCACAGGCAATGATGGTTCAATTATATACTGCCATCTTAGAGTCGGTTCTCACCTTCTCCAACATGGTCTGGTTTGGCTCAGCCACCAAGCACGACACCTGGAGGCTGCAGCAAATTTTCCGATCAACTGAGAAGGTTATTGGCTGCAATCTTCCCTCCATTGACGAACTGTACACTGCAAGGGCCAGGAAGCGAGCGGGTAAGATCATCTCTGACCCTTCTCACCCTGGCCACAAACTCTTTGAATCACTTCCCTCTGGAAGGCGACTCCAGACTGTCAAAGCTGCCACAGCCAGACATAAAAACAGCTTTTTTCCTAGAGCAGTGGCTCTACTCAATAACCAAAAATCTGCAGCCTCCTTTTGCTCTGGTATTTTATTTAATTCACATGTTTAATCGATAATGTTTTATTATTAATGTTTAATGTTTTATGTGTCATTCCTAACTGTCACTGTATGTCGTTGTCACTTGCGGGCGGAGCACCAAGGCAAATTCCTTGTATGTGAATACTTGGCCAATAAACTTATTCATTCATTCATTCATTCATTCATTCATTCATTTATTCATTCATTCATTCATCAATATTTTACCCTATTTTCAGGGGGAAATGGTCCATTGTGATTTAGAAAAAGTGTATAAAATTGACCAAAAGAGGACCAAAAAGCTGGATAGTGTGCTGATAACAAAACTTTGGGGAAATCATCAAGCTGTATCTTAACCTATCATACAATATCATTTAATCATTTTTTTAGTGCTCCATGTCTTAATTATATTGCACTTTGTGTTCAATGTTATAACTGGATTTCTCCTTAACTCTCAGATTTAAACTTTAGATATAAACTTTTTAATGTACAAAATCATGAGAGGAATAGATCAGGTGGATGCACAGAGTCTCTTGCCCAGAGTAGGGGAATTGAGGACCAGTGGATATAGGTTCAAGGTGAAGGGGAAAAGATTTAATAGGAATCTGAGGGGTAACTTTTTCACACAAAGGGTAGTTGGTGTGTGGAACAAGCTGCCAGATGAGGTCGTTGAGGCTGGGACTATCCTAACATTTAAGAAATAGGAAATAGACAATAGACTAGTTAGAAACAGTTAGAGAGCTACATGGATTGGACAGGTTTGGAGGGATATGGACCAGACGCAGGCAGGAGGGACTAGTGTAGTTGGGACATGTTGGCCGGTGTAGGTGAGTTGGGCCAAAGGGCCTGTTTCCACACTGGATCAATCAGTGACTCTATGAAATGGTTTGCTTGGATCAGATTAGTCATTCTCATCATAACAATGCAGTCAGTCAGGATACCTTCTACAATGTAGTAGAGCTAATAGGACTTGATGTGTCTATCCCTGTAGTAAGTCGGCACTCTTGCTATTTGCAGTGGGATTGGAGTGGTGAAAGGTAGGGTAGTTACGTCATCGTGGTCACCAGTGGGCACCCTCCTTCTTTGATGTTTCATTGATAAGCTCACAACATCTCCAGAGGGCTCAATGGTGATACCTGGCGTCCCAGGTACAGCCCCCTCAATTCCATACCCTCCTGTCTTCAGCTTGTAGCCCAATTGAAAGGAGAGGGAAAAGAAAGGATGTAAGTGCAATGGATGGTAGTCACTGAGGCAGCCCACCATACTCTACTTGGGCACCAGAAATAAATACCCTTTTGAAACAGGTGGCAAACTTTCACTGTAGAGACTGAAGATGTCGCATGGTGATTGTTGCCATTACAATCAATGTCCATATTAGCTTTTATTTTTATTATTATTATTATTATTTTTTTTTTTGTTAGAAACAATTGTACATAGAAAAATTATCGACAGAGCAGTTATACAATTTTCGTACAGCTTCAGTTTTAACATTTTAACAAAAGGAAAGAAAGAAGAAAAGGAACAAAAAGCAAGGGAAAAAAAACAGGAATAAAATAGAAAAGGTGAAAAAGAAGCGGAGATGTATCCATCTACCCTTCCGTACGCCCGCTCACCCAGCCCTACCATCGGTTTTGAGTTTGAGTTCAACCATTATGGTGTTGAAGAAATTCAATAAAAGGAGACAATATTTTTGAAAATTGATCTGGTTTGTCAGTCAAGATTAACCTTATTTTTTCTAGATGTAGTGTCTCGGTCATTTCTGTGATCCACATCTTCACTGTGGGGACTGTTATCTTTTTCCAGAATTTAAGTCTACGTTTTTTCGCAGTTATTAAACCGTAGTCAAGGAAGCGTCTTTGAAATATCGTTAGATTAGCACAGCCCTCAGACATTCCTAATATTATTAGTTTTGGATCTGGCTCCAATGGAGTTTTAAGTGTTTTAGAAATAATATTGAATATTTCCGTCCAGAAGTTTTGTATTTTTAAAAATATTCGTAAAATAAAAAAATTTCAAAAGTGTGCACGCAGGAACTGTTTCTTTGACAAATAAAACAAAATTAATTTTGTCAAATTTAGGTAATTTGTGGAGACTAAAATACCCAAATCAATAAACCAATTGTGGTTTATAGGCTGCTTCAAGGTCTAAGGCAAAAAACTTTCCTTGAATTCTCTTGGTTTCCTCTTTGCTGCATATGCCTAGCATCAATGGGTACTTTGCTGTTGTGGAAATACTGGGCTGCTGCACCCTATCGATCTCCTTTAAAGCTACTGAATAATAAATATTCAGGCCAACATAGCACAAGCTGACTAAAACCCTTTAATTACATCACCGCTGAAAGAAAATCATTGATCAATGGCATTATGGGAAATTAAACCACCCCCAAAACTGGATCAAAGTCAATGAAATCGCCTCTTCTCTATCCCCGGATGGGAGGTAAGTTGGATGTGTGATCGTGGACAGGCAGAATGAAGCTCTATCGTCATGCTACGCCGGCAATCCTTTTGAAGTTTTCCCTGGCAGGTGTCATGCTCTGAGCAAGGTTTATGATTACCCTAATTAAATCTAATACTTTTGAAAAAACCTTGATATTGGTCTCTTTAAAATCCCTTACTAAATGCAAAATTGAAAGCATTTTGAAAAGAATGGGGAAAATAATCAGGTCAGTTATGCTAAATTCATACCATTCATTATTGTTAGTGGTTCAGAGCGTTAATAAACTAACATTTTCCTCAATGTAAATTATTCATCCTATTTGTTGACTGAATTTGCCTCCTTAAATGTCTTCTTGGAACAGTACATCCAATATCCAGCATAAACAAGGCACATTGACACATATCCTTAAAGTATTTTCCCCTATAGTTTTATTAAGGCAAGACATTTAAATGATGCACATAACTAACTCAAAATAACTGAACTAAATGAATGTCAACCATGGTGGTCATGGCACACATCAACTCCAGCCTCCCAGACAGCCAGGACCCCCCACTGCAATTCATGTACCATTGCAACAAGTCCTGGAACATATGAATAAAATGGACGCC